>NC_086159.1:29016107-29319138 GCF_035149785.1 Candoia aspera
AGTTCATAATGAGAAAATACTTCATTAAAAACTGACCATTTTCCTTTACATAAGAAAGAAAACAAATTTGATCAGGATTTTTACCAGTCCCTAATTTTTTCTTTCCTGACATCAAATCTTCTCTCCTGGATCGTTCTGGTTCCAGCTGGGAGTAATCCCATTTATTGAAACTTCTTGGTTCATGCAGTGTACCTACAAGGTTGTGCAAAAAAGGATTCATGGTGAAAAACAAAACATTATCATAATCTATTGGATGATATTGTATATAACTTGGTTTTTATTCTGAAACAAAAGGAGTGAAAGGGAGAAATTGATGGAAGACCACAATTAAAACAATTTAAAGAACTAAATGAATTCAAATGAATACAACATGACATGTTTGCAAATAACATAACATTTTAGTTTACTTAAATGTATCAGATTATTTAAAAATTTCTAAAGAGCTCAATGTTTGTTGTTCCCAAGCAGTCTCCATTCAGACAGCCAAGAGGGATAGTTCTGCTTAGTTTCAGCCCTACATCATGTTTTCTTTTCAGATTATGAACCACCAGTTTATAACGGGAAAAAGCCTTTGGTGCATATACCTTGCAACTTGGGCCATCCAAATATGTTAAGACTTCAGTTCCTATAATTTCTAAGCAGCTTAGGCAACACAATTGAACTTTAACGTATCTGGTAGGTAGTACGTTATGGAAGGCTAGTGTGTGGTATATATTGGTAAACAGGGACAACCAGCCTATCTAACAGCACAGTAGCTGCCTAGGGTGGTAGAATTCCAAGTATTCAAGCAATTAGGAAAAATTTGGAAACAGAATATTGCTACCCTTTTTCAGATCTTTTGCCTGAGTTCTTGCAGGATAACTATAAAAGGATTATACCACCAGAAGCTAATAAAATACTATAGGCATGGAGTATGCTGTCACCTCTATAAAAAGCATTCTTCCATATGCCATATTACATGCTGCATTTAAATGTCTTTTCAAGAAGTTACCTAATTGACATAAGAAATACTGCGCTTAAGAAATACATGGACAAATTCCCTTGGGCACATAACTAGCTGAAACAACACAGAATCTCACAACATTTTAAAGTGTTATTATTATGGCATAGTCTGGCCTCTAGTTCACAAAAACCTATGCCATAATCAACATTTTTGTTACAATAGTTTAAAAAGCTAATTTCTGGAAGGTGTAAGTAGTAGATTGATCCTTTGATTCCCACCCAAGATGAGCAAAGTAAGCTGAAGGGCAGTGAGGTAGATCATATTTAGAAATACTGCCAAACCCAGTGTGGTACTGCATGATAAGAAACACAAATCCCTGGTGAAAACCTGTATGATCCATTCCTTGAGTAAGGATATCAGGGCATCTCACCTCCCAGCCACTCGAAGAATACATCACAGAGCTGGGCCTTGAATTCAGAGGTATTAAACCAGGACCTCGGGAAACAGGAGCAGAAGCAGATGTACACAGCTTGACTCAGTAGTGATGGAAAAAACTAAAGACTCAAACAAAGCAGGAGTGGGGGGAATCTCAAATAAAATTATGGCAGTTGTGTTTTGAGTATTTCAATTTCTCAGCCAATTATTTTTCAAACTATTATAGGAATATCAAGCCTCCTTAAAACCTTTTCACAAGTCCCTCAATTAGAAGTTTAATGATGGCACTCAGGCCTCCCTGAAAATCATCTTGTTATCTATAACCAACCTTCCTCCAGCAGAGTGCAGCCACAAGGGTTTGTGTGTGATATATATATATATTTTTGCATTCTCAGTTCATGCAGACCAATGGGTCATATTAATATTTCACATGCATTGTTGAATTACAAAAATTTCTATACTGCTTACTGGCAAATGTGGAATGATTACTTGTTAAATTACTTGTTAAATTTAAAAGTGTTCCCTGAACATGGAAGACTTGTCTATCAGTTTGTTGTTGTTTATTTGTTTCGTCGCTTCCGACTCTTCGTGACCTCATGGACCAGCCCACACCAGAGCTTCCTGTCAGTCGTCAACACCCCCAGCTCCCCCAGGGACGAGTCCGTCACCTCTAGAATATCATCCATCCACCTTGCCCTTGGTCGGCCCCTCTTCCTTTTGCCTTCCACTCTCCCTAGCATCAGCATCTTCTCCAGGGTGTCCTGTCTTCTCATTATGTGGCCAAAGTATTTCAGTTTTGCCTTTAATATCATTCCCTCAAGTGAGCAGTCTGGCTTTATTTCCTGGAGGATGGACTGGTTGGATCTTCTTGCAGTCCAAGGCACTCTCAGAATTTTCCTCCAACACCACAGCTGCAAAGCATCGATCTTCCTTCTCTCAGCCTTCCTTATGGTCCAGCTCTCGCAGCCATATGTCACTACGGGGAACACCATTGCTTTAACTATGCGGACCTTTGTTGTCAGTGTGATGTCTCTGCTCTTAACTATTTTATCGAGATGTGTCATTGCTCTTCTCCCAAGGATTAAGCGTCTTCTGATTTCCTGACTGCAGTCAGCATCTGCAGTAATCTTTGCACCTAGAAATACAAAGTCTTTCACTGCTTCTACATTTTCTCCCTCTATTTGCCAGTTATCGATCAAGCTGGTTGCCATAATCTTGGTTTTTTTCAGGTTTAGCTGCAAGCCAGCTTTTGCACTTTCTTCTTTCACCTTCAAAATAAGGCTCCTCAGTTCCTCTTCGCTTTCAGCCATCAAAGTGGTATCATCTGCATATCTGAGATTGTTAATGTTTCTTCCAGCGATTTTAACTCCAGCCTTGGATTCCTCAAGCCCAGCATGTCGCATGATGTGTTCTGCGTACAAGTTGAATAGGTAGGGTGAGAGTATACCGCCCTGCCGTACTCCTTTCCCAATCTGAAACCAGTCCGTTGTTCCGTGGTCTGTTCTTACTGTTGCTACTTGGTCGTTATACAGATTCTTCAGGAGGCATACAAGATGACTTGGTATCCCCATACCACTAAGAACTTGCCACAATTTGTTATGGTCCACACAGTCAAAGGCTTTAGAATAGTCCATAAAACAGAAATAGATGTTTTTCTGAAACTCCCTGGCTTTTTCCATTACCCAGCGGATATTGGCAATGTGGTCCCTAGTTCCTCTGCCTTTTCTAAACCCAGCTTGTACATCTGGCAATTCTCGCTCCATGAATTGCTGAAGTCTACCTTGCAGGATCTTGAGCATTACCTTACTGGCATGTGAAATGAGTGCCACTGTTCGATAGTTTGAACATTCTTTAGTGTTTCCCTTTTTTGGTATGGGGATATAAGTTGATTTTTTCCAGTCTGATGGCCATTCTTGTGTTTTCCAAATTTGCTGGCATACAGCGTGCATTACCTTGACAGCATCATCTTGCAAGATTTTGAACAGTTCAGCTGGGATGCCGTTGTCTCCTGCTGCCTTGTTATTAGCAATGCTTCTTAAGGCCCATTCAACCTCACTCTTCAGGATGTCTGGCTCTAGCTCACTGACCACACCGTCAAAGCAATCCCCGATATTGTTATCCTTCCTATACAGGTCTTCTGTACATTCTTGCCACCTTTTCGTGATCTCTTCTTCTTCTGTTAGGTCCTTGCCATCTTTGTTTTTGATCATACCCATTTTGGCCTGGAATTTACCTCCAATGTTTCTAATTTTCTGGAAGAGGTCTCTTGTCCTTCCTATTCTATTGTCTTCTTCCACTTCCGCGCATTGCTTGTTTAAAAATAATTCCTTATCTCTTCTGGCTAACCTCTGGAATTTTGCATTTAATTGGGCATATCTCCCCCTATCACTGTTGCCTTTTGCTTTCTTTCTTTCTTGGGCTACTTCTAGTCTCTCAGCAGACAGCCATTTTGCCTTCTTGGTTTTCTCTTTCTTTGGGATGTATTTTGTTGCTGCCTCCTGAACAATGTTGCGAACTTCTGTCCATAGTTCTTCCGGGACCCTATCTACTAAGTCCAGTCGCTTAAATCGATTCTTCACCTCCACTGCATATTCCTTAGGAATATTAGTGAATCATATCTAGGTGATCTGTGGGTCTTCCCTAATCTCTTTAGTCTGATCCTAAGTTGTGCAAGAAGAAGTTCGTGATCGGAACTACAGTCAGCTCCAGGTCTTGTTTTTACTGACTGTATAGATGTCCACCACCTTTGGCTGCAAAGGATGTAGTCAATCTGATTTCGGTGTTGTCCATCTGGGGAAGTCCATGTATAAAGCCGTCTCTTAGGCTGTTGGAAGAGAATGTTTGTTATGCACATTGAGTTGTCTTGGCAAAATTCTATCAGCCTATGTCCTGCTTCATTTTGTTCTCCCAGGCCATGCCTACTTGTAATTCCAGGTGTCATTTGACTGCCCACCTTAGCATTCCAGTCTCCTGTGATGAAAATAAGATCTCTTTTAGGCGTGTTGTCCATTATGTGCTGCAGATCCTCATAGAATTGCTCTACTTCAGCTTCTTCAGCATCTGTGGTTGGGGCGTATATTTGGATCACTGTGATGTTAGATGGCTTGCCCTGAATTTGAATTGCGATCATTCTATCGTTTTTTGGATTTTATCCAAGCACTGCTTTAGCCACTTTACTATTAATTATGAAGGCTACTCCATTTGTTCTGTGGTCCTCTTGTCCACAGTAGTAGATCTGGTGGTCATTTGATGTGAAGTGGCCCATTCCAGTCCATTTCAGTTCACTGATGCCCAAAATGTCTATCTTTAATCTTGACATCTCACCAATAACCACATCCAATTTGCCCTGGCTCATAGATCTTACATTCCAGGTTCCAATGGTGTGTTGATCCTTAGAACATCGGATTCGCCGTTCACCACCAGCACCGTCGGCCGCTAGCCGTCCTTTCGGCTTTGAGCTAGCTGCGTCATCACATCTGGGGCTAGTTGAACTCATCCTCTGTTCCTCCCCAGTAGCATTTTGACCATCTTCCGACCTGGGGGTCTCATCTTCCGATGGTATACCGACATATCTCTGGTTGTTCTGATCCATTTAGTTTTCACGGCAAGAATACTGGGGTGGGTTGCCATTACCTTCCCCAGGGATCGCATTTAGTCTGACCTCTCTGTCACGACCCTCCCATCTTGGGTGGCCCTATCAGTTAAGACAGGCTAAAAAGAGATACATGATCAAATACTAAAGGCAAAAACGAACTGATACTGTTTATATAATTAGCTGTTTATATAATTATAAATAAATAAATGAATAAATAAATATAATTAGCAATAGCAACTGTTTTTTTTATTTATTTGTCAACTTGTATGCTGTCTCAATCACAGAATTGATTCTAGGCAGTTTTCACAATAGGATTAAAACATCACATAAAAATAAGAAGTTTTTGTTTCAAGAATAAACAGGTAAGGGAGAGATAATTCACAGTGAGGAGGAAAGGGTAACTCATAACTAGAAGCTCAGTCTGCCATACTATGGAAACAGACCTGGGGGAAAATATTGCATAACTGCTGAAGTGCTAATGTTGCATCTAGCTTAGCCCTCAAAAACCATAGCTTGCCAGAAGGGTAAGAATAGAAAATGTCTGTGTATGCTATTGGAGGATTAAATTACAGTAAAAAAAAATGATGTAGAGAATTACACAGATAATGAGTGCCTATTAATGAAAGCTAGAGATAACTTGCACATTCAGGTGAACTTCCATATTCCTTGAAACCCAGATCCTAGAGATAAGCAACAGGGGAAAGTTGTTGCCATTATGTCCTGTTTGCAAGCTTCCCAGAAACACTGACCACTTATGAAAACAGAATACTGGATTAAGTGGATATTTATTTTGATCTCATCTTCCTAGGAGGGGGAAGCATCAGCATTAACTGGGAATCGAGAAGAGATAGCACACATTTAACACAAAAATAAAGAGCCATTAAGTTGATTTTTCAAAAGGAAATTTCAGTGTAATATTCAACAGTACCCATTTCTTGACTTTAACCCTTACATTTAAAACTACTTCCTGTATTTCTGAAATTTAAAGCATCATATCACACTCTAGATTTGATTCTAAAAAATAACATTAATGCTGCTTAAAATCCAATACTTCTTAAAATATTTACTCACTTTGAGGATGCATTCCTGGTTGGAAACCTTGTGATACCGTAACAGAATGCAGGCATAATTTTCTGCAATACGTTCAAACAAATGCCCCTGTATTTCTCGATTAGGCTATTGGGAGAAGAATAAAATGCAGGGTTATTGAAGGCATATTTATTTAACCACAGTGACAATGGAATTCTAGGAAGGAAAACTGTAGTTACAAGAAGCCTACGGTAAAAGCATAGTTATTTATAAATGGGACAGCCTTTGACAAGTATTTAGAAACTTCAGCTCACTTAAAATACAGTTGCCTAATCAGTAACTGGAACTTATTATATTCATCATTGTTTTTGAATTGAATTTTGAAAATTGAAAGCTATAGCTCAGCATAATATAGAGTATGAATGTTAACTTACAGACTTTGGAGGTTCATCAGCATTCTTCAGTGCTATCATTTAAGGGCAATCTACCTAAGTTTTTAATTAATATCTGTGGCATGTATCCTATACTTCTAGGGGTTATAAGGACAGTTCTGTATCAACACTTAGATTTTAGATGGCTTTTATTTTTATTATTGTCAAAAGTAAAACTTAATATTCTCCTCTATCCCAGGCTTCCAGTAAAATCTACTTTTCTATGTTCCTAATTTTTTTCCCAAAAGGTCTCCAATATATAGATAATTCAAGTTTCCCAAACAAAAGAAAGCTATCCATCAATTCCAGGCTAATCAGATAATTTTACTTAACAGAATTTTTTTGGTGGGGAATGAGGAAACAAAAGCAAGAACAAACTACTTCCCTACAGTATCCTCACAACATCCCTACAATGGCCACAGTCATTCATAAAACTTCACAAGTTAGCCAGGAAAGAGGGAGGGAGGGAGGGAATCATATATGGGTTTTCCAAAAATACGATAGATAAGTAGATAGGTAGATAGGTACTGTCTGCTTCTCTCCTCCTGCTTTATCCTTGTAGTAATCTTGTGGTGTTGTAAGTCTGATGCCCTTGCAATATAAACATTTTTTAGATATATGATCAGATATGATTCTTTCTCTCCTCTCTACACAATCTTTAACATAATACTTAGTGAATACAATAAATATGTACCTCACTGGTTTTAACAACATCATTGTTTTAACATTATTTGGTACAGAATCAGAGATCTGGAAGGGGCACTTAGGCCAGTGAGCCCACTCCTGTTAATGCAAAAATCCAAATTAAAGCAATAGTTATAAGATCTTTTTTTTAAAAAAAAAATCTATTTTTTCTTTACCAATTATTTCAAAGTTTTGAATACGTTATTGTAAATTTATATTTGTATACAACATGTTAGAGATATAGATGGCTTCTGGGCTTCTGGTGGGAATGGTGGACTGAATGGCTGTGCCCTCTGGTTCAGTGGGTGGAGCTGACAACACGGTAACTCAGGCAGGTTTTTCTGAAGCCCAGAAGCATTCTCCGGATCAAGGAGAATACCTGGAACCATCCCATTTGTCCTCCAGACAGCTGGTTGCAGCCAGAAGGTTGCAAACAGTGTTTCACATTCAACTGGTAAAAGCCAGCTGGGAGGCGGGGATTTCATCACTTTCCAAGCCATGTTGTAGCCTTAAAGGGACACTAAGACTGGCCACCCCATTTCTAAATCACCTACACACACACACACACACACCTTAAGCATATGTATCCCAAGAGAGGCTTTCTACAGCAAGGAGAAGCTGGCTCTCTTGGTGCTTAACATTATTTTTGGGATTACTTTTTTTTTTTAAAAAAGAAATCTTTTAAGTTTTGGATTTTATTTTCCTTCCAAAGTAAATTCCAAAAATTGAAACTAAACAACTGTCTTCCTGTTATTATTTTTGTATTAAATTTGAAGATATTAGCATTTTCCTACATGTTGAATCGGCTGATTTGAACCTTCAGCTTTCTGTTCACTGTCCCTTGAGAACTGTCTGCTATCTCACTCTCACTTTATGTAAACACACTCTAGAACTCTTCCCTATCTTCAACTTTGGCTGGTTAAGTCCTAGGGGGCACCATAATCTACTGTGTGAGACATGGAGGATTTCAAATATATTCTTTCTGATTTTCACCAGGATTTTAAACAGTTTTCTTCTGACTTTTATCGAGCTTTATGCAACATATCCAGGATATTGTGGAAAATATGAGATCTAAAAATGTGCCATCTGGTTGGGGATGTGGATGAGACTGAGGAATTTAAGAGTGATAGAAACATTTTTTTTAAGACTGAGATTGGGATTTCTATTGAGAT
Organism: Candoia aspera; assembly: GCF_035149785.1. Classification (NCBI taxonomy): domain Eukaryota; kingdom Metazoa; phylum Chordata; class Lepidosauria; order Squamata; family Candoiidae; genus Candoia; species Candoia aspera. The sequence goes on from NC_086159.1 coordinate 29,024,397, forward strand.
GCTGGATGAAGATTGGATAAGGGAGTTGGAGAAATCTAAGGAAGAGAGTGATCTGCAAGCCGTAAGTAAAATCAGTCTCCTGGTGGAATGCCATGAAAAGAAGCTGGAATCTTTGAGGGGGGCAGTTGAGCTGTTTGAGTCTTTCAAGAGGAAAGCTCTCTGCACATTGTGGGGATATGTAACTGCTTTGGTTTATTTTGAAGTGGGATAAGGGTTGAAGAATGTTCATCTGGTTTGCTTTAAGAATTTGATGCTAAGAATGTTTATCTGGTTTGCTTTAAGGATTTGATTGATGTTATTCCCTTTTAAAGATATGGAATTACTGTTTTGAATTGTTTTTGTTTTTTGGGTTTATTAAGTTGGGATTATTAAAGTTGTTGCATTATTAAGTATAATAGCAGACAACATGTGCTTTTTAATTTGATTCTTATTATAGTAGACAGAAATGCATAGAATAGTGGTAGGAAGGGAACAATTAAATATGTTTTATCTTTTGGAGGGAAGAAAGAGGTTTGGAAGGTTTATATGAACTTTTTTCCCCTTTATTTTAATATAAGGGGGAGGAGTAACTGTACAGTACTTAGTGATTTTTATTATGTGTTAAAGTGGGATAACTTATAGAAATAATGTGGTGTTTTGATTTAATATAGAGTAAGAGATTGATTGTGGAAATTTTTGTATATCCTTGCTGTTAAAAGTCAGAAGCAGAAGAAGTAAATTTGAAAAAAATTCTTTTGTTTTTGCACTTTTTTGCACTTTTTTGTTTTTTTAGTATTTTTTATTCTTTTCTTCAAACCTAATAAAATTTACTATAAAAAAATAATAATTATCCCTTATCCTTACATGATACAGGTGTAGGAACTGCCACCAGAAACTATCCAGCAAAACAGCTCGGGTGCATGGAGCATCAAGAAACCTGTGTAGCATTTTCACAGCCCACTGTGTCTGCAAAGAAACGAAAGAGTAACACCATAGTCTGGATCTTTCTTTCCTAATGTAATAACCTGCATATGTGTGGAACTGCAATTCCCTGACTTCCCTCTGAGCAGGGACAAAGTCTGGCAATACTGAGACTTGCTATCTTGCACATCTGGAGGAGGTCAGCTGGGAACAGCTAGTCAAGATATTTTAAAAACTGTCTGGCAAGAGTATTTTTCTGTATATTTTACTCCATTATCCTTGTTTACCTTAGACCTAGGGGGCGTAAACAGAACTATATTAAGCAGTAATAGCAAGGGGTTTAAGTCACCTTGAATCTCACCTCTCCAGACTGAGCTAATCTGAATAAGGAAGCATAGTTAAAACCTGAAAAGAATAATTAAGATCACACTCTTAACCAATTCAAACTACAAAACTGATTTTATCTCAGTTTGTCAATCAGGAAAGTTGATTCTTGCATCCTTGGTTTTATAGCATGGCATCTGAGATAAGCTTTCCAGTTTTGGATGTAATGACAAATGGTAGTACACTATGAACATTTTCAATCACAATAAGACAGAAGGGAGAATGAAGTGAAGAGGAGCACATAGACACAACATTTATCCTCTGTTTAACTGAGCAATGGTAGGTCTACTGTTCTTATCGGGTGGCTATGTCTAGATACTCCTTTAATTAGAAAGGTAATTAGATCTACTGTATTCACTTGAAGCTGGGCAATGAAAAGAACAAATACCATGTGCAGTCACCACCATTGGGCATTATGGCTGCTCATAAATATCAAGTGCTAATAGACACTGAAACAAGTAAATACATAAGTAATCTATCCCTACCATTTCTCTCCAGAAGATAAGAGTATTGCCACATAATACTGAAGGTCTGAAGTACCTTCCCAACTACAGTTTTACTCTGAGCACGAATCACTTTCTCCAAAATTTCATCCAGCTCTATTCCATTGGGCAGTGGTGTCAGTTCCTCCTTATGATATCCTGGGTAATGATACAATTCTACAAGTTTATTCTTTTCTGTGACCATCTAGGGATCAAAGGAAGAAATAATCCATGAGAAACATAGGAGACCCAAAATCCAGTGGGTTCTACTGGGGCAGTCTGTTTAGGAAAAATGAACATCCTATGCCTAATAAAATGGGCGTGATAGGTCTTTTAATCAAGGTGCAAGATTGTCCCAAAATACATTAAGTTCAACATAATGGGTTAATAAATAAGTCTAAACTGTGGACTTGAGTGTCTCTCACTGTATCAAGCAAATTAAGCCCCAGTTGTTCTTATAGTGATGACCTAAGACTTATTAAGTGGGATTCAAGCCTCAGATCTGATTAAAGGAAGACATTATAAGAGGCTAAGTAAAATGACGATTACCACATACAGCAATAAGCCAGAACATACTACTTTATGCTTCCTGATCCTTATGGAGCTTGTAGATTAAATCTGCTTGTTCGGCGTGTGACTGTGGGCCAAATTACATAATACCCAGGAACTCTTTATTGGCTCTTTTAAACATTTCTTTCTAAAAAACCAATATTAGAGGATTTGAATTTTTTAAGGGAGGGAAAATGCATATGTTTATTCAAGCATGGAGGAGTATTTAACTTTTGTCCTCACATACAGGATGTATGCAGGATGACAACAATAAACTCTGGCTGCTGAAGATTCTACATTATTTCCATAACAATATTTCATTATTATAATTATGAATACTGAATTTTATTTAATTATTAATTTAATTATAATAATTAATAATAATTAATTTAATTATAATTATTAGGAAAATAATATTTTCATTTTTGTACAGAGTATATTATCATAGTCCAAACTCAGACTACGGGATATACAAGCTGTGGTATACCTGAAACAAAGGTTAGATCCTGGTAGATAAAAGAAAGAAAGCTGTCATTTATACCAGTCAGAGCTTACTTCCCTGGGCTTACCAGCAAGTGCAAGTAGGAGGAAGATTTTCTCAAGGGAGGAAAGGATTATCTTCCACTCCCAGTGATTCTGACAGAACTCCCACCCACCCTAGCTAATAATTACCTACCAGGTGTTCCATTTCATTTCTAGTTTGGCCTTCACCCTCAACTCTTATTTACAATATGGATTTGATACAGATCCTGGGTTATTTTATAGGCTACAATAAGATAATGAATTCAGAAACTTCTTGAATGTAATATGAATACCGTTTTTAGGACTTACATAGAAATTAGTAATAACCACTAATGTTCTATGTAAAGTATAAATGTTCAAACTATGGTTAGTGGTTGGGGAAACAAATGGAAAGGAAGGGGAGGCTCTATCATCAGAAAGTTTTTACTATGCCTTTTTCGTTTTTTAATCTATACGTAGTTTTTTTTTTGTTCTATCTCATTTCTTTTCTTCTTTTGTATTTCAATATTTTAACAATAAAATATACAGTATTTTAAAAAAAATTCCTTGAATATTCAAAATTATTGTGTAAATCAGGAGTGGGGAACCATTTAACATTTAAGAGTGAGGCCAAAAGCTTCAGTGGGTGTGGAAATAATACAAAATGGGTATAAATATGTCACATATGTACAGAAAGGGCTAGGATTTCATTTTTTCTTTAGCTTCCAGAGTTTTCTTGGTTTTTATAACTATTGTAATTTTATTTTAGGGGATTTCCACTATGGTTTTGTATGTACAGTATCTTGCTTAAATATGGTGGGAAATTATACTGTCAATTTTCAGCAAAAGGAGTCAGAGTAGGTTTTGGGGTTTAAAAAAAAAAGGTTTTCTGGGCCATAGGTTGCTTACTCCTTACTAAATGCTAAATATTATTATTATATAAATGAAAATATTTTAGGAACATTTATAATTTTTTTTCAAACATGTACATTTTAGATGTTTTATACAGAAGCTCCCAGAATTCCAAGCAAACAATCAAATCTTTTGCAATATCAGCATAATTGGTCGAATAGGTTACAAATGCGAGTTTAATGGTTACAAAATATGAAGAGCCTTATCCTGTATGATTTCTTCACAGCATACATCTCACAGTAAAGCTTTTGTTTCCTGATCATTAAGAATAATATAGCTTCTAACTTTTTCTAAATATTATATGCTTATAGGAAGGGGTGACTCTTGATTTGTCACTCAGTGTCATACCTTTTTCTGAGTTACTTTGCTCTGATTTCTTACAGTATCTATGTCTGAACCATGCCTTCCAGGCTTTTGAATCACCACCTGATCCTTCTCTGCAATGTAAGAAAAGGAATACTCCTGCTGAGCATCTGAGTAGAAGCTCACATAATATGCAAACTTGGTTGGTATGTAATTATCCAGGCACAGAGACTTAGACTTGTTCCATGTTAATAGTTTTGTTTTGTCATTGCACTCAAAGCTAGAGGGAGCCTATATATACAGGTAGTCCTCACTTAATGACCACATTTGAGACCAGTTCAGTTGCTAAGTGAAGCAGTCATTAAACGAATCTGACCCAATTTTACAACCTTTTTACGGCAGTCGTTAAGCAAATCACTGGGCATTAAGGGGACCAAGTGGTTGTTAAGTGAATCACATTGTTCCCCATTGATTTTGTTTGCCAGAAGCTGGCTGGGAAGGTCGAAAATGGTGATCATGTGACCATGGAATGCTGCAATGGTCATAAATGCAAACCGGTTGCCAAGCACCCAAATCATGATCACATAACCATGGAGACACTGCAACAGTTGTAAGTGTAAGTACTGGTCATAAGTCAGTTTTTCCAGCACCGTTGTAAGTGTGAACCATCACTAAATGAATGGTTGTTAAGTGAGGACACCTGTGCACAGAAAGCCTATGAATTGGGTCACATGTGGTATTTCATAAAGTCATAAATAACATTATAGTATGAGCCCAGTTAATGTGATTTGGTATAACCCCTCAATCATAGTTCTCTGACAAGCCAAAATTAGGACCATTGCTCTGCCCCCCTGCCCGCAAATGCACACATGCTCCACCTCAAGAGACTGCAGGAGTGAACTTATGAAGTCTTGAAGTTGTATGTTGAGCAGATAGAAGAGAGAAAAAAGTAGATGTACAAGTCGAATGGCAGTTTCTTCAAACATTTTGGATTCTTAACATTTGTTACTAGAAGAACAGTTTGGTAAGACATCTGAGTTAAGCAACTGTGACAGAAAGGGATATCATTCAATATGTTCTAATGAAACCTTATGTTTGAAGCAATTAGACCACTGATTTAATATTGTCATTATGTTTACCTTTCCCCTTGCTTATACGTCGTCCTTTTCTAGAACCCTTCATTTCTGCATATTTCCTCAGCATCATATCCTCAATCACCTTCAGTGAGAACAGTGAAGAAAAAGGTAAATAGATATCAGTTTCTTAAAAAGTTCTGATTATCTTATTTATGGAGAACTGTAAGAGGACATATTGTCATGAGCACTGATGGTGAGCAGGTGGGGGCCCCTATCCAGGGGGGAAAACGCATGCGTAGTAGCGAGGAATTGAGCAGCCATTCAAAGAGACACAGATCAGACCCACCTTGACTTTTGGGGTTTATCTGTCTGGGTTTTCTCACGCTTCTTCAGTTTGTTAGGATTTTCTATCTACTGTAGCAGTAATAAAACACTAGAGACTTATTCCTCGTCTCAGCGTGGTTCCTGCTTGTTAGGACACATATTCTCTATTCTGTAATTCCTGTTTATCTGAACAGTTAAAATACTACATCTCCTCCATTGAAAATTTTCATTTACTTAGAATTAGAGAAATTCAAATCTCTATATGCCTAACAATGTTCAAGCTGTTAAATAATTCAGTCATGTAGATCAATTGAGCCCTAACTGTGGTCTGAAGAATAACAGTACCATTAATAGCCACCAATACCCTACTCCAAAGACTGATAACTACATTTGCCCTCTTGTGCTATGCACATTTGTGCATAAGGACGTTCAAGCTGAAAAACTTCCATCACTTCAACCCAGTTCATGCAACAGCATCATCAACTTGGCATGTGCTTTTTATTCTCTGCACCTACTCAGCTGTATAAGAGTAACTCTAGAACTTCTCTCCTATTTAAAAGAAAAAAAAAACTGGATTGATTTTCAGCTTGTCATCAGAAAGGCTAAGCAAGGTACTTGACAATTCCTAAATTGCCTAAAGTTAGAAAAAACACTCTGGGATTCTGCATATTAAAAATGCTGTAAAAAAACTACTTACTACATCACTATTGTCATATCTTCTCAATCCCAGTTCTAAATGAGAGATTTTTCTATTCACATTTTGTATATTGCCAATGACATACACTAACAGATCTTGTTAAGGATTTTTTCAAAAGTCTGTAAAGAGGGAGAGTATATAAATGTTCTTCAGCAAAGGATCGTTACCTTGTCGTGGTGCTGGAGCTTGAGCACCTCAATGATGCCATGAGCTAAACCGTGAAGGGCCACCCAAGACAGGAAGGTCATGACAGGGAGGTCAGACTAAATGCGATCCCTGGGGAAGGTAATGGCAACCCACCCCAGTATTCTTGCTGTGAAAACTAAATGGATCAGTACAACCAGAGATATGTCGGTATACCATCGGAAGATGAGACCCCCAGGTCGGATGATGGTCAAAATGCTACTGGGGAGGAACAGAGGATGAGTTCAACTAGCCCCAGACGTGATGACGCAGCTAGCTCAAAGCCGAAAGGACGGTTAGCGGCCAACGGTGCTGGTGGTGAATGGCGAATCCGATGTTCTAAGGATCAACACACCATTGGAACCTGGAATGTAAGATCTATGAGCCAGGGCAAATTGGATGTGGTTATTGGTGAGATGTCAAGATTAAAGATAGACATTTTGGGCATCAGTGAACTGAAATGGACTGGAATGGGCCACTTCACATCAAATGACCACCAGATCTACTACTGTGGACAAGAGGACCACAGAACAAATGGAGTAGCCTTCATAATTAATAGTAAAGTGGCTAAAGCAGTGCTTGGATAAAATCCAAAAAACGATAGAATGATCGGAATTCAAATTCAGGGCAAGCCATCTAACATCACAGTGATCCAAATATACGCCCCAACCACAGATGCTGAAGAAGCTGAAGTAGAGCAATTCTATGAGGATCTGCAGCACATAATGGACAACACGCCTAAAAGAGATGTTATTTTCATCACAGGAGACTGGAATGCTAAGGTGGGCAGTCAAATGACACCTGGAATTACAGGCAAGCATGGCCTGGGAGAACAAAATGAAGCAGGACATAGGCTGATAGAATTTTGCCAAGACAACTCAATGTGCATAACAAACATTCTCTTCCAACAACCTAAGAGACGGCTTTATACATGGACTTCCCCAGATGGACAACACCGAAATCAGATTGACTACATCCTTTGCAGCCAAAGGTGGTGGACATCTATACAGTCAGTAAAAACAAGACCTGGAGCTGACTGTAGTTCCGATCACGAACTTCTTCTTGCACGATTTAGGATCAGACTAAAGAGATTAGGGAAGACCCACAGATCACCTCGATATGAGTTCACTAATATTCCTAAGGAATATGCAGTGGAGGTGAAGAATCGATTTAAGCGACTGGACTTAGTAGATAGAGTCCCGGAAGAACTATGGACAGAAGTACGCAACATTGTTCAGGAGGCAGCACATGTTCTAAGGACATGTTCTAAGGATCAACACACCATTGGAACCTGGAATGTAAGATCTATGAGCCAGGGCAAATTGGATGTGGTTCTTGGTGAGATGTCAAGATTAAAGATAGACATTCTGGGCGTCAGTGAACTGAAATGGACTGGAATGGGCCACTTCACATCAAATGACCACCAGATCTACTACTGTGGACAAGAGGACCACAGAAGCAGGACATAAGCTGATAGAATTTTGCCAAGACAACTCAATGTACATAACAAACACTCTCTTCCAACAACCTAAGAGATGGCTTTATACATGGACTTCCCCAGATGGACAACACCGAAATCAGATTGACTACATCCTTTGCAGCCAAAGGTGGCGGACATCTATACAGTCAGTAAAAACAAGACCTGGAGCTGACTGATCACGAACTTCTTCTTGCACAATTTAGGATCAGACTAAAGAGATTAGGGGAGACCCACAGATCACCTAGATATGAGTTCACTAATATTCCTAAGGAATATGCAGTGGAGGTAAAGAATCAATTTAAGGGACTGGACTTAGTAGATAGGGTCCCGGAAGAACTATGGACAGGAGTTTGCAACATTGTTCAGGAGGCGGCAACAAAATACATCCCAAAGAAAGAGAAAACCAAGAAGGCAAAATGGCTGTCTGCTGAGACACTAGAAGTAGCCCAAGAAAGAAGGAAAGCAAAAGGCAACAGTGATAGGGGGAGATATGCCCAATTAAATGCAAAATTCCAGAGGTTAGCCAGAAGAGATAAGGAATTATTTTTAAACAAGCAATGCGCGGAAGTGGAAGAAGACAATAGAATAGGAAGGACAAGAGACCTCTTCCAGAAAATTAGAAACATTGGAGGTAAATTCCAGGCCAAAATGGGTATGATCAAAAACAAAGATGGCAAGGACCTAACAGAAGAAGAAGAGATCAAGAGAAGGTGGCAAGAATATACAGAAGACCTGTATAGGAAGGATACCAATATCAGGGATAGCTTTGACAGTGTTGTCAGTGAACTAGAGCCAGACATCCTGAAGAAGGAGGTTGAATGGGCCTTAAGAAGCATTGCTAACAACAAGGCAGCAGGAGACGACGGCATCCCAGCTGAACTGTTCAAAATCTTGCAAGATGATGCTGTCAAGGTAATGCACGCTATATGCCAGCAAATTTGGAAAACACAAGAATGGCCATCAGACTGGAAAAAATCAACTTATATCCCCATACCAAAAAAGGGAAACACTAAAGAATGTTCAAACTATCGAACAGTGGCACTCATTTCACATGCCAGTAAGGTAATGCTCAAGATCCTGCAAGGTAGACTTCAGCAATTCATGGAGCGAGAATTGCCAGATGTGCAAGCTGGGTTTAGAAAAGGCAGAGGAACTAGGGACCCAATTGCCAGTATCTGCTGGATAATGGAAAAAGCCAGGGAGTTTCAGAAAAACATCTATTTCTGTTTTATTGACTATTCTAAAGCCTTTGACTGTGTGGACCACAACAAACTGTGGCAAGTTCTTAGTGGTATGGGGATACCAAGTCATCTTGTATGCCTCCTGAAGAATCTGTATAATGACCAAGTAGCAACAGTAAGAACAGACCACGGAACAACGGACTGGTTTCAGATTGGGAAAGGAGTACGGCAGGGCGGTATACTCTCACCCTACCTATTCAACTTGTACGCAGAACACATCATGCAACATGCTGGGCTTGAGGAATCCAAGGCTGGAGTTAAAATCGCTGGAAGAAACATTAACAATCTCAGATATGCAGATGATACCACTTTGATGGCTGAAAGCGAAGAGGAACTGAGGAGCCTTATGATGAAGGTGAAAGAAGAAAGTGCAAAAGCTGGCTTGCAGCTAAACCTGAAAAAAACCAAGATTATGGCAACCAGCTTGATTGATAACTGGCAAATAGAGGGAGAAAATGTAGAAGCAGTGAAAGACTTTGTATTTCTAGGTGCGAAGATTACTGCAGTTGCTGACTGCAGTCAGGAAATCAGAAGACGCTTAATCCTTGGGAGAAGAGCAATGACAAATCTCGATAAAATAGTTAAGAGCAGAGACATCACACTGACAACAAAGGTCTGCATAGTTAAAGCAATGGTGTTCCCCGTAGTGACATATGGCTGCGAGAGCTGGACCATAAGGAAGGCTGAGAGAAGGAAGATCGATGCTTTGGAACTGTGGTGTTGGAGGAAAATTCTGAGAGTGCCTTGGACTGCAAGAAGATCAAACCAGTCCATCCTCCAGGAAATCAAGCCAGACTGCTCACTTCAGGGAATGATATTAAAGGCAAAACTGAAATACTTTGGCCACATAATGAGAAGACAGGACACCCTGGAGAAGATGCTGATGCTAGGGAGAGTGGAGGGCAAAAGGAAGAGGAGCCGACCAAGGGCAAGGTGAATGGATGATATTCTAGAGGTGACGGACTCATCCCTGGGGGAGCTGGGGGTGTTGACGACCGACAGGAAGCTCTGGTGTGGGCTGGTCCATGAATTCACAAAGAGTCGGAAGTGACTAAACAAATAAACAACAACTGGTATATTAAAAGACTCCTTGTACATGGTGCAAAATGCAAGGAAGCCAAGCTGCAAGGCTGCAGTTGGCAACACGCCATATCATGACCAATGTGTACACCTGATGCACAGGAGATTTGGTCATGCGAATTTCAAGTATATAGCACAAATGCCACAGCTGTGTGCTGACCTAAAGATAAAACCCTGTGACAAATACTTAGATTGTGTAGTTTGGAAAGAATGCCAAACACTAAAAACTCCTGTGAGTAAGCACAGTGACAGAGTTACAACTAGACCTTTGGAAATTGTACACTCTGACATTATTGGTCCTTTTGCTCCAAGTCTTGGACAAGCAAGGTATGCAATGACCATCATTGATGATTTCTCAAGATACACATTTATCTACATCATAAAACATAAAGATGAGGCATCTGAGAAATTTAAAAGTTTTGTGACATGGGCAAATAGAAAATTCCCTAGGCCTGTATCTGCACTCCAATGTGATAGAGGAGGAGAGTACCTTTCTCACAAATTCAAAAGGTTCCTAGTGGAAAAGGTGATAGAACAAATTCTTTCTAACCCTTACACCCCTCAGCAAAATGGTGTTGCTGAAAGAAAGGGCAGAACCTTGCAAAATGCCATGGAATGCATGCTTAAAAATTCACATTTATCTTTTAAGTATTGGGGAGAGGCAATATCTACTGCCTGTTATGTACAAAACAGATTGTATAACTCTGTGATTCAGGACACTCCATTCCATTTGTTTTATGGTGTGAAACCAAAGGTAAACCATCTTAGAGTGTTTGGTAGTACTGCTTGGGTTCATATTCCAAAACAACAGAGAAGGAAAGGAGGCCCCACAACAAAGAAAGCCATCTTTGTTGGCTATGAACAAAGCCAAAGGAGCTACAGGTTCATAGTGGGAGAGAAATTAATAATTAGCAAAAGCGCTTCTTTTGCTGAACAAAACTGGGGGAGATTAAACTCTAGCTCTCCAGTTGAACTGACCACCACAAGAGAACAGCAAGGTCTTGGTGATGGTGATTTTTTGCCTGATGAGGACATTAAACCAGAAAAGCAAACTGAAGATCTGTCTGATGAGACAGATGCTTCTCAGGAAAGTGATAGGAGTCATAATTTAAGCCCTGTATTACCTCGCAGATCTCAGAGGAGTAATAAAGGCGTTCCTCCATCACATTTTCAGGCTGAAACAGTAAAGGCATTTCACATATTCACAGAACCTGAGTCTTTAGAACAAGTGAATGCTTTACCACCTGAGATTGCACAAAATTGGCATTCTGCCATGCAACAGGAGTTAGCATCCTTGAAAGAAAATAAAACATGGAAACTGGTAAATCTACCTCCCAATGAACGCTGTCTAGGTTGCAGGTGGGTTTTCAAACTGAAAAGGGATGCTGATGGCAAAATCCAAAAATATAAAGAGCAAGGTTAGTTGCAAAAGGGTTCACTCAAAGGAGAGATTTAGACTTTGACAAGACTTCTGCACCAGTTACTAAAGGTGAATCGATTAGATTACTGTTAAAAATTGCTACACTCAAAGGAATGTCAGTTCACCACTATGACATTCAAACTGCATTTCTCTATGGTGATTTAGACCACAAATTATACATGCAGCAACCCACTGGCTATGAAAAAGGGGAGAATCTGGTCTGTGAACTGCAGAAGTCAATCTATGGGTTAAAACAAGCTGCTAGATCCTGGAACCAAAAATTAGATGAAAAACTGCAGAATTTTGGTTTTGAAAAAAAGGAAAAGCAGATCCATGTGTATATATGAAGAAAGACAAACAAGGCTGTATGTATCTGTGCATTTATGTTGATGATTTGCTGCTGTTCACATCAACAGAAAAACAAAGGCTTGATTTTGAAGCCTGCATGAAAAGCCATTTCATATTAAAAAGCCTTGGATGTAACAAATTACCTAGGTTTGGAAATACACAGGGAGAAGGATGGTAGCTTTCTGTTAAACCAACATAGTAAAATTCAAAAGCTCCTAGAGGATTTTAATATGCAAGACTGTAAACCAGTCTCTACTCTGATGATAACAGATTTTCAGAAAGATATAGGAGAAACTCAATTAACTGAGGCAGAGAAATATAGATCTGCAATTGGAAGTTTACTGTACATTGCAAATCACTCTCGCCCAGATAACTCAGATTCTGTGGCCATTTTAAGTAGACAGGTAGAGAAACCTACATCTACTGGAAAAGCAGCACTGAAGAGTTTAAAGAGGTATTTGCAAGGAACAAAGAATTATTGCCTGAAGCTAAATGCCTCTGGAACAGAGAAATTGCAGGCTTTTGCCGATTCTGACTGGGGAGCAGATGTCAGTGGCAGGAAATCCACTTCTGGGATTTTAATTCAATTTGCTGGGTCTAGCTTAGGCAAACACTTGTTGCTCGTTCCACTGCAGAAGCAGAGTTTTATTCTCTAACACAAACCTGTAATGAGGTTATATGGTTTAAACATTTGTTAAAAGACATAGGCATGGAAGTGAACCAGCCTATAACTGTTTATGAGGATAATCAAGCTTGCATTGCTATGGCAAAATCTGAAGCCTGCAAAAATAGGACAAAACATATCGATATTAGATATCAGTATATCAAAGATATGATAAGCAAAGGAGAAATAATGTTGAAATATTGTGAATCAAAAGACATGATTGCTGATATTTTAACCAAACCTCTTGCTGTACCAAGACACAAAGAGTTAACAAAGCAAATTGGTTTGCATCCTATTCTGTAGTATAAAAAGGGGAGTGTTAATATGCTTTCTACTACAGATTAAGGTTACTATGGTAACTAATCATTTTGGCCTGGTGAAGAGGTTGAATTTAATTGTCCTCTTTTCGGATGTTAATTTTTGCACCTGGAGAGAAGAACTTGCCTGGACTTGTTTTAGTTTCAGTTTCCCTTCTGTGTAGGCATGTAGAGAGTTAAGCAGCTCTCACTGAGAGCCTGTAAATATGTTTGCTTTCTGTAAATAAAATTATTTTTATAGAAATGCCTGATGTGTAACTTTTCTGAACTCTCCTGGGCCAAAGGCTTTCCTAGCAATCTGCTAACATTGACAACCGACAGGAAGCTCTGGTGTGGGCTGATCCATGAAGTCATGAAGAGTCAGAAGCAACTGAACGAATAAACAACAAACCACTTTGATGGCTGAAAGTGAAGAGGAACTGAGGAGCCTTATGGCGAAGGTAAAAGAAGAAAGTGCAAAAGCTGGCTTGCAGCTAAACCTCAAAAAAACCAAGATTATGGCAACCAGCTTGATTGATAACTGGCAAATAGAGGGAGAAAATGTAGAAGCAGTGAAAGACTTTGTATTCCTAGGTGCGAAGATTACTGCTGATGCTGACTGCAGTCAGGAAATCAGAAGACGCTTCATCCTTGGGAGAAGATCAATGACAAATCTCGATAAAATAGTCAAGAGCAGAGACCTCACACTGACAACAAAGGTCCGCATTGTTAAAACACCATTGTACTATGGTGTTCCCCATAGTAACATATGGCTGTGAGAGCTGGACCATAAGGAAGGCTGAGCGAAGGAAGATAGATGCTTTGGTACTGTGGTGTTGGAAAATTCTGAGAGTGCCTTGGACTGCAAGAAGATCAAACCAGTCCATACTCCAGGAAATCAAGCCAGACTGCTCACTTGAGGGAATGATATTAAAAGCAAAACTGAAATACTTTGGCCATATAAATGAGAAGACAGGACACCCTGGAGAAGATGCTGATGCTAGGGAGAGTGGAGGGCAAAAGGAAGAGGGGCCGACCAAGGGCAAGGTGGATGGATGATATTCTAGAGGTGATGGACTCGTCCCTGGGGGAGCTGGGGGTGTCGACGACCGACAGGAAGCTCTGGCGTGGGCTGGTCCATGAAGTCACGAAGAGTTGGAAGTGAATGAACAAATAAACAACAACAAATATAAATGTTGCTGTTATTTCTATCTCTTTTTTCTTTGCTTTAAATATTGCTTTTTAAATATAATATGTATTATTTAATTTAAGAATATAGAAACGAGTTTTAGAATACTGATCAGTGCAATGTTGGAATTCAGTCTCTATTCCATCTTCTCATAATTAATAGTACTAAATTCTTAGATGACATTTGCTTGAAGATAGTGTTTTAAGAACAAGTTGTTGGGGTTTAACTCTGGTAGTTTCTCTTCCTGACTCCGAATTCTGCAATGAGACTAACTATAGATACAAAAGTTTTCTTTTATAACTCTGGAGAACAAAAGGATGTCCATTTGATTGCCAGATTTGACCCTCCTGCTACCTATCACAGATCTGAAGCTTACTTTGACTTGTAAGGCTCTGAACAAGTATTTTTATCATCATTCAAACAGAATCTAGTATGTTTGGTTGCAATTATTTGTATATGAGAGCCAGTTTGGTCTAATATTTAAGGCAATGGGCTAGAAAGCAGGAGTCTATGAGTTCTAGTCCCGCCTTAGGCATGAAAGCTGACCTGGGCCAGTCACTCTCATTCAGCCCAACTCGGTGCAATGTAGACTAGCCTCCTCATGGTGCACCCGGGCAATGTGACTTATCATGGCTAAAGAGTCTACACATCTGGCTGCTGGACCTCACAAGGATTTCCTAGCAAGAAAAACAGCATGAACACCAAACTGCTATGCCATACGATTAAAATATATAGAGAGTCCCTCTTGGGGGAGATGGGCAGTAACAAAATTTGAATTTTATTTATATTTATATTTATATATATATAGTATTTTTCATAACAAGCACTTAGGTTCAGAGACCCACTTCAAGTCTTTTTTCAAAAAAAAAATGAAGGGAGACTTAGTCCAATAGCAATTTGTATAACAAAAGCATCTTTCAGCTAAATGGAAATGTGTATATACAAGCAATATTTTCATGCAGACTTCATATTGTTTATAATTAGGGGGGAAAAGGATACAACGTGGAAGGTCATCTAAATTGCAATTCATGGTGTCACTTCTTTCTTCTTGGGTTGAGGATGGCAAAACCAGGAACCCCTTTAGAGGGCTTAAAAATGCTTTACTATGTATCAGATCCATCCTGCAGCAAACAACATTAAAAAAGAGGGAGAGGGAAAACATGTTTCCATTTGAACCAAACTTTTATTCAGTCATTTTACTCTCCTGCTCCTAAATCTCAGTCATCCTTGTAGTGGCCAAATTATCATCAGCTTGTGCTGGAATGTATTTTAGGATCTCCTTGTGGGATCAAAAGGAGTTGCTTACATAGGAAATTGTATCTGCAAAACTGCTGAACAGCCCTTTTTAAAATGGCCTGGTCCCTATTAAGGAAGATGGGCTGCTGAGATATATTAATGAAGTATTTTGTAGATAGAATTATTTATTTTTCTTTGGAGTTAGAAGCTGGCTGGACAGAGTGCAAGAATGGGACCAGGGTGACATCTTGTGATGTCACCTGGGAAAAGTTCACACCTATTGATCTTGAGGAAGTGGCCAGAGTGGCAAGTAGTTGCATCAGCTGCCAGGGAGGGAAGAGGAGATTAGATTGGGGCTATCATGAATGCAGCAGGGGGGAGATGCTGGGGACTCTGAAGTGGGCTCCAGTGTGACCCTCCTCAAGAGGGTGACCTTGGATCTAGCTATATTGGACAGTTACTGCCCAGTTTCCAACCTGAATTGTTGGGGGAGGGGCATATTCAGAATTGTCCACTGAATTGGAAAATAGGGCACTGTGTGAATATATGTATTTATATGATGACATAAATCACAGTGGAAATTTAGTCTACTGCCTTACATCTGGGTATGGTAAAGCAAGGTTTCACTAAAAGGATGTCACAAGAAAATCTCTTCTCTTCTGTTCCAAAGTGTAGGATCCGGAATAATGGATTTCCTGGAACGTAGATTCCGACTGAATATTAAAAAAAGTTTCCTAACAATGCGAGAAGTTCGACAGTAGAACTAAGAGTACCGCGCTTCTTTCCCTGTCTAGAACTGTCCAAGAGGTGACTGGATACGGGATGAGACTCGACGGCCTAAATGTCTTTTTCAGTTCTCTAATTTGGCACATGGAAACTACAATCTGCCGAGTCATTATCCACTCAGCAACAACACACCACACTCAGAACTCTCAGCCATTGTTCAGTTTGGGGACGGCTATTATGGGAATAAAATGCTCACTTTCCCGGCGGCAGCCAACGCTCGACTCACGCCACGTACCGCCCTCTCCCGGAAGAATCTAGCTTCGCTCCCTCACTGGGCGTCCTTCTGTTACCGCAGCAACCGAGGCGGAAGAAACTATTTCCTTAGTCTATCTTTATACACGTCTAAAGGAGAGCCTAGCACTTCTTCGCTGTTACTGGATAATGTAATATATTGGGAATAATTTATTTGAGAACTCAGCTGCTGAACAGGAATATTAAAAAAAATCTATCAAAATTATTATTTTTTCTTTCTTCCTCCCCCCCAAATTTACAATGATGGTAAGATCCTACCGGTGCGGGAGTTCTTCTCTCCTCCTTTCAGAGCCCCTTAGGTCGCTACCATTGCAGGAGAAGGGGCTGTATCTTCTGATATGGGTTATAACTTTGCAAACTTTCTGTACATACGACCATCTTTATCATGTTGACAGATTCAGTTACTTGTTATTAGTTTTATATATTCAATTTAAATGCGTGTGTATCAAGGCTCACTGTCGCAATTGTGGAATAAAAATAATTTCCCCTCTCCTTGTGTGGTACTGGCTGCTGCGCCAGCTACCTAGCGCGATAGTCCCTGGGCTACCGCGGGTCGCGAAGCTTCAAGCATCGGTTAAGAGTACGCTTGCGCAGATTGGTTTTGAAGGTTGGAGTTGTGGTATGTGTTACTATCATTGTTGGGTGTGAAAGTCCCCCAAATTTGGTTCGACGTACTAGGCGAGACAGGGGGTGGCTTCAAGAAAACAGCGCCCCTTGTCATGGTGCTCCTTTAAACGTGGTGTTAGCTTGGATTCGGCATTTCTATTATGGGAAGACCTTAATGTCGGGTTCTCATAAAAATCCTGGAGCGGGATTTTGCTTGAAGCAGAGATGGCTGATAGGGGTGGGTTACTTGAGATGTATTAAAATTGCCACCCACCACCTTGAGGAGACAGCCTCTGCCCAGTGGCACATCAGGCTAAAATTCAACCGAGCAGCCACAGTTGCGCACATGCTCACATGTAGCATGTGATTAAAGCAGTTTGTATGGTTGTGCTAGGCTGTTTTGCCCAACCTGGTACCTCTTGGAGATGTTGGGCTACCGTATATAGGCCATGGTAGCTGGGAATTTACACTCTGCTTGAGGCCAGGTAGCTCTCTGTTTCCAACCCTTGTGGGCAGTGATTGATTTCTGCATTGAGCAAGACACAGTTGTGTCACTCTTGCATAAGGTTACCAGTTATCTGAACGGCAAAAGAAGACACAGACAATTGGAAAGGAGGACAAAAGGAGGAAAAGGAAGACACACTGACTGGTATCTTGGAATTGCGACAAAAAATTATAGGGAAAAACTGCAAAAAAAATGTACTTAGGCCTACATGTATATGCAATTACTTCTTCCAGTGTCAGAAAGACTGGTTTTTTAAGTGCAATATTTTTCCAACAACTCTTTATTTTCAAGAACATATGCTAGTGATAATAAAGAATTGCCTGCTGAATGGAAGATCTGAGGACAAAAAGGAGGACATGTCCTCCTTTTGCCAGACATCTAGTAACCCTACCTCTTGCAGGGAATTTATGCACATAATATAATAGCTTTTTTTCATGAGGAATTTAAGATTTCTGTGTGGTTAGTTATCACAGCTGTGCAACTGAATTCCATGGTTGATATACATCCAGTAAAACTCCCTCTGAGATAAGTTTATTTGTGGAAGATGTTATGGCATTTAGTAATCCTGATGTCTGGGGTAATAATATATATCCTCTGAGGGGGAAGCTAGAATATAAATAAGGAGCAACAATAATGAAATGTATAAAGACTTGATACCCTGGAGAAGATGCTGATGCTAGGGAAAGTGGAAGGCAAAAGGGCCAACCAAGGGCAAGATGGATGGATGATATTCTAGAGGTGACGGACTCGACCTTGGGGGAGCTGGGGGTGGCGACGACCAACAGGAAGCTCTGGCGTGGGCTGGTCCATGAAGTCATGAAGAGTCGGAAGCGACTGAACAAATAACAACATAAAGACTCGATAATTGTGTGTAAAGGAAATAATTCATGTCAGTTTTCATTTGCCTGATGCCCCAAACCAGATACTTTGAATTACATCTTGCATTTTCTCCAGCCAGCATGGCCATTCTCTTTGGTGAGATATTTGCCTACAACATAAAATTGAGGGGAAAAAAAATCCTTTAAGAGTATCCACACCTATCAAAGTTGTGCTATTCTATTGTTATTTCTAAAAAACAATGTTGGATTTTGTATGATAGGGAAAAAAGCTATAAAGATCTTTTCTGGATCCTCTGTAAAATATAGGCAAATGATGCTTGGTGATTCTATAGTAAATGCCTAGTAAGAAAGAAATCTGGGACATAACAATGCTCTTAGTGAAAAATGTGTATATTATTAAATGAAATAACAACCTTTGTGGATTTTTTTGCAAAGATAAGAGGAATTTAGATAAGATGCCACTTTTTGGAAACACATTCAGTCCAAAGAAAACTCCACCCAGAAAATCAGCCTCACTTTCCAACCTCCATTCGGTAAGTTTTAGAAGGGTTTGAAGAGACTTATGCAATCTTTTTCTTCAGAATATGAGTCTTTTAAGCCACTGCCACATACAAATAATTATTCAGAAAGGCAGAACCAATACTGTTATTTGTTGAATCCCATTTGTGCTGTTATGCAGGTATAGCTCCACCTTTACCCATTTTTATTTATGTAAAATAAATAATAAAATAACCTATTTATAATACTGTAAATAACAAACCCTAAAACTGTAAGCAGAAAAACACAAAATAGCTAGTACAGCAACCACGTAATATTTCTATTTTATAAGCAAAATGCACTTGACCATCTATCTCCCTTTGAAGAAAGTACTGTATAAATAAAAAGTTTTACTTGCATTTTGTGAATTTAGAGCAGCTCTAAAGCTCTATGAAATTTCCATTCTGTTTTGGAACATAGTAGAGGTGTGAGTGGGGTTTACATTCTAACTCAGCCTAGTCCACCCCTTACTATTGTTTTGGACTTTTTGTGGTTCAGATTTTCCTACCTCAGGAGGAGCTGGCTTCTGAGGAAGTAGGAAAAGAAATCTGATGTTGGAGGTTTCCTGATCTTGATGATTGGAATCCAATATATTCTGCAATGACTGTGGCACTGTTCTAAAGCTATAGAATTGCATCCATACTCCCTTAAAATGATGCAACATTATGGGAGCATCAGTGTTGGGATGATAAACTACTTTCCAGGCATATTTAAATAGGATATATGTTTTTATGCTCTGGAATAAATGGATTTGTCATCATCTGTACAGGTTTGCCTAATATTATGAAAATGAACAGGAACTAAGGAAAATATTTGGGAAAGTACTGAACTGACTTATCTTCTTTACAGCTGGACAGATCTACCCGTGAAATTGAGTTGGGCTTAGAGTATGGAACCCCTGTTATGACGCTTACTGGACAGAGTCTGAAGTTTGAGAATGGCCAGTGGATAACTGGTAAGAGAGAAAGAGCAATTATTTCAGTGACTGCAGTATTCTGTATAGCAGTGTTAACCTTGGCTACTTTAAGAGGTGTGGACTTCACCTCCCAGAATTCCCCAGCCAGCCATGTTGGAGGACTTTAAGAGGTGTGAAGTTCATGCCTCTTAAAGTTGCCAAGGTTGAGAAACAGTGCTGTATAGTGTCAGAGATATAGCTCTAATCTGGCACTATATATCCAGGCACATATAGCTTAAGAATGAGGTAGTTTGAGTCCCGATTCCTTCCAAAATGGAGCATATTCAGTGAGGCTGAACTGCTTCCTACCATAGTCTTTCTTTTGATGCGCTTTTGCAAAAATGGATGATTGTTATTGTGTTGGGTATGCAAGTAGTAATGATTGTTATTGTGTTAGGGGTGGCATTTATGCTGTAGTTTGGATCTGCTTCGGTATTCTTGCTAAATCAGAAGTTGAAATAGACCTTGTTCCTTCTAATCCTTTTTATAGCACCAATTCTCATTTTTCCTGGGAGACGTATAATAGTTTTCATATGCACCAAAACATACCCACAGGCATTTCTATTGTTAGGTGTTCAGTTTGATTTTAAGGACTTGTTTTACAGTGGAGTGATGGATTTTATATTTCCTGTGTTATTTTGTGTTTGTATTTTATTGTTTCAGTTTTTAAAATATTTTCATAAATACTTATTATTTTAAATAAAGTTGTAGTGCCCAGAGAACTTCAGTTATTATAAAATCTAAAGTAATCATGAATTGCAAATGAGAAGTACTGTATTACTTCAAGACAGACTGGCTCTACTGCAGTGCTGAAGTGGGTGGGCATGTATCCTAATATGAGGAGTATTTGGAAACTTTGGTACATATTCTGAGTTCTGGGATGCTGTAAACAAGGAGGAAAGAACAGGGGCTTCTGGGGCCTGAATCAAACTGAGCCTGAGTTGGAGTCTTGCTTTGAGAACTATGATAGTCTGTCCAAGTGGGAGATGAAAAGTAAAACTATCTTGCAGACTGGAATGCAGAAAGGGTCTATGGAGGGGTCTCCTGATCAGTCATAAACATGCATGATGAAATATCACCTTTAAAGCTGAAAAGCCATAGATGTTAATAATTTGACAGATATTACATAAAACATTTAAAAACTCAAACTTACTAATAAAGACTTTATTTTTACAGCCATGTTTAAAATTACATGTCACCACTGTAATTTTAGAATGTTTAGCTGCGAGTAAAATGTTAACATAGGATAAAACCGGCCAGACCTAAACCATTTGCTATAATGTATGGTTTGCAATATCTTTATTTATTATGCTTTAATAATCCTATATCAAATGTTATTTTGTATCAGATTTTCATTGATTTTCTGACTTAGCATTTTTTTCTATTTTGATAAATCTAAACTGACTGACTTTTGCTGTGGTTATGGTTTAGTGGTCATCCTCTATTGGATCCCTAGAGCAAGAAAAATTAATAACCTTATGTGATTCTAATACCAGTTCCTCTCTATTCCAGAATCATTTGGAAGCAGCGGGGACCGCAGGGAGACACAGCGTCTTCGCAAACGGAATCAGCAGCTGGAAGAAGAGAACAATCTCCTTCGGCTGAAAGTGGACCTTTTGTTGGATATGGTAAGAATAGGTCAATGTGTCATCTCTCTTTTTATCACACTTCAGGAGTTATTTAGTTTCCTAATGCCAGGACATCTATATTATCAATCTATATTATTGCTTTACGAATGTACAATTTAACATTTTATCTCTGAACTTACCACATTTTACTTCCCTTGAACCTCACTGCTTACTATCCCTCCTACTTTTTACACACACACACACACACCACAGATTATATGCCAATATAGAGGAACATTTCTGTAAACTAATGAAGTAGATTCTAGCTTACACAGTTATATGCTATATATATTAATTTTAAGTGTCATTAGATCCTCTACTGGGTTGTTTTGTGATAAATTAACATGACTACTCCTCTGAGGGACGTGGTGGCGCTGCAGGTTAAACCGCTGAGCTGTCGATCGGAAGGTCGGCGGTTTGAAACCGCGCGGCGGGGTGAGCTCCTGTTGCTCGTCCCAGCTCCTGCACACCAAGCAGTTCGAAAACATGCAAATGTGAGTAGATTAATTGGTACCGCTTCGGCGGGAAGGTAACGGCGTTCCGTGAGTCATGCTGGCCACATGACCCGGAAGTGTCCTATGGACAACGCCGGCTCCAAGGCTTTGAAACGGAGATGAGCACCGCCCCCTAGAGTCAGACACGACTGGACTTTACGTCAAGGGAAACCTTTACCTTTACTACTCCTCTGAAAATTCTCTCGATTAAAAAAAAACCTAGGATTTACATTAATATGGCTTCCTAATGCAGTATTGTAGAAAATGCAACACTGAGTTGGAGGCCACTTTAAGAATTCATTCTTGCAAGAGTCCAGATTCTGTTTATTGTTTAAAATTTTTACATTTTGTAAGTTACTTTGAGTTATGCAATTTTGAAGGGAAATAACAGAATATATATGTTTGAATTGAAAAAAGGAATCTACCCCAAACCCTAGATTTTTATTGTTGAGCTCCATAAAGTATGAGAAATTTAATATGATGATCATTCTAATATTCTCATGCTTAAAAATTACGGTTGGGTTTCTTCAAATTGATCTAGTGGTTAAGGCAACAGGCTAGAAACCAGGAGACTGAGAGTTCTAGTCCCGCCTTAGGTCTGAAAGCCGGCTGGGTGACCTTGGGCCAGTCACTCTCTCTCAGCCCAACTCACCACAAGGTTGTTGTTGTGGGGAAAATAGGAGGAACAAGGAGTAATAGGGTTCCCCGCCTTGAGTTATTTATAAAAATAATAAAGGTGGGATAGAAAATTAAAAATTAAATAAATAAATAAATAAATAAAGTTTAGCTGAATAGTGTTCACTGGAGGTTCTATAGCTGGTGGCCCATATGAAGGTATTAAGAAGTTTTTCAGCTGGAGATATCATCACTTGACGTTGTTTAACTAATATTTATGCTGCAGCCCCTCAGATAGCAAAACAATCAGTTGGTTTTGTTAAGAGAGTTAAAAGTCAGTTGGCTGAAGCAATTTATAAATCCATAAATAAATAAAAATACACACTCCATGTTTTGCAACAAAAGAGACTGCCTTGCTATTTTCAGATTTGGATTTTTCCCTATTATTAATTAGCATGATTTGAAGATTTGTTGTGCTATTGCATTCCACTCCTCCCTAATATGTTACATGAGAGTGCCTATCCCAAGTGTGGTTGTAAAAGGTAGTAGGCCAAAGGTATATAAGCTGTGGTTCTGCTTTTGCAGAAGTTTATTTATTTATATTATTTATACAAACTTAAATCTAGAAAATTAAAACTTCCACTATTTGGCAACAGACTTTTTCTGAGTGAGAAATGAGAGGTAGAATTTTTTCAGATAAACTTTGAAGATAGTTTGCTTGTTTTGTTTAGCTTGTGTGCCATCTCAATCACAAAACAACTCTAGACAGCTTAAACATTACTGTTAAAAACAAGAACAATAATAAAAATAAAAATAAATAATATCCAACTGCACATAGGGAAAAGAACAAAACAAGACCCAATAACAATTAAAAAAGAACAGGGAATGGTTCATGACCCACACTGACCCAGGTCTTGTTGGAAGAGCCAACCTTGAAAATCTGTGAAACTACAGCAGGGTCAGGATCATACGGACTTCCGGGGGAATGCTGTTCCATAGGGCAGGCG
This sequence comes from Candoia aspera, assembly GCF_035149785.1. Classification (NCBI taxonomy): domain Eukaryota; kingdom Metazoa; phylum Chordata; class Lepidosauria; order Squamata; family Candoiidae; genus Candoia; species Candoia aspera. Next base: position 29,047,886 of record NC_086159.1, read on the forward strand.
TAGCTATAAGAGAACACCTGTCTTCTAGGTTCCACAAGATGACGCTGGTTTGCAGATGGGACTTGGAGAAAAACAGCTCTTACTGGCTGGCAGAAGTAGCAGGAGAGAGGCAGTCCCATCAGTATTCTGGTCTTTTAGTCAATGTCTGAAAATGTATTTTAAAAATACAGAGCAGAATACCATATATGTTATAGATTACCTGCAGCTAATGACTTATTTTTAAAGTATTACTTTTACCCCAAATACACAGTTTAAACACAGGCCATCTAACTAAATCCCACTGCTTTAGAATAGAATCAAAACAAAAATACATCTGGGTTTGCTGGCAGCATTAGTACAAGAGGAGGAAATGAATGCATTTTCATTACCATTTCTGCCTTTCACTTTCAGCTCTCTGAGACAACTGCTGAATCCCACCTCATGGAGAAGGAATTAGAAGAACTGAAAAATTACAGCCGAAGAAGAAAGTGAAGGCAATCACTAGGAGATGGGGGAGGAAAGAGCAGGCAAATATGATTTAAAGCAGTGATACTCATTGCTGATGAAGTCACGTCTGCCTTGGAAGACTTTGCTATCCTGGACTCTTTATAGCCAGGGTCCCAAGTAAGAAATATTAGTAAGTTCCAGTGCTGTCAGGAAGCTATTATCTACTTTCTCCTCTTTTTTGTGAAACTTCCATCCAAGTGCTCTTAACATTTATTTATTATGTTACTAATAGCTGGTGATATATGTCATCTTCCCAAGAAGATAGCAACCATTCTGGAAAATGGGGTGAACATTCCCTGCAGTCTATCTCAGGACACTTACTGATAATGAAATATCAGTTTATTAAGCCAGAATATGTACATGTGGCATGCACTCACTTTCTTCTCTTTATGTGATTGTAAAACAAGCTAGAAAGCTGAATTTACCCATAATTCATCAGACTGAAAACATGGTAAATTGCTTCTAAACAAGTCAGGACTGGAAGTCAGCTTTCGATTATAAATCCTGACTATAACTTGGAAGTTCTTAATTCAAGCTTAACACTTAACATTTTGGCTGATGCCTGGATTCATGTTCATTATTCATGTATTCTTTGGCATCTGGGAATCTAATGTTTGCGGTGCAAAATACCTCTGGACTGCAGTTTCTGCCAATGAGCTGGTATATGACAGACAAAATAGATAGCATACCACATCTTTTCATGTAGTTCTTGTGAAGGACTTGTTGTTATAGGAGGTATCACAAATGCCTCTACACTTTTTCCTAAAATTATATAGTACAGTCACCAGTGAGATAATCTTACCTATGGCATCAGAAAAAGGACAAATCTTGAGGAACCTTAAAAGCTAACAAAGTTGTTAAGACTTATATTGTCACTTGTTCACAGATATAAATTTTGATGACATAATACATTTATCTCAAAAATGGCCTATTTAGGTACAATTCTACAAAAAATACATGGACCTTAGTTGCCTTACATACTACAATTTACTTGTGAACTGCAAGAACCACTGCTTTATTTTTGTATCTTACCCAAGCCTGTGCTGTACAGCCTTATTTCTATAAACTTCACACTGAACAGCCAATTCTTATTATTTCTGTTCCTTAGTTTATAATAAATCACTTCTTGCGGAATTCTATGCACTATACCTTTAACTGTTATCTGAGGGAGCATGGGGGACATTTTTTTCCTTTTAAGTTATTTACTTTTGTACTATTTGCAGATACATTTAGACCGTTTTAAAGACAAATGTTGAGTTGAATTGCTCTTTAAGTCTATTTTTATATTTTAAAATAAATATTGGTTCCCTGTTGGCTTTTTTCATTAATTTTCTATATTAATTACGCTCCTGTGTGTGTTTTTCTTTTGGTACAGATTAAATACAGGAAAAGTGGCCATTTTCAAGATTAATTCAACAGGAAATTATTAACTTTACAGAAAGCTACACAATAGCATTATAATGTTGACTGGGATGGATGGATGGTGCTAAGCTATGATTTATATAACCATAATTTATTGAATAATTTACAAGTGGCTGGCTTTGTGCAACATATCATAAATCATGATTTGAAAGGCTGGATTCATACAATATGCTAAGCCAAAATCACACAAACCACATTATGACTTAGAATATATGAACTCAACCATTAAAGTGTTTTTCTAATTTTTAGAATATTTCTATTTTTATAGAGAAATAAAGTTCCAGAGCTTTAGGAGTTGGTCTTTTTCATAATAAATGCCTACAGCCCATTGGATTTTCTGGTTTAGTCACTGCCTACCTTGCAGGTTTTAGCAAGATTGGTAATATTTTATGCTCTCCCTGATCTCCCCAGAAGAAAAGAAATGTTAATCTAATTCTAACATGTTCTAATGTAGCACTCCCCATAATAGCAATTATATAATAATTAAACTGCAAACCAAATTAGGATTGAGTCTGCTGAGGAAGCTCAGTACATTGAATTGCAGCTGAAAATCACAAAACATGGCTGGAAAACCCTGAACTCCTAACATGGTGATCCTGGAAGAAAAGATAACTGGGTCTACTCCCAAAAAGGAAAGGGAGAAGCATTAATATTGCAGATCCTATTTATAAATCAGTGCATGCACTTCCTCATATCTGTTCAGGGGCAAATCCACCTTTGCTCTTAAGTCTGTTTCTCAATCACAGTAACTTTAAGACGTGTGGATTTCAACTCCCAGAATTCCCCAGCCAGCGTGGTCTAGGCCTTTACTCCGCCTTCACTTCTTCTTCCGGTACGCTAAGCGTCGCTGTGCAATCGCAGTAAGGCCGTAGGGCTGCGAGCCTCAATGTCTTCACTTCCGGTAACGGTTTAACCGCTGCCGGGCCCCTGCTTCAGCGCTCCTTATTCTCTCAGTTGTAGTCATGGCCCTCTCGACGCCACTGTCTCCTGAAGACCTGCTGCTGTCCAAGGGAGGCGCCGGCAAAACTGAGGAGCTGGAAGAGGATACAGAGGAGGACGAAGATGAGGTAAACGGGCCGTAGCCGCGGAGTTCCGTGCGGTTCCTTGGCGGGCTGTGCCAAGCCATGCGAGACATGGCCTCTCCTGGGGGCGGGGCAGAGCGGGTCGGGCTGGCCGCAGGCCCAAGCGTTTAGTTGGAGCTCGTCGGTGAGGGCGCTGTGCGCTCCCGCTGCTTTGGAGGAGGCTTCCAGGAGGGATGCATGAATAGTCGTGGTCCCAGCAGTTGAAGTCCACACGTCTTCAACTGCAAGGGGGAGCGGGGTCAGGCAGGCTCCTAGGTTTCGTTTTTCTCGCTTTGTTGCAGCAGGATGAGACCCTGGCAGAGAGACTTTGGGGTCTGACAGAGATGTTTCCAGAAAGCCTTCGATCGGCAGCTGGAGCTACCTTCGATGTATCCCTTTCTGTAGCTCAGAAAATGTACAGGTGAGATAAGGAAATGGCAAAGTAGGGTTCCTATGCAGTAGTCCAAAGATGCTGAGATTATGTGGGGTGTATTTTCTGAGTGATTTGATAACCTACCACTAGTTCAGTGTTGTATGGCATTATTGCAAAAGGAATACAGAACTGATAAGGATCTGAATCTGTTTCATATATCTCAGTACCCTGGAGAGACATTGCTTCAGTATGTGGCAGGAATCTGTTCCATTTAGGGCATTCAGATGAAGCTAAGAATAAAACTTTAATTCATCTTGCAGCATCTAATGTAGCAAATCATTCCCTGTAATAGCAATTATGTAATAATTAAAATGCAAACCAAATAAGGATTGAGTCTGCTTAAGAGGCACAGCCCCTGAAGCTGGTGCAGAAGGATACATGGTTGATGGTATCAAAAGCTGACAAGAGATCCAGGAGGGCCAGGATTGTTAGTTATTAATTGAGATGCTAGGGTCACTGAAGTGGGACGCGGTGGCGCTGCGGGTTAAACCGCTGAGCTGTCGATCGGAAGGTCGGCGGTTCGAAACCGCGCGGCGGGGTGAGCTCCCGTTGCTCGTCCCAGCTTCTGCACACCAAGCAGTTCGAAAACATGCAAATGTGAGTAGATTAATTGGTACCGCTTCGGCGGGAAGGTAACGGCGTTCCGTGAGTCATGCTGGCCACATGACCCGGAAGTGTCCTATGGACAACGCCGGCTCCAAGGCTTTGAAACGGAGATGAGCACCGCCCCCTAGAGTCGGACACGACTGGACTTTACGTCAAGGGAAACCTTTACCTTTACCTTTTAGGGTCACTGAAGTTGTGGGACTGGAGAGATGGACTTAGAGAAAGCAGCATAAATTGTAGTAAATTATGTGCCTATGCACAGCATAGGCATGTGTATTAATACAGTATAGTCAATAAAGGGTTCATTATTAAATACATTGGAGCCTTTGTTCTGTATGTCCTTCTAACACATAATTGAAATTAAAACTAAACACAAAATATTCCTGTCTGTAGAAAAAAGCAATTCTGTATAGAGTTAAAAATAAATATCACTAGCCAAATATCACTAGCTCATAAATTATAGCTCCAATTTCTTGGTATTCCCCCCTCCCCAATTTCTGTTAGAGAATGCTGCTTTTTTTGCCTGAATGTAATGAAGTAACTCTATCCAAATATTTTTTGGCAATAAGACAACTCATTATTTATATGTTATAGCCTCTCTGGTCTTGCTGGAGTTCAATAGTATGACTAAAGGAGCCCAGCATACCTCATGGGATGGTTGTTGTGGGGGAAAAATGGAGGAGTGGGTTATACATATGCCATCTTGAAGTCCTAAAGAAAAGACAGAATATAAATCTAACAATTGATTTACATTTCTGCAAGATGAACTTAGTGAACCAACAGCTGCTTCTTATATCTCTTTCTCTCAGACTTGTCTCATTTATATCAGTCTATGTATTCAACTGAACTTGGATTTTATCCCCTTGTTAAAGGTATCCTAAAACCTTTGGTGGCTAGATTACAGATTAAAATAAAAATTGTGCTATATCCTGTTTGAAAGCAGGACTGTGCAGCACTTTGGGTTCAATCTTCAAAAAGTGCTTCAAAGTATAAATGTAGTACCTGTTTATAGTGCCTAAAAGCAGCTACCCCTTTTCCTGTGATTGTAGAACAAAAACTCAGCTCTGGGCATTTGTGCAATCCCAGAAAAACGATGTAGTTGCTTTAAAACATTGCAGACAGGTTTTATGTTCATACTGCTATGCATTTTGAAGTGCCTTTTGGGAATCAAGTCCTAAGTGCTGTACATCCCTGTTAAAGAGTACTACTCTCAGTTTTTCAAGCTAGCACAACCCTATGGTCATAACTTATTCCTTAAACAGTGAGAATTTATTTCTTAAAATTCTGTTGCAGGATCAAAAGATCAGTTTTAATTATGTATAAGATTAAAGATTGGGTGAATTTAATGTATTTTTCTTAATTTATGCTTTATGATGGGTCTGAATGGTGTATTGGTACTTCTAAAAGATGGTTTTTAAAATTGTGATGAATATGAATTTTGGAGGAATTTAAAAGCAAAAATAGAACAGCAAAATATAGTTGGTTTCAGACTACACTATGACTATGGGTCATTTCCATAGTAGAACTGAGATATGTCATGTAGCTGGTTTCCATCACAGCAAAAAATCGGAATACACTTCTGCTTTTTCCCATCTTCCCAAAGATTCTCCAGGGCAGCTTTATGGATTGGGACCACTTCTTTCATGATCCTAGTTCTTCCTGTTATTTTTGAAACTGAGAAGCTGCAAATGGAGCAGCAGCAGCAGTTACAACAACGGCAGGTAAATACTGTCTTCTGTAGCTCTAATTTAATGAATCTAATCATTTTCTAAGTTCCTTTTATCTGTAAACTTCCCATGTCCTTTATTCTCTGAGCTATCAAAGAAACTCATTGGAAAGTTGTATTTTATTTAACGTAGCTCTTCATCTGTAATTCAGCTTCTATACTAGTTTCCCACAGTTTAATGTTTTTCATTCATTGTACTGTCTTGGAATTCTGGACACTATTAGTCCAACACATTTGGAAAGCACAAGATTGGTGAAAGTTTTCTGTCTTTGTTTACCATGAGAATCAGTTGTAGTGTAATGGTTAAAGGCACTGGACCAGAAGTCAGGAGACTTGAGTTCTAATCCTACCTTGGGTATGGAAAGCAGCTAGGTAATCTTGGGCCAGTCACGCGCTCTCTACCCTAGGAAAAAGGCAATGGCAAACCACTTCTGAAAATATGCTGGTGCAGGCTTTCATGGCTGGCATCAATCAAGCAGTGGTGAGCTTCTAGGATAAATGGCCGCAATTTAGTTCTCTGGTGTCCTAATGGCTGCTCGCAAAATGTTAGGACGCCAGAAAAACTAGACTGCAGCCATTTAGCCTGGTAGCTCATGTATATGTGTATGTATTCATCACTCCTTCAAAATATTCACCCATAGTATTAATACCAACAACAATGTAACCTCATTAGCTTATGTAGTAATTCACATAATAAATATGCATGCTATGTTTTTATCATAGTGATGTCTAGTATTGTTCCAGTTACTGCTGGATGTGATGGATATCTTTTAGCCTTTACACTGGAGGCCATAATTCTCAGGTGAAAGGGACACATTTTATGGTGATTGGTATGACTGCTGTAGTATTGCATTGTTAGTGCTTTCAGAAAATCAACACCTTGGGGTATCTGATAGTGCTTTCTTACATAGTAAAAGTGTATTTCATCATGTCATCTTTGAAAACAATCACATTGCTCTTACCAGTATGAGTAAATTTGTTTCTGATTGTTGATTTCCCTCTCTTGCTGGAATATTATAATTACTTGGATTTATACACCAGTCTTCGTTGAAAATATGAACAGGACTATATACAAATTTAAAGTACAAAAATAAAGCCAATCTGGTAAAATAGGAAAGGGAAGAGTAGCAGCCACTTTCTGAGAAAATCAAAGGTTTTCCGGTTTAAATGAATTCTTGATGGAAGAAAACTTTCCAGGTCTCACACCTAGCCAGAATATTGAGATTTAGTATGCAAGGTATTTGCATATTTCAGTACACAAAAACATAAGAGTGTATTGGGCAGTGCAGCTTACAAATGTTGCTTCATATACAGTAAATCTGATCATCATATGAACTGAAAACTGTATTTTTGTAGTGAAAGACAGCAAACAAGAAATGCTGGATTTGTATTCTTTATGGGTAAAAATGATGCAAGATGATTGTTGCGTTTGTGACATTTGAAACATAAATTCTTCTCAAAAAAGTTGCAGAAATTTGAATGTTAGTTTGGCATTTCAACCATTTTTGACATGTTCTCATTTCTTACAGATTTTATTAGGACCAAATACAGGGCTCTCTGGAGGAATGTCAGGTGCTCTGCCTTCTCTTCCTGGAAAGATTTAATCAAGCTACTGGAGCCATATTATGGAAGGAAATACTGAAATTGTTTGTTTGTTAGGCAGGGGTATTTTTTTCTTGGACATGTGTTCATGATGGAGGCAAGCCCCAATATGAATTTCATGACATTGACCTCTTCTTTAATCCTTAGGCAATCGTGATTTTTTTTCCCTCCCTCAGTTGATAATCAAAGCAATTAACAAGGACTCAAGCTTCTATTTTGGTATCCTTATCTCCAGGAAACCACCTCAGGACATGCCAGATTCTGGCCAAATTTAGTTAATGTCTATCAGTACAGTCCTGTGTTCCTCTCCTGGTGTATTGAAGATGGATTTCAGAGTAGAAACAGCAAAAACTGAAATATATATGCTACAAGTACAGTATATGGAACAATCTGGTATATACTAAATTTCACTGAGCAAGCTTCTACTTGAGTTACATGTTTTAATAATGAGGGAAGCTGGATAAGTCATTTTCACCAATTCTGCTGCATCTATTAGTACTGAAGTCAGCAACAGCACTTTTGTATTAAATAGTTTGAGTGCAACCATGGAATGTTTTCTTCATTATTTCAGCTTTAAACGTAAGAATTCAAAATAGCCACCTCTGAAGCATTTCTAGTAGTTTCTGCTTAATTGCATGCTATGATAAAAATTTGATCACACAGGGAATTGGTTTCTCTGTTGAGCCACATTTTCAAGGTGGGTATTAAAAGGCTACCAGTATAGTCTTAAGTCTTCAACTTTGAATCAATAGCTTTTTTAAAAATCAAGGTAGCTGAGCTGGCCTTGGGTGGAATAAAATCTTCAGTCCTGAATAAAGCAACTTCATTAGGCCAATTCCATGTTTATAAAATGACTTGCGAGCTTCTGAACTTTTCACTGGTAGAATATCTTAAAGACTGGTGAGGAAAAGGCTGTTAGTTATATCTGTCCTAAGTTACAGTCTGAGAATGTGTGCATGTAAAGGTGCAAATTTCCCCCCCTTTTACAAACATTCATGCAGAACAGCTCAATTTCATACAAAAGTATCAGGACACTTGGAAAGGTTTTCTCATTTTTAATATTTGGTTAAACAAAATACATCTCTGTAAACAAACCCAAGACAAGGCTATAACAAAACCAAACAAGCAAGAAACAATCATGGGCTTTTCCATTCCCAAGCAATTGGACTGGGCTGATCATTCTCCTCTCCTGCCATAACTCTGGTCCAGAGGTGTGTGTGATTACATGTTCCCTTTTCCTGAGCTGCTGAATCACGCCACTTTCCCTGTGGCCAGAACAATGACGTCAATATACAGAGAGGAAAGACAGTGTTACATTTTACAAGATATTTGTATATTATGCACTGGTCCATTGGCTTCCATGCAAACTGGGTCTCTCCAAAGTGCTATTTTAGTCAGCATAGAGAATAGTCTTTACTGCTGATATTTTTAAAACTCATAAAAAAAAATGGCTTCAAGTCAGAAGCAGAACTTCAGGCCTGATGTTCTGCTTATGAAAAATATGTGTGTACAAATTATGTCAGCTGGTTTTGTCACTGGAATGTCACTGGAAAGTCCAGAAAAAAAGAGAGCTTCTGTTAAAATAGAAGTATTGTGTTTGGATTGTAGTACATGCAGAGAAGAGCCAACTCAGTTTTCCAGTATAATGGCTGCAAGTTATCCAGGCATCAATAAACAAGATTTGTCTTGATCACATTCTCATCCCCAAAGTATTTGCAAAAGCAGAGTTCAAGTACCAAATTTAAGGTGTCTGTCTTGCTCTTACTCAAAATGGAAAGCAAAAAGCATCCTAGAAAGTTACCAGGTGATACTGGAAACATGGGGCCTATTTTTGATGTTCCAATACTAATGTAAATGACACTGGTACAAAGCAATAATGAAAAATGCAACAGGGTAAACTTGTGACAAGAATAAATGAGGCACACTTAGATGAAGTGAAAGGGAAAACTAAAAAGGTTCTTCCCAGTCTTCAGCTCTCTTATTAATTTAGTGAGAAGCAGAAGAGAGGTTCTGTTTTCCTGCCAGACAGAATGGAAGAATGTGACTCAGCCTACCTGTTTTAAATAGTCTTCATCTACCCGTATCAAACTTCCCTAGAAACTTTTTACCTCAGCTACCAGCTGAAATAGGAGCAACAAAAATCTAATCCTTAGATTTGTTCCCTGTAAGAGCTTGTAGTAATAGCATTTGCCCTTTAAATAATGTCCTACCTTGCTAAAACTTGGCTATGATTTCCTTTTATGTCATGATTTCATCCTCAAGCAGTCTGTAGATATATTCCCTGCTCAGTGAATTATTTCCCTGAATTACAGGACAGACAAGATAAATAAAAACAGGCTATACCTGACCCACCTAACAAAAAATATTTGAGGCTTTTAAAAAATAAGCATCAATTACCTCCCCAAATTATTTACTCTTTCATTCTCAGACCAACAAAAATATCAAGTGTGACAAAGAAAAACCCCAAACTCCAATAGGAGTTTCAGAATTATGGTCCCATTTTGTCAATATGTCCCCTAACTCTTGGCACAATTGCTATTTAAAAAGGGAATCCACAAGCACCATACCATTGCTAAGAGTATCTAAAATTTCCTGAGAGACCCATACCGTTTGCAAATTTTTTCAACATAAATTCGGTAGAGAAGGAAGTCACAGATATGGAGGGAACATGCCTGGCCTCAACCCACCCCTGAAGGAGAGAGAAACCATCCAGCTGTAGAGACTCCTGGAGACAGTAGTGCGCAATTCAATATAAAGTATTTTAGGATGATGGGTAAGTAAGTGAACCAGAAATTAAAGGAGAGGATTCCAATACCCCATTCCTAATTCACACTGCATTATAATGAAAGAATGCAAAACTGGCTTGCTTCTACCTCTTCCCCTAGTACGTCCAGCTTCTATTATCTGTCTGGTTTGGCCCTGACAGTACCTTGCGACTGCCTTATTGCACCCTCATAATGGAAAGAATTCCAGAGTTCCTGGGAAGAGTAGAGTGCTCATTATCCACATCACAGGACATTAGAAGTTGGAAGGGATAAGGACCAGTACTGTAGTGCAAAGATAAGATATTTTGCAGGTCATGCATCAACTCTCCAACTTTGATGTACTTCTACCTCTTCAGGTACTACCAGCAGAAGTTCACAGTTCTTTCCTTGCAGCTGGTTTCTTAAAAACTTCCTGTGGAAATAAAAAGGAAGCAACAAAAAAGGCACAAATAAGGTTTGAGTATATTTTGGAGTTTTTGTAAACAGCTGAGTGTTAGGAATATGCAAAATATTCTGAGCTCAATATGGCCATGTCAAGTGTTCTAAACTCAGAAGAAAATATCCTCTCTGGTGATTTGGAAGTTCCACTGTCCTACCTGTTCTTTATTACTTTCTCCAACCATAGAGGCCTGGAGAAAGCGTAGTAATTAAATGGGCATAGATAACATATCTGCCAGATTTACTGGAATTAATTAATGGGATGAAGTGGTAATAGAAGTGATAGCTAAATTATATATTCAGAGATTCAGAACCATTTGAACATAAGGATTGCTGCCAATAGGTAAGTTTACAGTTTTTAAATATTTTGCTACAGTGAAACTTAAAAGAGTTCATGAGTTGCAATACTGTGTATCTGGTATTATGCTTTCTTTAGGCAGACTGCCAAATACATTGGTGTGTATTTTGCCTCAGAGATAGCGTTCTTACACTGTTGAGCCTATGGGTAACCAAGCTTAAAAACTATGTTGCTCTGCTTGTTGAACTTTACGGAGTGCCAAATGTAAAAAAACACACTGTGAATGTGCTATTAAGAGAAGCCTTAAATTAATAACCAGAGAAGTGTATTTTTGCTGTTCATGTTCATCTACTGCTGTTGGATCTTTGCTGGATTCAGCAGCACACTACTTGAAACAAAACAGATGAACTGTTTCCTTCCATATTCACTTCCCATTTTGTTCTGAGAACAAGTCATTTAAACACTACATCAAAATAGAAATAGCAAACCTGTGCTTTGGATATGCTGAAGCTCAAAGCAACTAGGACCTCTACGCATGCTGACATTTGGTGGCTAAAATTCAACCGCTGCTAGGTGGCATTAGACAGTTTATTATTGAGTTGTACAAATTTTGCCTAATTAAGCTGTAATCCACTGAATTCAGCAACTGATACTATCTCCAGACTGCTGAGCAACTCAATTTAAAACTTGTATCTGCTATGAGCAGTGAAAATAATGACATAGAAGTCTTTACTATCATGTTGATGGTGCTCCTAAATCTCTTGAAATGTGAAGGTATAAGAATCGATTCCAAGGTGAAACAATTTCAATTATTTACCTTTGTTGGAACGTTTCATTAATTTGGAGGGGTTAGTGCGGGGGGCGGGGAAGGTTTCATTGGCTAAACCAAACAATGCTATTCAGATAGATTTACAGTGTGCGGGGATGATAGATGGCACCCAGGTCGCAGGCTAACAAGGACAACCTACCTGAGCTCGCTTTCACCGCCAATCCATTCAGGAACCTTGAGTTTGGAGTCAAGGTTATAGTAGGTTCCTCCCACTTCCCGAACACAGATCCAATGTTGCCGCTTAAGGGGAAGTTTCAGTGGACCCCAGCAGAGGCTTGAGGGCAGATTCATTATGAAACCCATGACGTTAGAGAGGGCAATTACGTTAACATCCCTGAACCAGGAAAGAGAAGGGAAAAGGTAAGTTCTTACATCCTTTCAATTAGGAATCAGCCATCCCTAGTGGTGGTAAACTTATACTTTGGTTCACTTTACCTGCGCTTATCCCACCAAACTGCTTCATAACCTTTGGTCTGAAGAGCTGCCATGATGACATTCACATCATAGTTCCCATTCCCCAGCATACTTTTCTTGTGTGGTGTCACCATGGTGTTGGGAGATAACCTAGTCATGAAACAAACAGTACAAATGTATAAACACTGAGGCGCTGTACTGAAGTAATTAAGGTGTTGACTTGTCAAGTTCTTGGCTGCCTCATCTCTCACAGAAAGCATGATTCTTCCAGTAAGAATCTTTCTTTACTAAGATTTATTGAAAGTGGGCAGGATAAGGTTACATATATCTCAACAATTAGCTTGTTTTCCCCCTTTACAATTTATTTCCTAAGGCAGAAACTTTCTCCACTTCCTAATGGCTCATGTGTGAACAGTTTTCCTAACTGATAATGGAAAAATGTCCAGCTAGTTAGAAAGTGGATCTCTCTCCACTTCTCAACATGTCATTACATGAACTTGGACTGAGGACACTCTGGTTCAAATTCCCATTTGACCACAGGGCTCACCTGGTTACTTTAAGCCAGTCACACACACTCAGCCCAAGTTACACCAAGTTTTTTTGTGTAAACATAAAATTAAGGAAGACCATTCTGGACATTACCTTCAGAAAAAAGGCAGAGTATCTGCATGAAACAAAGAATATAACCCTAGTGTCTTAAATTATATGAATGGAGGTACTAGGTAACCAGGCTGAGTAAAGAAAGCTGCCTATTAATTAAAAACTGCCAATACTCTTTATGCACATGCAGCCAAAACTCTGCATTTTTCTCTTCCAGTTCTTCTTGGCAACTATGAATTAATAAGTAAGCCTGTCATTTTCCTATTACCAGTCAATGTATCTCTTGAAAAGATACATTGTAACGTATGCTAGCGCATCCTATTACAGAACCTGCAACACAAGATTGAAAATTATCTTGAAGCAAAAGTATAAACGTAATGCTAAATAAATCTCATGACTGTATCGAAGACTTTAATATAGAACACTTTTAACATTTTAGGGGGGGGAAACCCTACCTTTGGGGAGCATCTAAAAAACAATCTCATGCTTAAATGTATAAAGTTGCTGCAAACTGCAAACAAATATCTTTAGCCAGGTAGGTTAGACCAGGCATATACTGTGCTCTAGTAATATCAGTCATTCGGACTACATCTGAAACTCAGTTACCCTCAGAGCATTTACCAAATCAAGAGCCTTCTCTCTACAGGCAGATGGCATTTTTTAAATTCATAATTGTTTTGGATGTGTAATAGCACTTTGCATTTCTTCCCAGGATTAAAAAGGAACAGCTCTGCGTTATGGATTGAGGAATCTATTTTCACATGCTTCTGAAGTTCTCAGTAGCAGTCACACTATAGCTGACCAAATAAATAAAGTTTTTAAGTTATGAGAAATTGCCACTGTAATCCCTGCCTGAATTATTGCTGGTAAATCTTTGTTCTAGGTATTCTTGGGTAAAAAATAAGGTATTAACATTTTTATCCTCTTAAACTTTTAAACCATTTGTTGGGTCATAAAAATAAATCTGAATTGCGCTATCTTTTGACCCTACAGTTTTGACTCGATGTATTAGCAATGTCCCAAACTCCTAAGTTATTAATATAACTGGAAAAGTTTTGGAGGTTCCTAAACCTACATTTAATTTCAATGTATTATTTAGATAGATATAGGAAATCTGGGACAGAACCAGAATATCCTATTTTAACAAATCAGTGGGCTACAGTTTTAAGAATTAAAGAATGTTAAATCTTTATAATCTCATAAATCTCATAAATCCTATGATATCACAATGTAATTAATTCAACAGAAGAATATTTTTCATATTTACTAGACCTTCCCCACCTCCCAGGTTATTAAGAAGAGTTCAGTTTCAACTTTTTAACCTGAAAGTATAATGTTATGAAGGAAACACTGTTGTTCTGAGTTTGTTCTATAGTTGTACCATTTGGTTTAATTCTCATACAGCTGTTAATATAATATTGGGAAGAGAAATGAAGTATGTTGTTAAAAGTATACTGAAAGTTTGGAATCTACTGAAGTATGAAGAATTCTTCACTGCATGTGATTAGAAGCCCTGGATTGAAGATATGTGTTCCATCTCTACAAATGAACTGGCTTTTTATCAATAGCAAATGGTTCAATCACTATTGCTCCATGTAGTTACAGTTTAATTTGCTGTTTAAGAACTAATCTATTTATGAGTTTTTTGGTTTATTTTTTATTTTTTTGTCTGTCATCTTTTAATTTTTTTCTTGTATTTAATTCATGTCTCCTTTTTGTTTATATATTACAGCAATAAATTTTTTTAAAAAATAAACTCTAAGTCGAGCATGACTCCTGGTGACTTCATGGACCCAGTCACATGGGTTTCTTGTCAATAATACAAAGGTGGCTTGCCATCACCATATTCCAGGATTTTTTTTTTAACCTCACAGCCTATTTTTGCCTAACAGTCTTTCTTCCAAGTACAAATGACATAGCTTCAAAGTCCAGACAAGGTTGGCCAGCTACTATTATCCAAGGCTAGTTAGCATAGAAAATGGGCACAGAGATGTGTTAAAAGAATTAAAACCAGAGTCACTCGCTGAGATGGGCAGCTATAGAAATCAATCAAACAAACAAATATAAAACCACACAGTTTTGATGTTGCAAGGACAAATGTTCTGTTGACTAATTATCAGTATAATACTCCCATATATTTGTAAGCATGCAAACTATGTTTAAAATCAAGATCCTAATTTTAACATCTTTTCTCAAAGTTCCTGAACATTTAATAAATATAGGTTTTCAGTTGCAATAGAGATCACAACTGAAGAAAATTCACTAAGTGCATCATTCCAAATTCACTAAGCTGATCATTCACAAGAATTAACTTTTAATGCATCGCTTCTAATGATTCTTGTAAAGCCCAGATATGGTAAAAGTCTCCTAACACCAAGAAGTCACTGCATAAACAACACAAGCAGCTATTGGATTAATTGCATTATAGTTTTCATTTTAATGACTGTTACAAATTACTATATTTCAAAATATAAAGCATGATTCTATGCATTTACATTACTAGTTGTAAATGTGCAAAGAAATGAGCCAGAAAGCAGTATTAGAAAAATAAAGTTTGTAAACAGCTGAGAGCACAGCTTTTTAACTCAAGCCAATCTGTAATTACTCATGTTTTGATAGAATGTATTATCTATTATCGCTTTAGAGATTGATATCAAATATAAAATGTGGGGAGTAGCCTTATAACGTCAAATCATTGGTTCATCTAGTTCAGTATTGACTAACAGAAGCTCTTGTGGATATCAGAAATTCTTCTCAGCATTACCTAGTAATTGCACGAACCTGGACTGTTCTGCATGCAAATCAGATGTTGTAACACAAGTATTTCAGTGGGTCCTGTAGGAAGTGCCAATTTGTCCTAGAGACAGGAATGGCAGTTGGGAGACAGCAGATGGTTTCTCTGTCTTTCCAATCCTTTAAGGAAGGTATCTCAATGACTCCTCCATCCAAAAAAGATATCAATAGTACTATATTTTAATGTGCATCCAGATGATTTTTAGATTTTCTATGTGTATAAAAATTGCCAAGTCTATTTTAAGCCACCAACATTGCTCAAGGAAAAATAAAATAGAAAATAATTACTGGCTACTTTTAGAGATGAACTGTGGTAGTGCCATACCTACTGTATAGAAAAAAGCTACCTAAGCAGTTAAAGCCAACCATGTAAGTATGTAACTGAGAACAAAAACTGTTCTATAGTAGAGAATTTAAAGATGTATCATAAATGTTGAGCACAAGCACAATAATTACAAGAAGTAAAAACTGAGCTCTCAGATTTTTAGATGAGTCATAAAGGAAACTCATGATGCTTTTTAAAGGAAATATTAAAAGGACGGTTGAATTTTTTTCACAGCTTTTACTCATGAGTAAATCAGGAAGACAGATGTATTAGGCACTTGGCAGAAACAATATCAACCCTTGCAGTTAAAAGGGGACAGGAAAGGACTGGAAGGCTTGCAGACCTGCTGATTAAGTTTGCCAGCTGAAGCTTAATGGATTATGGGCCACCAAATGCACAATAGCTAGAGCTGAATTTTATACCATGAACTGCTATCAGTTCCCCTTAACAGAAAATTGTTCCTAAGTACTGACTCATTCATTACATAGTTTACATTAAAAATGTGTAATGCAACCCTAAGTGGATTTTACTTCTTTGTCTGAAGTTAAGACAAGCAGGACTAATACACAAAGGTCAAATTGAACTGAGTGCTGGGAGGGCTTAATAGTAAAACATCAGGAAATCGCAGAAGATTTAGGCTGGTATTTCTCAACTCGGCAACTTTAAGATGTATGGACTTCAACTTTTGTTGAACATTGCTGGCTGGGGAATTCTGGGAGTTGAAGTTCACACATCTTAAAGAGGTTGAGAAACACTGATCTAGGCTTTCAAATACTCTAGGTGATGCAAAGAAATGTAAACAAACACTCCACAATAATATGATAAAACCATTTTTCCTACCTCTGGAAAATGTCCTGTAATGTGTCTCGTGTAAAGGCATTGCTGTCCTGGAAGACATTATTGAGAGCATGGAGGGCACATAGCTCTCTGCGTTGTTTTTCATGATAAATGTGCACTGGCATCACCTGTGGCGTTTCTGGTGATTCGGATTTTGTTTTGTCACCTTTCCATGGCACGCAACTCATTTTTTAAAGCAGTGCAGATGTGAAAATTGGAGATGTTTGTGAAGGTTCTTTTTGTACAAAAGAAACAAAGAGCAAACTGTCCTTTTCTTTATAGACAACTTCAGCACAAATAATAAATCTATGGTTGATTTCAATTGTTGTCTTTACTTGATAGCTGCAAAAGCAACTTCAAAATTTGAATCATTCTTCTTCCATTCTCCTAACTGCTTCCTTAACTTGCAGAAATTGCTTTTAGTATATTCTCTTCTCCTCTGATCTTCCCTTGAAAAATAGTTTAAGAGAATTTAACCTAGGAGTGTCAGATTGAATTGATCACATCGTTCCTTCTCCTCCATTTCTTTTGGTCAATGATGACTGTAAAGCCAAGATCCACGGCCCACCTCTCCCCACAATATAGGAAAAGACAGTCTGAAATTAAACAAGCTCAGGCTGCTACTACTGTCCATAAAGAACACCAGGCCCTCAGGAAAGTATCAAGTGCATCTTTCCATTCTGGAAAGGATTACTAGGCCTCCAAAACACAGATATCAAAAGACAGGGAACAAGCTACTTCCCCAGAGATAAGAGAAAAAGGCAACTGCTCCACCTTGATAAGCAAAGATTCCTTGTCCAGCCTTGTATTCCTGATGGAAACAGAAAATATTCAATTACGCATAGCATTTTGCTGATTAGTGGGTAAGGGCCATCAATTTTCAAACAGCTCCCAAAGAGGTTTCTCAAACCAGAAATACCCCCAAACTAACAACACAACAAAGATTCAAGGCCTGCGCTTTTCTAGTCAGGATCCACCCTCGGGAAAGCTAGGCTCTTAATCCTCCAAGCCTTTTGGATCATTTACCATGACAAGCTCTCCTTTCCGCAAGAAAAGGCTTGCGGAGCCTGCGTGAGGTGCGTGCGTGGCCGCGGAGGGGACTTTGTGTTTACAATCGAAGCAATTCTGGCTTGTCCACTCCAAACCGCAGCGGTGCAGCCAGCAGGCCCTTCAGAGCGCACCTCTTTCTCAAGGTGGGCAAGCCAAAGCCCAGGGAAGCCCCCCCTTCGAGAGGAGAAAAAGGGCGGCGGCGGAACTAAATACCTGCATACTTGGACGGAGCCGAGACACCCACTGCCCGCGAGGAGGGCGACCAGCCAGGGGGACGCTGGGGAGAGGGCTTCCCTTCCGAAAGAGCCCCAGAGGTTTCCCCGCCTTCTTCCAAACCCCAGAACCAGGCTCCCCGCCGGAGGGGAACGGCAACCAGAACGCCTCTCTTCCGCGAGCTCACCCCGGTCCTCTCGGGGCGGCCGTCACGCTACTCACCCTCTAGCAGCCCCAGCCTCCTTGGACCAACAGCCACCTAGCAGGCGGCGCATGCGCAGCCCTCCACGGAGTTCTGGCCCGTCGCACCGACGCTCGCTCAGCCCCACCGCAGCCTTACGTCGAGAGCGTAAGTGCTCCTGATGTCAGAGACCGTCAAGTTTTCTTCCGCCTGCTTGGGGGCGCGCGCTGTTCGGAGTTGGTCGGCGGTCTCTGCAAATTGAGTTCTGCCTATTGCAGGCTACTGGGGGAGTCGGGCCTCTAATCCGCGTTACGTGTGGAATTTTCCAGCGTTTTGGACTGTAGATAGGGTCCTGCTGTATCATGAAGACAGTTTTGGTTAGGGTATTCCTCTCTCGACTTGCTTCACAGCGTGGCTGGTATGAAGATCAAATGGGGACGTAGTCCTTCCTGAGCTGCAGAGAAGGTTCTGCGTGTACAGGCGCGCACCCACCAGTCTATTTTTAATCTGATGGTCCCCCGATGTATTGGATTTCCATTATCTTTACTGAGCAACCCCCCTCCACGCACAATACTCATGCCTACAGCTATTACAACACTACCGATTTAAAGTATTATCCACCCTCCTCTTGTCACCATAAAACATCACCATTATAACAATGGGCAGCTAGTGCATCTATGTTGTCAATCACTTTCTGGCCTGTTGCGATTCCCTGCCCAAGTGTGTTGTCCAGATTCATGAGTGCGTCAGTCATTACAGAGGCAGGACTGGTTTTCTTTAGCTTTGTGCCATCTCTTCAAAGTGTCATCACTCATCCACAAATGGGTGCAGTGCATGGGGAATGTGTTGGGTGTGACATTGCATACTTATGCAGTATCTGGACTCTAGATTAGTTTGCTTGTCCATCCCATACACCATTTCAATATCCTACAAGTTAAAATAATTTGAAAGCAAGATGGGAAAGTGGCTCCCAATCCTAGAAGTGTATGTATCTCTACTTTATTTTAATTAACTGAACAGTGCCAGATTCAAATTTGGACAGAGAGAATTGGATTCCCACAAGAAGACAGCAGAGAACAAATGGCTGCAGAAGGAAGGGAAACAAATCTAGCCAGGACTGTATGGCTAGTTAGGATCCATAGATCTGGATGACTGAACCGTAGCCAGAGAGCCCTTTTGACTCTTAGTAATTGAGTAGATGAGGGACTAGCTGAAACTGACAAATACAGATAATTACAAATTACCCCTCATTATCCCTCATTTCAGTGTTCTGCTACATAGAGAGCCAGTGTGGTGTGACAGTTAAAGAGTTGGACTGCCATGGGGAGACCCAGGTTCAAGTGCCCTAGCAGCCATAGAAGCTCACTGTGTAACTTCGGGTCAGCCTTTCTCTCTCTCTCAGCCTGATCTACTTCACAAGGTTGTGGTGCAGCGAGGAGGGAGTATAATGTATACCACTGAGATCCTGAATAAAAAGGTGGGATATAAATCGAACCAGTAACAAAAAGCAGGGATGCTGCATCTCACCTGATGCCATTTCAGAACTAAGTACACAGTTGCAAAATTTCCCTTCTTTCAGGAATAAAATAATGGAGCTCTCCTCTCAAATTGTGACAGGGCAGAATCAGATTTTAAGGGAAAAGTTACTTGTATGCAGTATACAAAATGACTATCTAATGTTGTTTAAATTAGAAGTTGTAATAAAATGAGACCAGCATTGTCTGACCAAGGGGGAACTTTGAGGTTGGCAGGGCATTGTGATCCTGCTGTAAAACTGCTAATGGAGAAAAGGCCAGTGTGTCAGAACTATGATTTGCTTGCTTCATATTGTTGTCTGACATTAGGACAAAGATTTCTATCAATGCACATTCAAAATTACTTTGGGAATAAAGAAAGCCAATGTTTACCCAAGCACTGAAAAGATCCTATACCCCATGCCATTCTCACCAGATATTGTTGTTCATTTTCTGTTAAGACACTGGGAACTTTGAAATAGTTTCACTCATCATGACTGAAAGTTTTTCCCTCCATCTCTCCCTCCCCATATATAAAACATTTCATAAATATGGCAATTTATTTTGCTTCAGAAAATATTGTGTGGATTTACTTTTTTCCATAGGAAAAAGTTGATTTTAAAAAATGGGAACCAAAACCAAAAATGCTGAGTGTAATCAGGGATTGAGTGCAAAATATTAATATGTCATACATTTTTCTACATATTTTTCTTCAGTAATAAAAAGAACATGAAAAAGAATTACACAATTTATTATATTCTGAATCACAGTGAAGTAGAAGGACGCTTATACTGTATTTTGCAGGGTAGATAAATTAGTTTTAAAAAACGTAATTCATAGAATCATAGAGCTGCAAAATCGGAAGGGACCACAAGAATTATCTGCGTGCGGGCAAACTATTAGCCCTCCCTCAGAAGTGGCTGTTCAGCCTCTTAAAAATCTCCAGAGGTGGAGACTCCACAACCTCCACTTACCAATAGCAGTTAAGAACACAAGAATCCTGGCAGAGAAAAAAAATGGTGAACCTAAACTATGAAAAAAGGTTCAAAGCTTCTGATAGAACTACTAAATTAGATGTTTCCTGCTTTTGCTTTCTGAGAACTGGTCTAGTGAAAAACCCGCTGCAGCAGCCTTCCCATTACCAAGAAACATCTGTTCTTGTATATAGCATGGAAAAAAAGAATCCCCAAATGGCACCAGCACCCGATTCTGCGCTGTTCAAGTCATGGATCCGTGCTTCATTACATAAACATATTAGATCGGAGCTGATTATAGACAACAAGCCTCCCCATGGAACATAGACTCTAGGGCTGTATTTGCACGAGAACATTTGCTACGCGCTTTTGCTCATAACAGATCTTGAGGTTATAGGATTACTTACTTCTATGAGTAAAAATTTCCCTTCCAGATTCAGATAAGTCCCAACGGCATCTCTCAAATCAACAATGAGGCTGCAAAACAAAGACGTGTACAGTAAACGTTCTCTGCCAGGGTTAAAAGTCACGAAAAACCTCCGCTGCTGATGGCAGGATAAGACAGGGCGCCTCCGTCCCGAGTTTTTGACCGGCATCATCCCGGACCGAGCAATCCCCATTTACTCGTGCAGTTCTATAGGTTTTCCAAGTGTATTGGTCCTCGCATAGGTAGATTGCTTTCTTATCGACCCTTCCGGTCTTCTTTTCTCCTCTAACTGGCTCGGTCTAAGCTACGCCGAATGATTGGTGAAGGCTCGGTCTCTCCCAGAGTTTATTTAAATGTTCACAGGATCGGGAAGCCACTTTGTTTGTCCCAGCCGCCAAGCGGGGACGCGCTTAGCATGCGCTCTTCTCGAGTTTCTAGGCGACATTCACGAGTAAGACCGAACCAGCACCGCCACTGCCGCCCACTTGCTTTTTCTGCCAGCCTGAAAAGAGGCGGAAAGAAAATATTCGAAAGAGGCGTGGCTCATACATATTAATCGACTCTAACGCGGTCGTCATAGCAATGCAGTAATGATTATTGACGGCTCTGCTCCCTGATTGGTGGGCGAAGGGCTAAATTACTAAACCACCTGTTTGGGTGGAGTGTGAGAGAATTCCTGCTGGCTTCTTTGAGGTAATTTTCGCGCGAGTGGGCGGAGTTTATACTAATAAGGCCGGGGAGGGGGCTGGCGCTGCCAAGATGGCGACTGAGAGGAGTCGGTCTCCGGTGGGGGGCTCGCCAGTGCCGGCCTCGATGTTCGCTCCAGAGCCCGTCGCGCACGGTGGGACAGTGGCGGCTTTCTCCAAGCCTCACCGCGGCGTCCCAGAGGCTGATTGCAGCGAGGACGGCGAGGTGCTCAATGGAGAGCCGGAGCTCGATCTCACCAGCAAGGTAGGCCTGGCCGGGCTGGGGACGAAAGCGGGGGGCGGGAGTTGGCGGAGGAGGTGAGGTTGGCTGTGACTACTCCGGGTCACGCTCCTTTGGCCGCCTCAGCCGTTCCATGGGGTGCTTCCCTCCCTTCCCACCAATACGGGGCCGGTCCTCGTTCTGATGGTCTTTTCGGGAACTTCATTCAGGGCCGTTTCATTAATGTGTTGTAGTCGGTAGATTTGTTTGGAGGTGATCGAAGGTTGGCTTCTTCCGTCTTTGTCACGGATAACAATTATGAGACGTGTGCCTGTGAAAGAAAGAAATATTAGTGAGAGTGTAATTAAGGATGCTTCGCGGAACGTTGAGTCGGTGTACGTGGCATTCACACTTGGCACGTGTCTGGATTCAGAAAGTTAATACTGTACTCCTGAATGAGTTTTCCCATTAATAAGGAAAAAGTGGGACTTCAACTCTTCTTTCCTTAAATCTATGTGGCACAGTTTTAAGTGCATTGTAGGAACAAGTGTAATATATTCAGATTTTGTCGTTAGTGGTCTTTCTGAGTGCATGGCCCTGTGTCACCTATTGAAAGAAGTTTAAGATGTATGAACAAAAAATTTCCCAGTCCTACCCAGTTATGCTTTCTTTCTTCTAACTCTTTCAAGTAATTGATACCAGATTTTGTCTTCTATGTTCACTCCCTGCTGTGTTTAAAGTTGGGATATACTGTAGTTATGCATTTATAGACAGTTGGGTACAGTCTCTTTTAATGTTGCAGAAGAAGCATTGTTCTGATCAAAGAACTGGCTGTAGCACCTGCATGTTTTGTTAACCTGCTGGGCACGGTTATGTGATGGACTTGAGATAGATGGAACCTGAGCAATTGTTCACTATGTGTGAAAGCTGAGGACAAGACACTTTGACAGATCAGGCGTCTTTGCTGTGCTGTAATGAACCTTGCAGCTCTAGGTAAATAGGAACTATCATTAAAGCATTGGCATGGTTTTGCGTACTGTGCAATATGTGATAAAGTACTGGATATATTACACCATGTCAGAAGCAGCAGACTTAAACTTTATTCCTCATATGTCAATACAGTATTTGAAAATGAAGTGCATTTCAGATATTTTAAAAAGAATAAAAGCATTTGAAAATCAGTTCCCTATCAAGCAGTATAGTTGGGTATTTTGTTCTATCATTTTATTTTTTTCATTTACTTCCTTCTGAAAGCGACACCCTTCAAATGGACATTTATTTTAAGGCGCACTCACCAAAGGGACTTAAGAACTGTTTAACAGAAAATTGTGATGTATTGTTTGTATTTTGTTTTAGCCATATTGTTTGATGTATTTGTTCTTTGGATTGCAATTGTTTAAACAATAATATCTAAAGAGAAATCTTGTTCTTGAAGTAGTTAATAAAAAGTAAATGCCCACTCTCTCTATTTAGCTAGTAATGGTGAGCCCAACATCTGAACAGTATGATAGCTTACTTCGACAGATGTGGGAGCGGATGGATGAAGGATGTGGGGAGACCATCTATGTTATTGGACAAGGGTCAGGTAAGTACTGTATGGTTTCTTCAATGCCAAATGCCAAGATTTTAAGAAGTAGTGGTTTTGCAGAAGTAGCTCAATCTATAGTGCTTGGGGAAAGGAATGGCTAGTACATGATATATACCTTATTCCCTAATATAACAAGATAATTTTCCTACCTTCACATCTAGCTAATGCTTTCAAATGTTTTCACCCTGTACTAAATCATACCATAACAACAGGCACTGTTTTCAGTTGTCAGTGCCAACGAATTCATTCAATAGTTAATCACGTCAATCAACAATGTTCATATTTCCTTCCTGTACAAAACTGGAATCCTCTCCTACAGTGTTTGTATAGAAGTAATGTGCTGCTTTTCAGTAAAGGATGTTCATAATAGTCACATTAAATGATAACAATAATGCAAAAGTAAATATTTTTACTTTTACTTTTTTACTCTTATTTTTATATTTATTTATTAAGAGTAATTCTATATTTATATATCATATTTATATTGTATGAATGTTGTTTTAATTGATTATTTTATTGTAAACCGCCCAGAGTCCCCCGATGGGAGGAGATGGGTGGGGAATGAATGAATGAATGGTGTTTCCTGCCCAGTTGGAGGGAGTAATCTGTAACCTTAGGACTGCATGTAGCCTCTCCCTTTTCTTTCCCAGTTTTTAAGAAATGAAGAAAAAAAATCCATATTCTTCTCAGAACTCATGGAAAAAAACAAAAATCTCACAGTGCTAAGCATAATGTGACACCAGCCACTTCATCATCCACCTGTCTGTCATGGGCCCACCAAAATGCAGCTCTCTGCCGGCACCCCCCCTCCTCAGTTGCCCCTGACTTACTAGCATATGACAGGTAAAATCATGTTTGCCCTCTAAGTTTAAGTGATTTCTGACAATGACATCAGGTCAGAAGCACCCATCAGTCCAGTTCTCAAAGAAAACTTGCACGTGAAATAGGTCAATAAACCATTGTATATTCATGTTTATACAAGTGTAGGAAGTGGGCTTCTCTGTAAATCTGAGTTCTGCCCTGTGTAACAATGTCAGTTTTTCTACTAGCAACAGCATTTAATAAATTGTTCTTACTTTGTTTTCAATAAGCGAAGCTCATAAGGGTATTGTGGGACTTAATATAGCAGTGGGGTATAGACTATTTCATCCTTTTTTTACAAATTCTCTCATGCTAATAGCAGATCTGTGCTGTATATCCTGGGAAAAGCAAGTCCCAGTGAACAGGTAGAGATATCAGATAAACAAGGGCAGCTTTGGGACCAAGGGTTGCATGGAGGTGCAGCAGTATGTGTGTGTTTGCAGGGGTGTTCTCCTGGTAGAAAAGGTGGATGAGAAAGGAAGGTATGGCAGGATATATCAGCAATGATGAAACATGCACCTGCCTCCTCTCAGGTCGCTTACCCCCATGTCTCACAGGTTGTTCACATATGCTATAAGCATTTGGAATAAAATTGGAGTTTTTATTCATCTCCCACCATCCTGTCTGTTTGTTTTAATCAATGCCCTTTTAATTATGAAATCTTTATTTTAAAAAAAAAATTGACAGAACCCTTGACTAGTCTGTTAACAGACCATGAGGGACAAAGCACCTCTTAGTCTGTTATACCAACTTCATGGAGCTATTCCTCCTTTCTTCCCAATTCTTCATTAGATGGGACTGACTATGGGCTCAGTGATGGAGACATGGAAGCTTCCTACGCCACAGTGAAGAGCATGGCAGAACAGATAGATGCTGATGTAATTCTCTTGCGAGAGCACCAAGAAGCAGGAGGCAAAGTGCGCGATTATTTGGTGCGGAAACGTGTGGGTGACAACGATTTCCTAGAGGTCAGGTAAGAAGAGATATGGAGCAAGTCAACATGATATCTGCTGCTACAGCTTGTACAGGTAGTGGCAGAAAGCTGGTAACTCTGGTTTGGCTATGGGAGTAATTTGGTCTAATTAATTTTTTCTCTCCTTCACGGTATGCATAGAAGCTCATGGCTGGGACTGAGAGTATATATTTAGCTTATTGAGAAGTGTCTGAATGGCAGGTTTCCTACTTTTAGTTAAAACCTTGCAAGTTGTATTTTTTGATATCCAACAAAGGACAGAAACGTATTTTCTTTACTCCATAGATTTTCAACTAACTTTTTAAGGGTTGGCTCTGGGATTGGCTTAGATTGTCTTTTAGGTTCTGGGACAGAAGTTATTTTTACTTACTGTGGGTAGACACAGCATATTAAACCATGATGTAGTTTACTTGGTTTGGGTATAGTGTTCTGGTGAGCTCAGCCACTCAACAAACCAGTATTATGTGTGAACCAGCTCATGGAAACATGCTCATGATGAGAGTTTAAACACGTACTAGCAATTGGAAATATTCCATGAATCTGGATTTTCAGATTAAACTTTGATACTGGTGTCTTAAGTTGTTCACCTTTTT
Organism: Candoia aspera; assembly: GCF_035149785.1. Classification (NCBI taxonomy): domain Eukaryota; kingdom Metazoa; phylum Chordata; class Lepidosauria; order Squamata; family Candoiidae; genus Candoia; species Candoia aspera. The sequence goes on from NC_086159.1 coordinate 29,073,801, forward strand.
CTTATCTTTACTCAGAGTTGGCACATAGCAGCTCTTGAAATTTGATCCTGACGCTTAAGAACTGGAAATATTTTTTCCAGTTTTGTTTTATAGTACTTGGTGAGTATCGAGATGAAAAACTTATGCCGTTCTTATTAGCTGTATGGAAATATAGAAGGAACTTGGAATGTACTTAAGAATTTCCTCCAGCTTAACTTGCAATTTACTGATTTAACACTGTTTATACAGTCTCTTTCTACTCTTCACCTCCAAAATATATATATGGTTAGTGGGATATCTTTGGAAAAACATTACCTTTTAAGGTGTACATCAACCAGTTAAGTTACAAATTAAGATTGATTCCTAGAGACTTTGTGAACGTGTACAAGTTGTTTTCTTGGTCACAGTATAGAAGTGGTTCATCACTGCTTTCTTTTTGGGTTGTTGTTGTCTTTCCACCACAATTCTGGGCTTCTTTGATGATCTCCCATCCAAGTACTAAATAAGTCTGACACTATTTAGTTTTTTAAGGTCAGCAGTGGTCAGCTATGCTAGATCTGTGCAAATCATTCAATGAGCAGTTTCCCTCATTAGCATAACACTCCACTGGATCCATCCTTTTAAAAAGTTACAGCTGGTTGAAGGGTCAGGACAGTTGCTTTGAGATGTTCCTAAGATCTACAGGGCATCTATGTGTCCAGAGTGATATTTTCACTCTGGTCGCCATTATGATAGCTCCTGTGTTAGTGTAAAAAAGTTTGTAGATAGGTTCGGAATTAAACATGCTATATGCCAGTTGTATACAGTACAGGCTCTGTGAATATGTATTTATATAATGGATTATGTAATGGAGAGTCAAGAAAGAAAGCTGTCCAGCCTGGTTAAAGATTTGGCACTGATGGGTAGTAACTCAGCATCTATGAAAGGGAAATGTCCAAATAATATAAATATCTTGCAGTGTTTCCCACATTGTGACAGCAGCCTTCTTTATCCTATAGCCTTTTGAATGTGTTGCATTATAACTCCCAGTCAGCCTGATCAGTAATGGGACTTACAGTCTAACATAGCTGGCGGGGGACACAGGTTGGGAAGGGTTATGCAGGAGTATTTGATTTTCAAAGGGGAATATGCTTTTCTGTATGCTCAGTTTCCTACTATGAACTTAGTTTCAGGTCTGATAGACATATTCATGTTCTTGAAATGTGTTGGCTGTTTTCTTTTTTCAAATTTATAAATTTTTGAATTACCAGAATCAAAGTCTGATTCAAATTTCCCCTTCCCCCCATATCCATGTTCAGCAATAGCAGGCATTAAGATGTAGGACTTGGGTCAGGGCTTCAAGAAAGTCACTGGGTGACTTGCTTGGTTGCATCACTCCATCTCAGCTCAACCTATCTCATAGGCTTGTGGGGATAAAGTTAGAGGAATACCCTGATGAAAAAAGGCAAGATGTAAATGTAATAAATAACTGCTACTGAACTATAAATTCCAGAATAACCCATTGTACAGTATATTATACTGTATACAATATATTACATTCTAGCATAAGACATGGTAGCTTTTAATACTTGTGCTAGCTCTGAAGTGTTATAAGACAGAAATGGTAAACTTAGGACACTCTCATTGTGTTGAATTTAGGTTTGAATGCAGACACTGGTGTTAGGGAAACAGGTTTGGTATTAATTATGCCATTGTGCACATCCTTGAGAAATTTCAGTATTCTAATTGTGGCACTGGTGAATTTTTTCCTCCTTTTTTCTTAGTCTTAGCTGTTATATTTTTATATGATCTAGAAACTGGTGATTGGAACTTTATAAAGTGGCTCTTCAAATATCAGTTACAACATTCTGAATATGCTGCAGATTTTCATTTTATAGTGGCAGGGGGAAATGGATTCCAATCGTTGAGTTGAAGTCCAGGAGGTTTATCACTTTCTTTTGCCTTCCTGTAGGGTAGCAGTGGTTGGCAATGTGGATGCTGGGAAGAGCACTTTGCTGGGTGTCCTCACCCATGGTGAGCTGGACAATGGACGTGGTTTTGCTCGGCAAAAGCTTTTTCGCCACAAGCATGAGATTGAGTCAGGCCGTACCAGCAGTGTGGGCAATGACATCTTGGGCTTTGACAGTGAGGGCAATGTCGTGAACAAGCCTGACAGCCATGGTGGAAGTTTGGAGTGGACCAAGATCTGTGAGAAATCAACAAAAGTCATAACCTTCATTGACCTGGCTGGGCATGAGAAGTACTTGAAGACTACAGTCTTTGGCATGACTGGGCATCTCCCTGACTTTTGTATGCTCATGGTAAGCAGTGCTAGTTGTAGGGGAAGAGGTTTGTGGGAACGTAGTCCTTTTCCAACATTGTTCTTGACTCACTGTTAAGTAGTTGAAGAGAACTTATATGATAAATGATAGTAATAATAGTAAATAATATGGTAGAACTTACATACTAAAATTGTTTTCACCAAACCAAATGTTCGAAACTTCCGTTGTCTGTCTTCTGCTCATGGAACTGTGTTTTGTGACTTGCCTTGATTTTATGTGGTCTTTCTCAGCCTGACTTTGTTTTTGGATTATACTGAATGTATGCAAGTTCCTGTTCTTGCAGTTAGGCTAATCAAATACAAAATGTAAAATTTAATAGAAATGTCTCCTTGCCATGTATGGTGATCCCAAATGTCTCCTTTCCATGTCAGTGATAATGTGTACAAAGCATGTAAACTTTGGCTCCTTTTTGCTTATTAGACATTCTTCCTTATCCTTACCTTACTGCAAGTCTTAATTTTTTCCCCAATGATAGATTGAAGTTCTTATCTATGCCCATCTTTTTTGGCATACCCACATAACATTGCTTAACACTGTCAACAGCCATAGTAGTTTTTCCTCAAACTTTATCTCAATACAGGTTGGCAGCAATGCTGGAATTGTTGGGATGACCAAGGAGCACCTGGGTCTAGCACTGGCACTTAATGTTCCAGTCTTTGTGGTGGTGACCAAGATTGATATGTGTCCGGCTAACATCCTTCAAGGTAAATGGAAAATGCTACAAACAGTTGCTCTTTGCTGTGAAGTGTTTATCTCCTTTTTTTATTTATTTGATCTATATCCAGCCTTTTTATTCAGGAGCTCAAAGTACTTCATATATAATACATCCTATTCCTATTTTTCCCCACATCAGCCTTGAGAAAAGCTCAAAGTCACCCAAAGAGCTTTTGTGACTGAGGACAAAGCTGAACGGCTTAGGGTCGTATACAAAATGTAAATAATAATAATAGCAACAACAGTAACCTGAGTCTCCCTATTCTGGTTAACACCTTGATCACTGTACCACCCTGGCTTTCTTTTCTGTTTCTCTGATCTTCTGCTATCTCTTGTTGTGGTTGTTGCTTTCAAGTAAATTACTGGCATCATGTTAAAATATTAATTTCCAGTCATTGCCAATTTGGCAATGGTTTGATGTCAGCCCATCGAGGTAGGCCAGATCAAGAAACAGGCACAACAGGGATTCCAGGAATACTCTTTATTTTCGTAAGGTTGAATTACAGAATCTTGTTATTCTGTCCAGGTTTCTCTCTGTCTGATCTTATCCTAAACAAAATCAAGGTGGGGTTATTCTGAGTTTCTTTTCCATACTTTCCCCTATCTTGGGACTGTGTAATCTTTTCTGCAAGTCTCCTCTTAACAGCTTGCTTATTGCTTCCCTATCTCAAAGGTCAGCTCTGTAATCCTTTATATTTGCATTTTTTTTGAACTCCTGTGTCTCTCTTCATTGAGACCAAAATGCAGGAATTTCCCTTTACATGGTAAGATTTGTATTCATCCTTTCTCCTGTGATATCCACAACAAAACAGTCACACTGGCACAATGAAATAGTTCAAAAACAGTGTATAGGCTTGTTCTTCCTTCTCTTGCATAGATAAGCTTTTAAGAGAAAAAGGTTTATATTTTCATTCATCCATTTGATAAAATAAGGTGAAGAGTTATGGGGATTCCTTCCCAGGGATCTATTTAAAATGTATTTCCTGATTGATGTGATAGTTCTTTTCTTTCTAGATTTTTAAAACTTAAATTACAGAGGTTAGGCCTTAATAGGGGAAATATTTTCTTTAATGTCTGGCTTATAAGCAGCTTTATCTTTGAAGTTGTGTGTAGCACAAAACTTGTGAGTTCTATATAGCATTTTGCAAACCTAGGAAAAAGTAAGTATCTAGCAGATGCTTATCTATGCTTATAACTTACCTGTGAAAGCATTGTTTAATTTAACCACAAGTTTGTTTTTCCTATAGCAGGCATTTTCAGTTAGCAAGCTGACTTGGGTTTGCAGATAATTCTAAAGCTGCCTTTCTCAATTTTTTGACCCTGGAGGAACCCTTGAAATAGTTTTCAGGCCTCAGGGAACCCCTGCACAGTCAGACTTGAATATGGGCCAGAAGTTACAAAATTATTAGTTTCATGAGTAGGCCTGTATATAAACATTAATAGTGTTCTTAAACTAAAAGTACAGAATGAAACTTACCTCTTTAATGTGAAGTTGCCTGAATTTGAAATAATTTTTTAAATCATAATTTCCCAGGGAACACTTAGTGACCTCTTGCGGAACCCTAGGGTTCCATGGAACCTGGGTTGAGAAACCCTGTTCTGAAGTAATGCAGCCTCCTCTAATTTGTTACCATTGAGATATGTTGGACTGCTGCTCCCATTATCTGCAGGACACAGGTTTGGGGAGGCTGATCTGATGTAAGAAAACATAAAGGAGCATCAGGCTGAGGATCCTTCTAGTCCCGCTTTTTTCCCCTTTAAGATGCTTTCCATAAACCCACAAGAATGATATGAAGTAAATAATACATCCTCATTGTTGCCCTCCAGCAGCTGGTTATGGGGGACATATTACTTTGGAATTGAAAGGTTCTGTTTATATATTGTAGCAAATACTTGTGAGTCTTGTGAACAAATGAAACCATTACTTCTCTGCTCTGTCTACAAAATATGGTCGCTAATGGCCATCATAAATTATGACCCCCAGCAAGAATTAGTGTACTTTGCGGTAGGAGTAGCCAATCTTGTAGCTAGGCAAGACCAAGTGTTCTGTTTTGGAATGAGACATGGCTGTATCTTATGCTGCAGAATATCATTAGCATCAATGTGAGTTCCAAATATGCCAGTTGCTCTCTACTTCTGCTCTGTGAAATTCTGTTTCTGGGCATTTTAGATAAAAGGATTGCACTTTGCCTCTAAAAGCAAAGCAAAAGAAAACACTGATACTGCAGGTGTTGTTTTTTTCAGGCTTTTTATGTGAGGGATGACCTAGGATCCTCTGGAATATATAGCCAGAGCTCTATAGTAGAAAACACAGACTTTCTTTATGTAGTACATAAAACAACTTACTTGATGCTTAGGATGATGTGTGAGCTACAGTTGGGATTTACTCAGCAAATCATGATAAAATGAACAATGGCTTAGCTTGTGTGAGCCCAGTCAGAGAATTGATTGATGGGCAGGGCTGTCTCCAGTGGTCTTCAAAACTGACTCTTAACAAAATGTATAGATGATGATAATGTATGGACTGTTCTCAACATCAGTCTTTTGCAAGAGCATCTTCATTTATTCCTTACTGTGGTAAGTAGTATTCATGGGGAAATTGCTTTGTGCTGCCAAAGACAAGCCATTGTCTTGGCATAAAAGAACACTGAGTGCCATGTGCACTTAGATGTGGAATTTACTACAGTGGGGCATTTCTAAGAGAAGACACTGACTGGAATAGGGTATGTTCTGACAGCTTCACAGTTTTGTTGGTGGATGAATAAAGCTTCCTGCTCTTGGGCAAAAATTGCATCCATTAGTCTATCTTGTGGATAACTGTAGTCTTATGATGATAAAATGGATATTGTGGGCTTCCTAATGTCTTTGTTTATTTTACAATTTTGACATTGAGAGCAAAACCAGATCCCAGCCACATGACAAGATTAAATCTTGTAATAACTTCTTAAACTATTAGTTGTGTATTGTGAAATTAACTTGGCAACATTTCTGATCAAAGTAATAATGCAGGTTAAATTTTAGCTATAAGAATTGCTTTATTTCAGGACTGATGATTTTTTAGGAAGATACATATGATAGAGAATAATAGTTGTAAGCAAGCAGAAACAAGGAGCTGTTTAGGGCCTCCAAAGTGCTTGTTACAGTCCTTAAAGTTTAACTTGATTAACCCTGTGGTGTTAAAGTCTCCCACTAAACTCCTGATGTTGCCTTCTAAGTTCTCTCTCTACTTAAGACTATTGTCTCACCTTTTAAATAAATTTTGAAATCCTTGTGTTCCAGGCATTTAAATATGCTCAAATAAACTGAAAGTGTACTTATCTGCCATATAACTCTGGAACAGTTTTGAAATGGTACTTATTAGTTCTGAATATTAGCCATTGTGCTATTTGTAATGTTGTCAGCTGGGGAATGAGAACAATACAAATGGTCCTGCTGGCAAAATTGTAAAGGAACCATTATGTAGGAGCCTGCTTTGACAAATAGGTGATCTAGTTCCCCACCTCTTTCTCTCTCTCTTGCTCTCAACTAACCCTATCAAAATTGTCACAAACAGGCCTCTTTTTTTCATTTTGTTCATTAAGAGACCCTGAAGCTCTTGCAACGACTTTTGAAGTCCCCAGGATGCAGGAAGATCCCTGTGCTGGTCCAGAGCAAAGATGATGTTATTGTTACTGCCTCCAATTTCAGCTCTGAAAGGTGATGAATGAAAACAAGCTGAATCCCAATTTGGTAACTTAGAACAGAGGTGAAAAACTTCTAGGAAGGCCCTGTGAAATTCATAGTTTTTTTAAAAAAAAAACATAAGTAGACCCTCACAATCCTGCCATTTTCCTATAATGGAATTGTATGGTTCTTTTAAAGTTGTGGCTCCCTGCATTCCCAGCCCTAGGATTAAAAAACAGGATGAGGTCAGTTGAGTCAGGAATATGATGCTAGATGACTTGGTAGAGTACTAGTGTCAGGAGCAGCAGAAATACCACACTTAGTGTCCTTTGAAGGGTAGGAGTTTTCAGTTTGGGTCCTCATTTTCTGGTGGTATCATGAACAAATTTGAAATGGTATTTGATTTGAAAATGACCCATTGTGCTCTTTATAGTGTTGTCAGCTGGGAAACGATACAGATAGTCCTGCTGGCAAAATTGTAAAGGAACCATCATTTAGGAGCCTGCTTTGACAAATGAAAAGTGATCCTCCCCCATCTCACTTCTCTCTCCCTTTTTTCTTGACTTTCACACCCAAGCACATGTCCATGTGCAGAGGGAGTGTGCTGTTCCAGAGCTCCAGCTATGCTAAATCCACTAGTATGGATTTAGCAATATCTGGTGTGTGCTAATTGGCTGGCCTCCAGCACCTCATTCTCAACCATTCCCTTTAACAAAGCTTGAAGGCTTTCTGGGGGAAGGTCAAACAGGTGGCCAGGGAGCAAGAGCGTAAAGGTAGGTAGATGCCATCACTCTTCTCTCTGCTTTCACCTTCCCCCACTTGGCTAGAAGAAGTCACTGGGGCAGAGCAGGTGAAGAGGCATCTGGAGGACAAGCAGTGCTTCTTAGTGTTGCTAGTTAAGTCTCAGTTTATTTACGTCACACAGTTGTATGTGTAGCAACTAAGCAGGAGATAGTCTGGCTGCTGGAGAGAGAGAGAAGGTAGTTACTCCTTCTGCCATGTTCTGCTCCTCCTTGTGGGGCTGCAGCTCCTGCCAGTGGCCTCACTACCTAAGAGAGGATGAAGCAGTGGTGGCAGTTTCTCAGCTCTGGAGGGCTACAGTTTATAGATTAAACTCTAACAAATAAAAGTGGTATTTTTTTTTTCATCCAACCCTAATCCAATGAAATCATTAGTTTTATTCATAGAGCAATCCAAATTCATTTATTACTTTAGGGGGTCACAGAATTGCAAAGTTTGAGAATCCCTGTTGCAGGACACTTTTCTCCCAACACCAAGCATGTTGGTTATATTATCTGGAGATGTTGCACCAAACATGAAGAAGATAGCAAAGACCACTGAATAATTTGTTTTGTAATGATCTTTTTTTCCCCATTAGAATGTGCCCAATATTCCAGATTTCCAATGTCACTGGTGAGAATCTGGAGCTGCTAAAGATGTTTCTCAATCTCCTATCTCCAAGGACAAGTTACCGGGAGGAGGAACCTGCAGAATTCCAGATAGATGACACTTACTCTGTACCAGTAAGCAGAAATGTTCTAGATAGTTGTTTCCATGAGAAATGGAAATTCTCATCCATTTCAAAGGATGAGAAAAGTAAAGAAATTCTGCTATTGCTGTCCTAACATGACTAACTCCTTTCCTTTTTACTTTCTTCCTGGTGTAGGGTGTCGGGACAGTGGTGTCTGGAACAACCCTGAGAGGCCTAATCAAGTTAAATGACACCTTGCTTCTAGGCCCAGATCCACTAGGCAACTTCTTGCCTATTGCTGTGAAATCCATCCACCGCAAGCGCATGCCAGTCAAAGAGGTGCGGGGTGGTCAGACTGCGTCCTTTGCTCTGAAAAAGGTAAGTGCCAACTTTATTTTCAGTGTCTGACAGTGCAGTTGTAAACATGCATATTGAGAAGTAGGTCCTTCTTTGTTAAGGGGATTTATTCCTTGGTCTCTATGTTCAGGATGGCTAAGATATAGCAGGTTTTGTCTGCAATTATTACAGACCTAAATTGTCTCCACTGGGAATGAGAAATGATTAATGAGAAATATGATAGAGATTTATATGCATGAGGAATAGGCAGTCCCTTTAATTTTCTTTCATAACTTCCTTTCTACTTGCTAATCTTACCTATTTTTCTAGGAAGTAAATTGAGTTCAGTGGGATTTAGTCCCATGTAAGTAAGTATAGGCAGCCAGTTTGGTCTAGTAGTTTAAGGCACAAGGCTAGAAGCTGGGAGACCATGAGTTCTTGTCCCACCCTAGGTACAAACCCAGCTGGGTGACCTTGGGCAAGTCACTGTCTGTCAGTCCTAGGAAGAAAGCAGTGGCAAATCACTTCTGAAAATCTTGCCAAGAAAACTGCAGGGACTTGCCCAGACAGTCACCAGGAGTCAAGACTGGATTGATTGATTGATTGATTATGTGCCATCAAGTTGTTTTCAACTCCTAGTGACCACATAGATAGATGTTCTCCATGATGATCTATCTTTAACCTATTCTTTCAAGTCTCCCAACACTGCACTTATCACCACTGTAACTGAGTCCATCCACCTTGCTGCTGGTCATCCTCTTCTCTTTCCTTCCACCTTTCCCTGCATTAGAGACTTCTCCAGAGAGCTGGGTCTTCAGATAATGTGTCCAAAGTAGGATAATTTGAGCATAGTCATTTGTGCCTCAAGTGATAACGCTGGGTTGATTTGTTCAATGATCCATTTTTTTCCCTTGGCTGTCCATGGTGTTCTCATGAGTCTTCTCCAACACCAAAGTTCAAAGGCATCAATACCCTTCCTATCCTACTTCTTTAAAGTCCAACTTTCACTTCCATAGAGTACCATAGGGAATACCATGGCTTGCACTATTCTGATCTTTGTAGGTATAGATACATCACAGTACTTGAATATCTTTTCCAAGACTTTCATGGCTGTTCTACCAAGTGCCAGTCTGTGGCATATTTCTTGACTGGTTCCTTCACTGTTGATGGCTGATTCTAAAAGGCAAAAGAGACTGACTTAAAGGCATCAAGGCAGAAGAGACTGACTTTAAGGCATAAAAAATGTAATAATAGCCTTGGGTCATGCATATCTATTGTGGAACACTCTTTACTCTTTATACAATAAAGGAAGGGCAGCAGATAGACCTGATTCAATGCTAATACACTAGGCATTGTGCCAAGGCTTATCAGTAAATGGTTTTGACCAAAAGCACCCCTTTAAGATACTCTTCTTGGAATGGTTTCCTGCTTGGTTAGTTGGGTGAATGGATATCCTACTGCTTCCCAGACAAGGCTGTATTTGTAGTCTTCTGTAAATACCACAGAAGTATGTTTATTTTCCGATGAGCCTACTTTTGATTTTGATATTCTCTTTTAATTATTCCATTACCAGATCAAGCGCTCTTCTATCCGGAAAGGCATGGTGATGGTGTCACCTCGGCTGAATCCTCAAGCCTCTTGGGAATTTGAAGCAGAGATTCTGGTTCTGCACCATCCTACCACTATCAGTCCCCGTTATCAGGCAATGGGTATGTGGAGTTGCTTTCTATGTCTTTTATATACACCTTTTGTAGTTTAGCTTGAGGTATTAAATACACTAGTGGTAGTGATTATTCCCCATAATAGGAAGAGTGCATAGCCTAGGCTCAAGGCCATCTTCTGCTCCTGAAAGCTCTTGTTGCAGTCCCCTATCCTCTGTAAATTGTAACTGTAAAATTACTAGATAGATGAGGGATATTGTTATTAACTTAACCCCCACCCCCAAAAACAGGCCATTAAGAGGCCAGGTGCTTTCTTAATAGTTTGCATCTCTGACTTAAAGGGACAGCAACAACAAAGAGCAAAAGAGCATTCTTCATTGTGGAACTTTTGGAATGTGGCAGAAGAACATCTTGTACAGAAGAACATCAAGAGACTGGATGATCCACATCTAGAGTGCTTGACTTCCACCACTGTAGAAATTCCACTTTAGTGCTAGGTTTGGTGGATGACCGGGGGAAGAAACCGCATTTGATTTCTGTAACCTGTATCTTACAAGATACAGGCTTTTGAGGAAAGCATGACATGTAGGAGACCTTCATGTTTCTCACTGGAGGAATCCTTCAGTACTCAAGAATGCCGGTGGGCAGTGATGATCTATAACTCACTAGGGAAAGTAACAAGAGTAAAGTTTTTTATATTTTTTCTCTTAGCGAAAGATGCATATACACAACAAAGGAAATCCAATTTTTTTTGTGTGGTGAATTAATAGCATCCATGTGTATTGCCAATATTTGTTTCCTTGCTGACATCCTGAGTGCCAATGAGATTCTTACTATTTCTAGTACATTGTGGTAGCATTCGCCAGACAGCCACTATCCTTAGCATGGACAAAGACTGTCTACGCACTGGGGATAAAGCCACTGTCCACTTCCGCTTCATCAAGACTCCAGAATACTTGCACATAGACCAGCGGCTGGTTTTTCGTGAGGGGCGTACCAAAGCTGTGGGCACTATCACCAAGGTAATAGTGGATGGGGAGGAGTTTCACAGGTTGGCACCTGCAGTTGCCTAATTCTCTTCTTCGTTGATTAAATGGTGTATTGCATAAAACTGTTGCCAGTTACTGGTGAGGTACATGATTAATGAACACTATTGTTATTTTTTCAGTATCTCTATATTTTTCTTTAAGCTTACAGTGTGTGTGTTGGAGGGGATTAACTTTAGTTAGTTTAGTTTAGTTTAGTTAACTTTAGTTCTGTGCTCAAATGGTTCTGTTCCCATTTTTTCAGAGATCCCAGCCCTCCCCAGGTAGCTAGAACAAGTTTGAGCATTGCTGTTCAGTAAAAAACTTTAATCCAGTCTCCTCCAACCCAATACCAGGTTTGGCAAAACATTGCTTGTCTATCTGAGTTGCATTTAGCTGTTCTTGCAAGCCAGTGAGAAAAGAATGGAGTCTATTTCTGCTGTTTTGGGCTTTTCCCTCTTTTCTAGAGTTGCAGGCAACAAGCCAAGCGTCTTTTAGAATTTTCACCCCATTCAAAATGCCCTACTTCTTTGGTGCCCTGCATTGATGCTCTTTCTGTTCAAGCTATATATTGCTGCAGTGCCCATATTTTCTAAAGGCTTTCAAACCCAGTTACAGTTCTGTGTCATTTACACTGCTTCTCTTCAGAATGAAGGCATTATTCCAGTGTATTCTTCATATTTATAAAGGTAATGTGCCAGTTATCCGTTTAAAACGTGGCGAACTCAAAAGGCCCTGGTTGCCAGATCAGAAGATAGTTTTATATATCACACAAATAGAAAAATTGGAGGCATTGTTTAAACTATTATCTAATACATACAGTGAAATGGCTTAGATATTGCTGTGCTGTTAACATCTGTCTTTTACTTAATGTTTGGCCTTCCACATTAGCTGCAGGGAATAAACAATAAGACTAACTTTGTGGTTTGTTCTTTAGTCCCTTCCTGCTTCAGAGGTTGTGGGAGATGAGAGAGCTCAGCTTCTTTTTCTAAGTATCTAAGGGTCTAACTAAAGTCACATCAACTTTGCTTGTTGATTCTGTACTGTAAAGTAAAACCCAATACTCAGTGAAGTTCCTGATTCTGGTTATCTCTTTTTGACTGGCAGTTACTCCAAACCACCAATAATTCACCCATGAACTCCAAACCCCAGCAGATCAAGATGCAGTCCACAAAAAAGGGACCCTTGACCAAGCGTGAAGAGGGTGGAGCCCAGGCTGGCATAGCAGTGCTGAACCCCGCTGTGGCAGAGGATGCAATGTCGCTGGCAACAGTTGCCTCAGCACCGTCTGGTGCTCAACAACCACAGGTAGGTAACGTGGCCTGTGCAGTGCCTTTTTTTCCCAGGCTTGCCTTAAGGGGAGCGACAGTTTCTCCTCCTCCACTGATTTTGGCTGAGTTCATATCTCACTGAGCAAAGGCTTTTTAAACTAAGCTTTGTTGAACAAGCCTTCGTATCCTGATTCACATGCACTGCTAAGTCAAAAGGAGATAACCAAGCAGGGCATATTATGCTCATTTTTAATATTGTGTGTTCATACTTGTTTTTCTATCCAGAGTTGGTATGAGTACATCGTAAAAATGGCTCCAAACAGGAACCCAGATGTCAGGGGAATAATCCTGTAGCTAAGAAAACTGCCTGGATCTTTGTTCTTTTAAATGGCAGCTAATTTTCCATCCATCCCTTAGTGAGCATCAGAAGTTCTTTATTTAGTTCAGAGTGACTAACCTTTTTGTCTGCCTCAGATTTGGAGTGTCCTGTTCATTATTTCAGATCTAGAATAATCAGATGTGAGCCTTGCAGTTTTTCTGCAGTTTGTGGATCCAACTATGTTTTGTTTACTTTTGTGATGTGGATTAATACAGTAAGGATTTCCATTGCAAAAGAGAGAGCCTTATTTTGCAGTTGCACCGAAGTGTAGAATGATCTCCCTCTTGAATTATAGAGCTATCCTTGACTTATACTGGAGGCATAAAATGTATCCAGCTCAAATTTCTGTTCCTGTAAGAGGGTTTTACAGTTTTTTGAGTTTTTTCCTTTGCAGAACTTGCAGCATTCTGTTGCATTTTAATTGCTCTTAAGATTTAGTGCCATCCTAAACTTTGGACAGGTAGCATAAATCAACTGCAAGCATTTGTTAAATTGGCAAGAGCTTGAGTGCTTTAGCAGAACTATGCTCCTTAATTCAGATAATTGACTGTGCTCTGTAGGTGCGACTTATTTATTTAGCACGAGTCTCCTTTCTTCCTTCGGCCTGTGTGTGTGCATCTTTGTTTTATCTCCTGCCTTATGTGCTCTGTCTAGTGCCTTCCAGATGTGTTGGAATAGAACTCCCTTTGTTCTGTAAGTCTTAGTCCATATCCTGATTGTCTGTCTGTCCTGTGTCCTGCTTACCTCTACTTCTCTTTTCCCAATGCTTTCCTTCAGCCTGCATTGGATGAAGAATCCCACAATCAAGAGGGAAATAAGGTATTTCCTCTACAACTTTGGCTTATATGCCTTAGGGAGCACAGGCTGTAGTAGTGAGATCTAGTCATAATCTTTCCATTGAATTCTCATGAAGCTGAACCCTTCAGGAAGAATTTTTATGAACATGTTTTCTCATCCCTTTCCCATTTATTATTTGATTTTATCTAAAGTTTTTTTTTTCATTTTGTCAAAAATGCAAAGGAATTTACAGTGGAAAAAGTGAGAAATACACAAATATAACCTAAAACTCTAACCAGTAATATTAGGGTTGCTGACAATTGAGTACTCTTGTATTGCTGGTCTTTAATTGGTGGTGGAAATGCTCCATGGCCATTTGATTTTGCTGGAGTGATTGTTCCACTTAGCAGTTGCACCAACAGAGAATGACCTCACCACCACTTTAAGCAAGCATCAGCAAGATGTCCTCTACTGAACAGGACTGGAAAGGCTTATGTGGAAGATGTTTTCTCATGGGGCTTGTACATATCCAGTACCCAACGTTGTGGGTTGTGTTTGTGCATTTTTTTCCCAATTTATTCTGTCATCCAGAATCCTCTTGTCCTTCTTATTCTCACCTGGGCTTTTTTTTCTCCCCCCCCCCCCTGCTTCCCCAGGCAAAGGCTGGAGGTGGTGGCCGGCGGCGTGGTGGCCAGCGTCATAAAGTGAAATCTCAAGCAGCTATTGTGACTCCAGCTGGTGGCTGCTGAACATCTTTTCAATCACGGAGAAATTCACATCTTCCCCTCCATTTCTTCAATTCAAAAACCCGGAGCAGCTTAACCAAAATCCTTTGCAGCTGATCTCCTACTATGGAAACTTGTTTCCCCCAGGGAGGGGAGCAGAGGAAGTTCCAGGGAATGTGGGGTTTTCCATTTAAACTAATGAAGGTGACAAAGCACACATGGGACTGACCAACAGCCACCTTCTCCCTAAAACATTTTGTACACCTCAAGCTCTTAGTCATGATTTTTATGTTTTTATTATGGTGGTTTTGTGTGTGTGTGTGTGTGTGTATGTGCATGCATGCATATGCATTCAGGAGAATGCAGGTATAGAAAAGAAAGTACCTGTCTCTTCTCCTCCACTCCCATGTTCATCATCATGTTAGCTAACCCACTCTTTCTTTTGCAATTGGGAATTTCTGAAATCCTAGGCCTTTAAGAGTAAAAATACACAGTAGTTGGCTGGGAGGAGATAGCAGTTCTTCTCCCATGTTTCCAGTGGTTTGAAACAAGTACTGGGTCTCTCCAGCTGTAATGTCACCATGACCATAGTTGGTAACTGTCACAAAGGAAACCCCTCAAACCAGCTTCATCCCAAATCTTGGATTCCAGTGAGATCCTAGAAGTTGTGTGTACTTGTAAGCTTGTTTGCAAGTACTTCATCCTTCTGAAAGAAAAGGTGGGGAGCTTTGAAAGTGACAGTTGGAGGCTGAAGAGTTAATTTCACATTTTATTTGTATTTTATCTTCAAAACTGCTACAGAGGCTTCTGTATTACTCTGACTGCATGCTATATCTAGTTTTGCAACCAGCTATGTGGACACTTTAGGAACAGGGAGTGAGAGTGCAAGATCGTTTCTGGTTACTTGCCCATTTCATTTTCATGGCTTCCAAACCAGTCTTTAGGGCCAGATTTCCCTCCTGCCAGGAACAGATGCTATTGATGGCATCTGCATATTCAGCTCCCTTCTCATTAAGGAAATAGGTGCCTCTTTCATTAATTGAATGCTTTAGAGACCAAGTTAGAAACTTGTTTCAGCCCCTCCAAATCTTTGCTGTGGCAGGAACAGAGACTTCATAGAGGCAGGCTGAGAGGATTACTGAATCCACCATTAAAATTTGGACTCCCATTTGTGATTCTCTAACTTTAGTAGCTGTGTCTCTTCAATGCACTCACTCTGAATTGAGTTTTTTGACTTCTTTTAACTGCATCATGTTTTTAAAAAGGAGAAAGTATGAAAAAAATTGTGGTTTGTAGTTAACTGGTTTGTAACTTTGAATAGCTTTTTTTCCCTACAGTATAGTATTTCTTAGATTTACTCCATCCTAACAGTTTTTGGAATAATCAGTTTTTTTGACGTTATAAACATTAGGGAGCAGGTAGGAATACTTACACCATCTTCCCAAGTCTGATGTGCCCTAGATATGTTGGATTACAATTCCCCAGCAAGCAAGGTTAACAGGTTTGCTATATGGGACTGTTGTAGACCAATCTGTCTTGAAGGCACCAGATTAAGGAAAGTTGTTATACCTACATTGCTTTTCGGATATAATGCTTAGCAGCTGCAGTATTAAGAGCATCCTCTGAGGTCAAAACAGTGTGGGGATGATTAATGCAAGGTAGCAACCTGTTCTGTTGCTTTTCACCCTGTATTACATGTCTCCTTGCCTTCCAATACCAAGAGAAGCAGAGGCCTTGGTGTGGTGTCTTCTTTCCTTCATTCTTTTGTTTTGAAAGATGAATGTACAGTGCTGACAAGCAGTAAGAAAGCCACAGTGCTGTGTTCTTTTTGAGCCACACATAAGGACTACTGATGCTGGCATGGTGTCAACATTAAAAAGAACAATTTATTAAAAATGAAAAGCTTGCTGTTCTCTCCATTTTAGAGGCAATGGGGTATTATTTCACTAATGCTGGTTCACAAAATGTAAATCAGGTTAGATGTAATTTGTAAATAAGTTTTATATGGCTGAAGTTTCTCTTTTGAAAAGGCTTGAGGGCTAGCTGGTTGTTCTCCTGAACTAGGGATTACTTAATGCGTCCAGAAGCTTGTAGAAAATCAAATTGACAAAAGAAACTTGTGCTATAAGAAAAATCCTACAGAATAATCCTACAGAATCAAGTCTACCTTGTCCTATACTGTGACTTACAGGGCCTGTTCAGAGGTGTAAGCAAGGTCAGGTGTTCACAACTGACCTTTAGCAAATGCTGCCTTTCGTTCTGGAGGTATTATACTTTCATTGAAACCAGTAACCACTGATAAGCTTGTCCTCTATAGATTTGACTAGCTTTTAAAATTACCTAAATCAGTATCACACGTCTAATAGAAGTAAATTCTATGCCTTCACCTTATCTTGCATCTTGCGTTTCACATCGATGGATGATTTCCAAGTTCTGGTATCTTTAGAGAAATTTCCACATGCCTTTTATATGCATCAAGTTTTAAATGAAAAATACTTTGTAGTCTTTTCATGCTAAAAGGCAACTTAATTATTTTGGATATCCTTTTTACATCCTTTCCAGCTCTACAATAGATGTGATGACCAGAACTATATGCAGTATTCCACGGGCTGTTCACAACAGCTTTGCATAAGAAATGTGCGCAATTAAAAAAATACATTCAAAGCTATTGCTATTTTGAAAACCTCAGGTTGGAGAAGTTGCAATCCTGATTTTAGCTAACTCTTGACATCAAATGTTTTCTTAAAATTAAACTACAGTAGTTTAAACTGCAGTATAAATTGTTTTTTTAATTATTTAACCTTTTCAGCAGATTGGCCTTTCTTGTTTCCCCTTCTGTTCTAGGAAACTTGTATCATGCTAGTCATGCATATGGTCTGTGGTCTATTTGATAGAACCTTTAGTGCCATTCTTTGATCAGAATTTCTACTCATTTTACTCCTCCCCAACATACAAAAAGTCCCCTGTCCACTAGTGACCAGTTTCACCCCTTTTAAGAAAAATCATTTATTGAACTTGGTTTTTCTTGCATAGGTGTAAATTACAACACAGATCTTTAAAAAAAATAGGCACGCAGCAGTTGTAATCTACAGACTTATATGCAATCCCCCCCAACCCTGCAATGTAAATAAGTGTTTCTTTAGCAGTATGATTTATTATTAAACCATTAATCTGTGGGGTGCCTTCCCCAGTACAAAAAGTGTGGAAAAGCCACATTTTTCATGCTTAAATTCTTGTTTCCACTTGAAAAGCGCACTGTACAAAAGCATTCCTGATGGTAGCTCTTGTATTTGTGGAGTTTAGAAGCTGCTACGATGCTTCCCTGTCAGCAGTCTTAACTAGCCATCTGCACTATAGTAACCTTCAACTCCATCATCCTCAGCTAGGCTTTGTGAAAAAGGCTAGGTCTGCAAGTGGTGAGAGCAGCTGCATGCAAATGCCTGGTACTGACAGGTGAAGGTCCTGGCACCATAACATTGTCATACTTTTTCACATGGTTATGTAAGATCACTGTTGATTTGGTACCACTGGATTTTCAGTCTCTAGTTGTATTTTGTAACACTTTTAAGTTAAAAAGCTTGGTTAATGAGTGTGCATGTGCTGCTATTTTATCCCTATCATGTGAAGGCCTTAAACAAACTTAGTGGCTGAACCCAAAATAGTGACTAGGAATTAACTTAGAATAAAAACTTACTCTCAGGCCCCTGGTTGCAGACGGTGGCATAAAATTGGTGGCCATGATGGGCCTGGACAGGATGGTAAACCATGAAGTTTGATTACAGGACAATAAGAGTAGGAGGGCATAAACTATCAGTAAGTGCTCCTTAAAGCCTTTTCGCTTTAGTGGGTCACAAGAATACAACCACTATTTACCCTCACAATATTTATCTTTCTCAATAGTGTTCCGTTATTCTATAAAACCACTGTATGGTGATCACAGCAGATTAAATTCTAAATCAGATGTCCTGAAAATGCACTATTCCAGATGTTTGTTTCCTCCTAAATACAACCGTCCGTTAGTCACTCTTTCATAACAGAATGGAAGAAATTATTAAAAATATGTCCTTAACCCATCCCTATTTTGGGGTAATTACAAAGTTAAAAAGTTAACTTCAATTAATGTTAAAAAAAATGATAAAACAACATACATGGGATAACTAAGAACATGGAGAATGGGTTCTGTCTCGGATTTTATTTGAAAGTAGTGGACGAATGAAGGCCAATAATTTGCTTGAAGGAACACAAGGATTCAGATTTAGAGACCATTTCCATATGACCTTTTCTAACTTGAGTCCTTCTGGCAAGGAAATTTGCTATTCCTGCATCTCATTAAAAGTGCTGGAAACGGCCTTTATTGTCATGTTGAAGAGAATGTCATCAAACAATTCAAGAATTATTGTAGGCCAAAGAACACGGGATTCATTATTAGAGCCTGAAAGATAGAATAAGATGCTACCATCCTGGACACCTGATAAGTCCTTATTGTTAGCAAATGGACTCCTCAATTGATAGAGGTGAAGGTGGAAGGTCCCCTGTGCAAGCACTGAGTCATGTCTGACCCTTTGGAGGGACGCCACTTTCGTGACGCTTTCTTGGCAGACTATAGTGGGGTGGTTTGCCATTGCCTTCCCCAGTCATCACCTTCCCCAGCAAGCCGGGTACTCATTTTACTGACCTCGGAAGGATGGAAGGCTGAGTCAACCTGAGCCGGCTATCCAGAGAGAATCCAGCTTCCGCTGGGATTGAACTTGAGTTGTGGGGAGAGTTTTTGGTTGCAATACTGCCACCTACCACTCTGCGCCACATGAGCCTGTTATTTTTGTAGGTACACATAAGGAAAGACAAATAGTACAGGAAGTCTGTACCAACATCACAAATACCAGGTTGATCTTTCTGTTGAATGCAGCTTGTTAACAAAGTTCATAGGGTCCAATAACCTTAACAAACCTTAGTTAGCTAAATATTTCCCAGGCATTTAACATGCCATGTTGTACTATATCACAGCAGGCACATTCATCATAACACTGAAATAGTGAGGCCAGGCCCATGTAATACTGTTTCTTTTACAATACTGTCATAAGCATGCACCAATTCTTCTAGCTGCAATAAAGCTGGCCCCACGCCTATTCTCTCAACAGGTATATGTAATGAGTAACAGATACTCCCCTACATGTAATAAGTAACATATTACCAGAAAAGTGCAGCAGCACACTTATGCACATTGTGCACAACCACTACTAGGCACATCCACAACCCTCAGTCTGTATATACAACTGAGAAAATGATGCTTTAAAAACAAAACCAAGCCCCCAAGCCAAGCCTAGTCCACTGTTACCTATCCTTAGGGAAAAGGCAACCAGTTGACCTGACTGGACTGTTTTTTTCTGCCACAAGGAAACTGCTGCAGCTCCTCAGCCCAGTACTGGCAACACTAATTTGCAGCACTAAGGTTTTTCCTAGCTTTAACTACAGATACCAAGGATTGAACCTGGGAGTTTCAACATGTAAAAGCATATGCACTACAGCTACTCTGGTGTAGCTCAATATGCCCTCCTGCCCTTTGGCTACCAGATTTCTCTATACTCTCTCCTTAGTTGGCAGCATGGTTACCTACTTAAATGTTTACGTTGCTTCTTTTAAATAATAATAATAATAATGACTCCATTCTGGTCAAGAATAGAGACAGTAGCTTCATGTTTGGGTAGTGTGTTCCAAATGCCAGATCAGCTTTTTTCAACCTGATATCTATTCTGGCAATCCCAACATATCTGGTGGATTGATTATAGAGCATCAAGTCAATATCAACTCTTAGCGACCACACAGGCAGACCTCTAGGATAACCAACACATCTGAAGGGACCCAAATTGGGAATTCTGGACCAGCCTGCGTGTCCTCTCCCTAGCCCAGTTTTTCTAAAGTAGGAAGTTTGTTGGTTCCAAACTCATGTCAGTCTGAAAAATTGGGTCTTCTGGGGCCCATCAGAGTCTCCGTGTTCTTTTGCCATGTATGGCTATTTCGTTCTCAACTAAGGATGGAAAGAGGAATTACTTATGAGGCACCCATCCAGAAGGCTGTTCCTTCTGAGCATAGGTTTCATTCAAAGATGACCCATTTAGTAAAACAAAAAATACTCTTTGGGTATGTACATACTAAGAAGAGAGCTTTGCCCCTAGAAAGGGTGGCAATTAAGTTGAGTATAACACTTAAGAGCAAAGGCAAAGGGTACCATTTTTTATTTCCCCACCTGTAAAACTGTCAAGGGAAACCTTTACCTTTACCTAAAACTGTCAGAACATTCAACAACTAGCATAGCAGGGAGATCAAGTTTTTCTTGGCTGCTTGTTTTATTCCTTGCTGTGATTGTTTTTAATACAATAAGGAACATTTAAAAAATGATCTTTTCCCCTTAGAGTGATGTATTTCACTATGCCACTTCAGGACTCTAACTCGTTTAGTCAACTGACTAGTAATAGCAAGTGATTATAGATATCTAGTTGTACTTTCCCTGTCTCAAGGAACTATGAGATTCAACTAGCTTAGAAATGTAGAGTTATGGTACACTGGGTGTTCAGACTTCAAGTTCCTGCTACTCTTAATGGCTTCTGAGATTAATACATAAGTTATGCAAGCTAAAAAAAGCATTTAACCTTTTTCAAACATATACAGCCTGAACTGCAGCAGCTTCTGATATTCTGTATTGTCACCAGGAATTGAGCTCAACTTAAGAGTGTCTTCAATTTTTTGTGAATAACAATATGCAACTTGTGTCCTCTGCAAGCAGATCAAAAGAGAGTTCAATATGAGCCAAAGTTCATCCTTGGAGCCCATATTGTAATACTATGACTCTGTTGTGAAATATGTGAGATATTCAAAAATCTTCAGAGATATTCACCTCTGAATGCATGCTGGGGTACTTTTCTTTTGCCATTAGCATTGGCAATCATCTCCCTCTTATTAGGAGCTCGTGTACTTGCTTCTATGCTGATGTGAAGGCTTGACAATACTAATTTATTTTCTAAGAAATACAATACTGCAGACTGGGAAATGTATGTCAACATTTAACCCATACAGATAGCTGTAGTTTACCTTTACACTATTTTTCTAAGAAAAACTCTTTCCTTCCCATTCTTCAAAACTGCAGCTTCCAGTTTTTAAACAGATCACAGTCCCCTAGTAAGCAACCCTCCATTTCCCTCTATAGCTTTTGAATCTGTGCATGTTGCTTCACATGGAATTCAATCTCAATCTGTTGTGGACAGGTTACAAAAAAAAATCAACAGAATCCTGTCTACACAGGAAGAGGAATGGCCCTACAGTCCTCATCCAAGACAGATTTCACAAAAACATTTCTCTACCTGCCTCCACACAATATGATTATTACATAAAAGTGACTAAAGTTATGATGCCACTCCCTAAAGCTTCAACAGCACCTTCTGTATCCCCCAGAGCTGCTCAGAGTAGGCACAGGCAAAAGTAGGCCCCTCCTTTCTAGGAGGAGGTTGAGGCTTTGAGGTGACAGTAATAAGGGGCCAAATAAGTACCTAAAGTCTAGCAGAGGCTTCATATCCTTATTGCAGGCCAAAACTCATGTCCGTGCCAACTTGTCCTGCATTGCTTAGTTTATTTAAATATGCCTTCAGCCCCCCCGAAAACTGAGCTCTAAAGGGACAACCAGAAATCAGGTCTGGAAAAGTATAAAGGATGGGGCAAGTATGAACTGCATAGGTATGTTTAAAAATCTGCTTTAAAAACAACTGAATATAAAATACCAAATCAAGAAGCCCTCTTTCTTCTTCTGCACTCAGAAGGGTGTTGTTTTCTGGAGAGAACTGACTGATCAGAGAGAATCACAGCTTACTTCTCGTCTCTGTGCAACTCAGCAAAAAAGATATATTGCCCATTCCAAGTTGGTCTCCTTCCTGGCACTGCTTCCCAACTGCCTTTTGCAGTCTGAGGTGCAGATCTTGAGGTAGGTGACTTCTGAGCTAGTGGTGCTAGAAGATGTTATGAGACTGGCTCCCCATGCATACGGAAGCGATAAATGCAGGTGTATTCGGGATGCCCCCAGTTGCTGAGAACTCTTAGCTCCACCAGCTGGAAAGTTGCCTGCCTGTCTATATCCTGAGGATGAGAGAAGCAAAAAAAAAAAAGCTGACATTTTAAAATATGAGCCAGAGAGAATGCTGGAGGATTGCTCCTTCAGCTTGGCCTAATTTACAGTAGTCCAAACCTGCTCTTATTGCCTGGAGAACAGTAACACGTTGTCGCTGATCAGCTAAAACAAAAATATGTCCCTTTTCCAGCCATGGGCTTTATTTTTACTTTCCTCCCCTGGAGATGCAAGGAATATACTTGATGACACAGTAAAGCCTACATGGGACAAGGCCCTTTTTGTATGTTTTTTAGGGTTTGTTTTAGGGTTGTTTAAGGGGAAAAGTGGATGCAGTAAGTTCCTAAATGTTTAATGTACCCATCTTTTCTTTTACTTTCTTTTAAAAATGTTGAAAATTGATTGTGCAATCTGGGAGTGTTGGGAGGCACAAAATGATGGCAGGGTGTGGGGCAGATGCATCCAAATGTATAAACAAAGTCTGTAAAGGTGCCTCCACCACCACCAACAGCACTAAGGTGTCAAACATGATTCTAATTTTTTTCTGTTATCTATAGAAATGTAATAAGCACTGCGTAATTCAGCATCCCTTGTCAGAACTCTGCAAGCATTGACAAATGAGTTCAGTTCAGCCTTCTTTCTTCCTCTATCAGTGCCCACCAGATAGGTTGGACTAGAACTCCTATCACAGTCCTGATGTGAGATAATGGGAGAATCTAATCCTACACATCTAAAGGGCACTGGGTTGGGGAAGGCTTATCTTAGAGGCTCTGAAGTCCATTTCTTTGGTCATGAGATACTAGCATAAGAGGGGCAGAACAGCAAAATTCTTCACAGGAATTGCTTATGCACCTATCAAAATGCATTGGTCTACAGTATATCCCTTAAAACACCAGGAAGTTCCATCTGCCACCTCCATAATGGCTAATTTTGGGGTAAGCTCTGGAGATAAAAAGCAGCAAGACCACAACAGCTATACTTGGAAAAATAAAAGCTACTATTATAATCCCTACATTTTATTATTTCCAACGTATTTCAAAAACTTGTTCTTTATCCAGGAAAGACTATATAAATAAAAGTAGGCTTTGTTCACAATCCATTCAGTACTGAATAAGAACAGCAAATGAGGCCACCCACTTTCCTGTAGGCTCCAGAGCCCTTTATGCCACTCTTGGTCCACCTCCCCTCACCCCTCTTTCTTGTCCTTTTTCTTACCTGGAAGTGGAATGTCTGGATGGGATCCCCATCTTGGTTGTACGTGAACTTCCCAAGGAGGAGGCCTTCTTGCTGCCCTTCTTCCTCTAAGCCCTGAGCAAACAAGTGAGGATGGGAGAGGAAAGGAGAGAGGTGAAGGCCATGAGACCAGTAAAATCATGGTGAGGGAGGGAGGAAGGGAGGCAAGGGTGACTCACGGCCACGTTTGTAGCTGTGTGCCAAAATAAAGCACACAGGTGGTAAGGGGCATATAGAAGCAGCAGCAGCAGAGTAGAAAGAAAGAAGGCTGATCGTTATAAACTCATATTCCCTTCCTTTCCCCACCCCCCCAAAGACAGGTCTAATTATGGAATTTCAGTCAATGCTAGAGATTTATACTGAGCAGTTCCCTGAGTTGTTGCACTATAGCTCCCATCAGCCTCTCTTCAGAATGCTTTGAATCATTTCCCCAGCATAGAACCTTATTTCTTCTTAATCTCCATGCCCTTGGTATGATAGTTTAAATAATAAAAATAATAATAATAATAATCCCACCATCGGCAACAGAGTTGCTAAGTTTCCATCTGCAGCAATTCCTATAAGACATAAGAAGTCTTAGTCTTGGAGGGATGACATTATGAAATTTATTTCTCTTTTAGTTTATATTGTATTTATATTTTATCCTATTTTTATTTTATGTTTTATATATTGTTCTACTGCATTCCATTTTTATTTTACTCTGGTTTTAAGTCTAAATCTTTTAAGATTTATATGGCTGTTAAACTATCTTAGCTATATTCAGTCATTGTTTCTGAGTTTTTCTGCTTAATCTTGCTAATCACTGACCGTAGTTAAATAAATGTGAACTAGTCTAAATAATTTTGCATAGATTATCTTGGCATCTATTATATAATTGCAGCACAGAACCAAGACTGCATCAGTGTTTCTCAACCTTAGCAACCTTTTTGTGTGTCTGTGTGTGCCTTCAAGTCAGTCTTGACTCCTGGTGACTGCCTGGACAAGTCCCTGCACTTTTCTTGGCAACATTTTCAGAAGTGGCTTGCCCTTGGCCTTCAGCTTCCTAGGGCTGAGAGAGAATGAAAGGTCTAAGGTCACCCAGCTGGCTTCATGCCTTAGGGAGGACAAGAATTCAGTTTCTTGGTTTGTAGCCTGGTACCCTGAAGCACTACAATAAACTGGTTCTCTGTGGTTTGATTTAACCATGTTTTATTGGATAAGTCACAATGGCTGTGTTCAAATGCTCAATCATAAGCCACTGTGCTAATTGTGCTTATTATGCTAAGGCAATACCCAACAAGCCACACAATTGCTTAAAACAATGTATGAACCACTCAGCCAGTGTCTCTGACCACCTAGTTTAAAGCTACCTATGGATACTAGAACTGATGGCTACAAATTAGTCATTCACTAATTTAGAGTGAACATTAGAAGACTGTACCTTTAGGGAAGTGCTGAAAACATTTTAAAACGAAACATGCCCTCCCACTGGAATACAGCTAGAATTGACAAAATGATGAAGACTGTTTTGCAGATCTTTTAACAAAACTGGAGGCAGGAGAGAGGAGATTCCTATACTGAGAAAGTTCAGAAACTTCTGCAAACCTTGCCCACCAATCTAATATGAGAGGAATTGCCTATCGTCAGTTGTTCTTTCCCTGTGATGGGAAAAATATCTGCCCTTTCCAAGGCAGAGCTCACTTTAATTTGCTCTTTCCTGCTACGTTCTCCAGACTTACAAAGACTGCAAAGTCCTTGGGGGCACTGGGAATGGTTCCTTTGGGGGAAACGGACTTGGAGATATGCTCTAACGTCACAGCAGTGGGGTGGATGCTGCTTGAGAGGCGAATGACAGCAAAACCTTGGGAGCCTTGGAAAGCCCAACAGTTTCCAGGATAGACATCTGGCTGTATCAAATGAGACAAGAAAGGATGTGAGGTAAAGGAATAAACTCATGCATGTCAGATTTATTTATCTCAAGCATTTGGTATCAATTCAGATTAAAATCATAACTGGCCCCTATGAGGCCACCATCTTATTCAAAATAAAAATTGGGAACGTAAAAATTTTCAGCAAAAATTCCTCTAGAAGTATTTTTGGAACTTTGCTCCCAGCGAAATAATAGGAAAACATCGAAATGAGTTTATCATTCCCTAAAAATTTGTTTGAAAGCCAGGGGATTATTCTCTATCTCATCTCTATCAGGCAAAGGACCTCTTCCAGTTTTGCTTAGCTTATAATAAGTAACACTTATTGCAGAGAAGCTTCTTACCTTCTCGAATGAACCAGGTGACAAAGTAACTATGGATATCTCATGGCCATTACAAAACACGCTAGAGTCAGGAAGAAACCTCCCTCTTGCTACAAAAACCTGTCTGCCCCTATCCTGGGGCAAAAGCCACAGGAAATAAACTGGGTGACATATAGGGGACATAAGCAAAATACTCTGGAGAGAAAACAGAGATTGGGAAAAAGGACAGCAGTTCTATTGTTCCTTTGAAAATAAACCCATACCTGTAGAATGACCCTTGGAGACTGGGAGTGATACCACAAGGGTATGCCAAAAAGACTAAGAAGCGCAGTCTTGGTCTCATAGGTTTCTGAACACCGAGTGCTAATAACACTGGCCCCTGTAATTACAGAGACATGAATGAACATAAGTTACGCACAGCGCTCATGCCCAAATCATTCTGTAAATGAGGAACTAGAAGTCTGTTATTAGACTATTCACACAGGTTTGCATATTTTATTCTTAGGGAGATTCTTTGCAGAGACTAAATCCCTGTGGAAGAAAAAAAGTTGCCAGCTACAGTTATTTGGAAGCAATAAGCATGAAAGCACAGCAAAGAAAGATCCCTCCCACAGTTTAAGCTTATAGATGAAACTGACCAAAATAATCCTAGGTTCTTGACATGAAAGCTGGAAACTTGTTTGTGTTTTTTGTGTAACTTACCTCCAGATTCAAGTGCATAATCCACCATTCCAATGCGATCTTCACTGTAGCGCTTTAGGGCATCATTCACAATATGATGCACTTGCTGAAACAAGACAGCAAGACTGAATACAAGAAGATTTAAAGGAATACAACTTATAAAGGGTCACATTCTCTCAGGGTGATTACTTGAGGGCCACATGGGAGCTGGAGTTGGAGCACACAGTGTGATGGGTCACCTATTCTCTGACACTCTGTTCTCACTCTTCCAAGCAACAGGCTGCAGGAAGGACAGACAGCTCTTAACTGTGCTTCTGAACTGAACCATCTCTGTCTGTATAGAGTGGGAAGGGAACTGAAATTAAGCTGAGAGTTATAAGAAGTGCCCATCCCCGTGCTAGCAGCCAGGAAATGTTTCACAAGCCTTGTCCTTCCATAGAGTGATAGGTAAGGAAAGAATGCTATCCTGACAACTTTGTGGTTACAAGCCTGGTCAGGATAGCATTTCAGCAAAGTTAAGTCAAAACTTTTTGATACCAGAGGCAAAGGGCATATATCCCTATTCCTCCTACAGAAGCCAACCAAACTGGTGATGGAACAGCATCCTTCACTGCACCTGAGGCTAGCTTAGGGACACAGAGAAAGCTGCATAAAACACTTATTGTCTATCTGCAATGAATGGGAAAAGCCAAGAGGTCAAGAGGAAAAAACAGAAGGCTATCATCACCCTCCCCATTGCCTAAGGGGTTGCCCAAATTCTGCCCAATAGTAGGATGAGTCTTCTGTTCAGGATCTATTATTATTGATAGCAGATGCCACAAAATTATGGTAGTTTAATTCAGGAAGCTAGCCATTCAGATACAAAACAATCCAATTAATGCACAGATAAATCACAGAGCAGGTCTTGCGGTCTGGATTTACATATGCACAAGAATATCTCACATAAACAACATCACCCTAAACAGAATATTCAAAATAATCCATGATGATTTTCTTGGGCCCACTGGGAAAGAGATCCTCATACCTCTTCGGTTACTCCTATGATTCCTTCTTTATGAAGGGTGATCCCAACATCCTGCACAGACAATTGTTGGTCCTTCGAGATCTTGGCAAGGATCTTGCGCTCCAATTTGTGGAGCTGCTCTTGTAATTCTTCACGCTGGACAAACAGTCTGCCAGTTTTATCCTCTCTAGATTGGGATAGGAATTGGCTAATCCATGTAGGAAATTGAATTTCCACCTAAACCATTAACAGAAGAACAGATTTAATAAATAGCTTATTCCCCCATTCCCATTCTTCATCTCATGTCTGGTTTTCTACCCATGGAATAGAAAGTGTATTGTCCCTTTCAGAAGAATCTCTGAATTATTTTGGTCTTTTAAAAAGAGCAGACCTTCCTTAATCTGATACCTGTCTTAAATGTGTTTAGCCTCATCATCTGCAGGAAATAGCACTGCTGGCTGGGGATGTTATCATGGATGGGTGATTTTTTGATAATTTTTACACTGGTGGCTGCTATAACTCACTGCAGGACTAGTTAAAGTGGTCCAACCTAGGCACCTGATGGATCTGGAAGTTTCCTAAATTTGCTTGAGGAATTTTATAAGCCAGTTTCTTATTTTCCTTTGCTGGGTAAGGTAACTGGGAAGGGGAAGGTTTCACCACTCCAATTATCTGGTTGAACCAGATTATTTGGGTCCATTTCAACAAGGATTTAATCTGGTATATGATACTGAGACTGCTTTGGTAGTCTTCAATAGTACCTTGGTAGATAACCTATGCTGGAAATTAGAGATTTAGATTTAGAAATTAGACCTCTTGGCAACTTTTGATACTACCAACAATGCATTTTTTGGGCCTTGGGGGCTCTGTTTTGCAGTGGTTCCAATCCTTGTCAGAACACCCCCAAAAGGGGATGCTAGGGGACTATTTTTAACAGGGCTGCAACTAGGGGGGGCAGGCGGGGCAGAGTTTGTTAACTGATGGTATCCCATGGGACTCTACTTTGTCTCTTGTACTTGTTACTACTTTCCAAGTATTTAGGAAAACAATGAAAACCTTTCTCTTTCACCAAACTTCTATTAGCTGAACTGATTTTGATTTTAATGATAACAGTTTTTAATTTTCCCTTGATTTTAATTATACTGTTTTGATTCTTACATTTTAGAATGTATATTTTAATTGCTGTAAATTGGCTTGAGTGTTGTATAAAAAAGGCAGGATATTGATTTAATAATTCAGCAACAAAATAGCAACAAGGTGCCACGGTGCCTTGGTTTCAGCAAGGTGCCTTGGTTTCAGCAAGGTATGGGGAGCACCATCAACCCTGGCTCAAGCGTTAATGCTGTTGAGGTGCTCTCAGTTTTCCCTCTTCTACTGCAGCTCAGTCAGAGGTCATCTCTGATGTCACAGGAGAACAGTGACTATCCTGAACTGAGTGGATGGTCCTGAGTGTGGCCCAGAGACGTTCAAACCAATGTGTAAGTAATCCATGATGGATCCTTAAGGAATGACAGCAAGGTACTTATTTAAAATATTTGTACATTGCTTCAGGATTTTTAAAAAAGATAAATGGTGCATACATATTTAAGATAAATAAATAAATGAAATTAAACATATTGGGAAACTCACATCTTCTCGCATTTCCTTGATCTGCCCTGGAAGAGGTTCCACTTGTCTTGATAATGCCTTCTGATCAGAATTCAAAGCCACAAGTTCCTGCTTCAGACTTGATAGATGTGCCTCCAGCTTGTCCATTTCCTTTTGGAAATTACTCATTAGATCTTCTTTTGTAGAGCTTTGAAAGAGAAAAAAACAGAACGAATGCTGAGATGTTGCTTATAATGCAGTGCAAATAAAAGGTATTTATTCACCACTTTCAGTCGTGAATTATTAAAAGCTATCTTAGGAGTATGAACATTTCAACAGCTAACCCATTTACATAAACCTTAAATGATCTAATCCAAGCTGTGCATTTAGCCTTTTCTATATTAATAATACCCTACATAATAAATGGGATCCTTGTACAATCTCATACCATAGCAAGGCAATTGTTGGAAAAACCCGATTTCAGTTTTGTTTGTTAATGGATTTTATCTCAGCTGCCCTTGGAATCCTTGTCTATTGAACAACAAGGCAAAAATGGTTTAAAAAAATAAATATAAAGGGTACCTAGCTTTATGCGGATGGGCAATGTGTGGTCCTCCATGTGCTGTTGAACCCCAACTCCCAGCAGCCCTGCTTGTATGGTCAATGCAGGGAGGTGCTGGGAGCTGCAATTCAGCAATGTACAGAGGAGCATTATTTCAAGCATGTTGGTACAAAATATGAGCAATCCCCAATTTATTAAAGTCATATTTGGCCATGAACAAATTCCTTTTGCAGAGAATTGGAGGACACACTCCCTTTTTAAAAAGTGTTCTAAATTTTCATGTACTATTTTAGTGCAGGTGTATTCTTGCAGCATGGCTTAGTAAACTTAGCACAGAAGTATTTAGCAAAAGCGCCCTGCACAGACAGATGAGATAGAAATGTTCCTGCTTACTGTGCCTTCTTGAAATGACCTGAGGAATGGTGACTGCACAGGCAGGACAGTCAGACTTCAGTTAAAATAATCACTTTTTAATCATTATCCTAGGTAGGGGTTTGGGCAAGGATGTGCTGAATATTATGAGTGCTAAAAATGCTTTTTTAGAATAACAATTCCTGCAAGGTACAAGTACACCCCACTACTCCTTCTTCCTTTTCAAAAGGTAGAAATAGGCAGAATGATTTGCTCATATCACTCCAATTACCTTTGCCACTGAGCTGTCATCTGGAGCATCCGGGTCTCCACCTGCTGTGGGAGAAACACCAGTCAGTACAGGCAAGCTTTTGTATCAGTTACAAGCTTTCAGGTTTCTTAGAAATCTTAGGCAGATGACTGAAAGCCAAAAACAGAACAAAACAGAACAAAAGGGTAAAAACGAAAGAGAAAGTGGAGGGAGGAGTGGTTGATCTCTGAGGCAGTTTTACACCAGTACATGTTCTTAAATGGTTTGTAGGGCAGCTTCCTGACATGCACACTTGTCAGACATAGGTTATTAGGCATAGGTAAAGGTAAAGGTTTCCCTTGACGTAAAGTCCAGTCGAATCCGACTCTAGGGGGCGGTGCTCATCTCCGTTTCTAAGCCTTGGAGCCGGCGTTGTCATAGACACTTCCGGGTCATGTGGCCAGCATGACGACTCGGAACGCCGTTACCTTCCCGCCGAAGCGGTACCTATTGATCTACTCACATTTGCATGTTTTCGAACTGCTAGGTGAGCAGGAGCTGGGACGAGCAACGGGAGCTCACCCCGCCGCGCGGTTTCGAACCGCCGACCTTCCGATCGACAGCTCAGCGGTTTAACCCGCAGCGCCACCGCGTCCCTATTAGGCATTATTATTAGCATAGGTTATCAGATATAGGTTATCATTGCATTTGGGATCTCCCAAAACTTGCTGAGAAGGAACAAGCAAATGCTAGTCACCCACCCAGCAAGATAAGACTCTCTAAATATGCAGGGATTTAGGCTAAAACAGGGATAGACAACCTGAAGCTTTGGAACCTCAGACTATGCGCCCCATCTCCATATTGTTATGTACAGCCCCCAGAGCACCATCCTGCTGTAACAGCTGAACATTTGCACTATAGTTTCCCACCATTTTGAAGAAGAAAACAGAGGGTCATGTTCACTGATTCAATGTAGTTTATACATCGTAACGTTTCACATGCCATGGCGCTGACGCGCGTTTCTGTTTGGGAGGGAGCTGCTGTGAGACCTCGTACCAAGCTCTGTATGTGAAATCAGTACAATGGAATGTGTTTGGGTTATGTTATCTGCTCAAGGACTTTTCCCACAGACCATCAGAAACCGTTAGGAGCACCTGGGATTGTGAACTTGAGAAGATTCTCCGGGGGGAGGGATTTCATTTGCACCGAGGGTTTTTAGTTTGAATTTGGCGCACTTTCATCATTCTCAGCTTTCTCTGTGATCCTGCATACTATTCTTTAATAAATCAGATATCTTTGAATTCACACTCATGAGTCTGATGGTGTTTTAGAATAGGCAACCATTACACAGAGAAACTGTGGTTAACCCCTAAATGTGGGTTAAAAAAAAGAAAAACCCAAGACTGCCCCCTCCCCCCAAAAAGCTAGAAAGTCCTCAATCCTCCACAAGTGTGTCACGGGCAGCTGACTTTGCCTCACTGAGCAGACACACTGCAGCCCTTCCAACCCCCCCACAACCCCCCCCCCAAAAAAAACAGTGGAAGAGTAAAACATGTCCTGGCAATACAGGGATTGAGTTTAAGTTAGCTCTTCTTTTGGGACCATTTCCCTTTTTATCAGCTCAACTTCCCATTTGTGTAACTCGGAAGTTCTCTTTTTCAGGATTAAGTCAGTGGTACATGGGATAAGATCTATATGTCTTACATTTAAATGGCAAAATCTAACTGATTGTGCCCAGTGGTGTTGCCAGATGTTTAAAAAAGTCCTGAAAAATAGCTCTGAAATATTGACATAAAGGTTACATGCATAAACATTGCAGAGCAAGACAGGCTTTCCTATACCCTGCATCTGCCCACTTTGTAACAAACGGTAAGCAAATTCTACCTCAGAAGCCTGAGAGACTTTCTTCAGGAGACTGTCAAAATCCTTCTGCACTTGGGATCGGAAAGCATTCAACTCATTCTACACAAAAGAAAGAACACATACATTAACTAAAGGGGATAAGTGCTGATTAAAAAAAATTAAACTGTACTCTTTAAATTGAAGTAGAGTTTTAAAATTTACAAGTTTTAAATTTCTTTAACACATAAAAATGAATCCAGCTCAATTATTCTTCTCTTCTGTTCATCTACATTCCAACTTTTTTCACATCATTGTACAGTACATAGTTCTTATGCCAAAAACCAGCAATATTTTCAGGTACCAGGAGCCTGTAAACATGTACATTTATGAAATGGTGGCAAACTCATCCTGAGATCTTATGAGATTTCAGATGATATCAATGCAATCTTGACAATTTATTTATCTTGTAAATTTTTTGTCAAGTTTCTTTAATGTTGAGGTTCTGTGAATGTCATCTGCAATGCAGTGGCCCAAGTGCTCACCAGCAGCAGTTGGTGGGATCAGATTACAGCTGTATTGTGGGCCGTGCATGGGCTCCTATTGGCTTCCAGGTACAATTTAAAATGCTAGTTTTAACCTGTAAAGACCTTCATAGCTCAGCCCCAAGTTACATGCAAGACTGAACGTCTCCACTGAAATTGACCCAAACAATTTGATTATGGCGGAAGAAATGGTTGGTTGTTCCCCATTTTCTGGAGGTCAAAGGGACTGAAGGCTGGAAGGATTGTTTGTTGGTAGGGCCAGTTCTCTGCAATGGCCTCTTGCTGGAGGTTCATTTAGCTCTGACACTGTTCATTTTCCAGAAGTTGAAGATGGAATTCTTCCAGAAGGCATTTGAAGCATGACACTGCTTAATGGTTACTAGTGGTTTAAGCATTTTAGATATTTTTTGTATCACATGTTTTATGTTTTATTTTAGGGTAAGCTGCCAAGAATCTGTTTAGTTTATGGTAGGGTAGAAGTGCAGTGTCTGATGAGCTTCTAGATAGGGTTTTAATACAGGTTTTGAGATTGGAGATTAACATTCTTTAAGCACTTACTAGCTCTAGCTGACAGTGATTCAAGCTTTTACAGTGCACCTCCCCTTTAGCCCCAGCTGGCCTCCCCACTCCTTGACCTGGAGATGAAGATCTGTGTCTGAGCGAAACTTCTCTCTGAGGGCTGCCTCCTGCCGAGTCATCAGCTCATCCAGAAGCAGCAGGGTATCCTCATGTGATAGAGGGGCACCTTCTGTGTTCTTTCTTTTCTGGAATTCTAGCACAGAAGTGGCAGTTTCCAGGGTCTCAAAACGTCTTTCCAGAGCCTGGAGCCGAGACAAAACCTGCTGCTGGGCCTTTTAATCAAGGGACAACACAAAGGGAAAAAGAATGAAATGCTGTTCTCATCCACAGTTTAATAACCTCCAGAACTGGATAATGCAGGATGTTCTATGTGGACTGCAGCCAATGAAAAATGTAAAAACCTGGATCATTTGTGGACTAGAGTGAAAGGGGTAACTTTTTTCTTCAGCTATATTGGTTTCCAATTGCCCCCAGATGCAACACAAAGACCTGGTATAATTTTCTTGACAACTTGGACTCCCTTTAAATTATGGAGTAATTTATACTATATTAACATTCATTCATGTTGAGGCATATAAATGTATTTACAGTATTTAACAGATACATATTTTGGCTTTCCTTTAAAAAAAAAGAATTTGAAATAGCGTAAAGAGCATTCTCTCCTTCATTTTTTCCCAACCATCTTATGATACAAATTGGACTGAAGATAGTGACTGGCCCAAAATCATTTAGTGAGCATTGACAGGTGATGCTGGACTTAACTTGAATTTCTGCAGTTCGTCAAGCATTTTAAGCAATACAGCACACAACTCTCCAAATGCTACAGAACCTTCACTCCCACCAGTCCCAGCCAGTATACAGTAGCTAATGGTGTTGGGAGCTGTAGTTCAGGAACCAATTAAGAGCCAGATTCCTCATTGCTGATTTATACATCTTCTTGTTTGATATTGATATTGCACCAATAAACAGTTTTATCATTATTGTTGTACTGCACAATGTTATTGCATATTGAAGATGCATTAATTAGTTGCAATTTATAGAATATCCCTGTAGGTCAAGTTAATATTGCAAATTGTAAATAGAAGGATGTGAGGCTGAGAGAGTATACTTTGCCTAAGGCCATGTAGTGAGTCCATGGCAAAAACAACATTCCCAGAGTCCCCTTTTCGGGAGAGATGGGCGGTGATAGAAATTGGAAAAATAAATAAACAAACAAACATTCAAACTAGGGGACTCCTAACTCAATTTTTTTAACCACTACACACCTCCTTTCAGTCTGAAAGAATCTACCAATATAACATTACGCTTCTTAAGTATCTATGCTACATTTATGACATGGATGGAGAATTCCTTGCAATTCCTCTTAAAACACTGTCCATCTTAAGCAAAGGTTAGAATTCTGCAGCAGGTGACATCCAGCATCAATATTCCCTACAAGCACACCCCTAAGATCTGTATAGTACGCACCTCAGAAAATACAGCAAAGTCACCCATTTCATGGTCCTTCTTGGTGGCAGAAGGAAATAATTTTGCTGTTCCCCAAGAAAACATAGAAGGTTGGAGCCCAAAGGGATAAAAATACCAGGCACCTAAAATAATTAGAAAAGGAAGAACATCAAGTAAAAAAGATAATTTCAGATTATGTTCCAGAAGAATCCAAATAGGTTGGATGAGGGCTGGCAGATTTTATTCAATGCAACTCAAGATATTGATCTCATAATTCTATAGTTCAGTGTTACATCCTGTGTATTTTTAGTTCTCATTTGTTCAAACATATTATAATTTGTTTTTAGGACCATGCCTTCATGGTCCTAAGTATAGATATACTGCAAAGATATATTTCAAGAAGAGAATAGCTAGAAAGGTCAGAAACTGAAAGAACTAATGCTGTCGCTAACAACAATATGAAGCCTCTTTTGCTATCATATCATCAGTATCTACCAGCATATTCGCTAAAGTAAGCATGACTAAGTGTACTTATTGAACTGAATTTTTTCAATATTTTGAAATGGCACGTAAAGGATAGAAATGAATAAAAGCACTTTTAAATGATCTGATGTATCATTTAAAAGTGCTTTTATTTCATTTCTATCCTTTACGTGCCATTTCAAAATACTGAAAAAAATCAGTCCAATAAGATAATTATGCATATTACAAAGGTATACATTTAAGCACTAGAAAAAGATGTGCCTGAATTTAAGATGAGTCTCCACCAAAGGAAGAATTGACAAAAATAAAACAAAACTCACACATAGACAAAAGTCTTATGCAAAGTCAGTCTAAGATTCTCTCTCACACACAGAAACATTCAAGCACACACACATCCCTCCTTCATGAACTGAAAGGATACAGGGCTGCAATATATGGCAGTGTTTCTCAACCTTGGCAACTTTAAGATGTGTGGACTTCAGAATTCCCAGAATTCCCCAGCCAATATGCATGGACTTCAACTCCCAGCATGCTGGCTGGGGAGTTCTGGGAGTTGAAGTCCACACATCTTAAAGTTGCCAAGGTTGAGAAACACTGATATATGGATGTGATTCTTCAAAGCCATTTTGTTATTTTATTTATATTCTTCTGGTCTTCCAAGAAAGTGATTCTAGGTACTAGATGTAGCTCTTCAGTACTTATTCTGGATATTTGTCTGATCAAATGGAGCTGTGGCTGCAATTGAAATGGAGAGATAACACGGAAGGAAGCAGCCATAGTGTAGGACCCTAAAAAAAGAGACACCTTCAACAGTGGCAGCACCAACCACACTGGGAGAAAAAGCAGAACTCAGCCCTCCTGAGTACAGCCTCCAGCTGTATCAGGGAAATGCCCCCACCCTGTGATGCTGAAGAAATGGACCCTGAATTCCTCCCACAAGTAAATTATTTTCAGCTGGATTCTCAGACTCTCATTCCCACATGCATCTCTCACAGAAGAAGCCAACAGTTTCAGAAAAATGGGCTAGTCCTTTAAAAGTCAGCTTCAGTACTTGATAGAATGAAGACATTATAAAAATCCTGGAAGTTGATTCAGATCACTGCAGGGTAGCATTAGCTGCAGGATTGTGAACCATGTTCCTGGAGCCAAGTCAAGCGGCAAGGTCTTGCACCAAAAAAGTTTTATCTCATTTTATTTGGCCCCAGTTACTGCTTGAGTGGAATACTTTCCTGAGAACAAGAAAGACTTCTTAATTCTTCTTGGTCACTGTTTTCCTGATTAAAATTCTCCAGCTGAGCTTATCTGCTCAAATGTCATGAAAGAAACCATATGAACAACCACAGATTTTTCTAGCCAGAGGTCCAACTTTTTATGGAGGAAGCAATTTTTAAGAGAAAAAAAAGTACATTAAAAAAAAACCTGTTTCCCTCCCCACATTTCCTTCCTTCCTTCCTTCCAGTTGCATAATATAAGGCAGAAGTCTGAAGAAGGGATCACATGATGAAATGTAAGATCTACAGTAGTACTACTTTCAGGGTGACGTCATCTCATACTTTCCAGAAGGTACAGAGAAAGGACAGGCAAAGACAAACATGAAACTCACCATAACCAACAGAACTCAGGAGTAAAAGCAAAAGCAAGAACAACAGTAGCTTCTTCAACACTGGATAGCTCCTGGGCCCCAAACAACAGGAAAAAAGTATTAATTTTAAAAAAGTATTAAGAAAAAAAGCATTAATACAAGGCAAAATCAGGCATTATAAGCAGAGCAATGCTGCCTCAGCCTGCCTACAACAACAGAACATGTGATGTGACCTCACTGAAGTGAGGTTTTACACCCTAACTTCATATGATTGGCTGGAAAAGGCAGGGATGTCCCAAGCATGATGGTCATATCAAATGTAAATGCTGGAGTTAATACTGGCAAGTAATCGAAACAGATAGACCTGTTTAACACATTGTACCATGTTGTTTCCTTACCCATACATATAACATACTAAGCTGTAAGCCACATATTATTAATTATAGTGGCTAGGTTCACCCAACCTGCTAAGCCAAAACTAAACCAACCACATTAGCGCAATGTGTTTATGCAACTACCGTCTGCTTGTGTTGCTTTGGCTTCATGTGCTAGGTAGACCCAGCTACTGTGGTATGGTTTGTAAACTGCATGGGATGTGGTTTAGTATTATATGTGAAACCAGTCAACCATGACTGATTCAAACCAGGGTCAAAACAGACCTAATTTAGCACATGTAACCCCGATCATTGACCATAGTAGAGCTGGGCCACTTCAAACTTTTAGGTCCATCCCATGGATTGTAGGTACCTGCTATTGGTCTACATAGGATACGCATCTAGTTCATAAGAAGCAGATTAGGTGAGACACGGCTGTAGCAGAAAGTCAATTTATGTGCATCCAAACACACACACACATTCTAAAGTGCTGGTGAATTTCAGGACACCCCAAACTGTGCACCCTGCAGGAATTTCCTCTATTCCCCTCTTTCTCAGTTACTGCTTCTTCAGTCCACTCAGGAATCAAAGTCAGCCACATTCCTTTGTATTTCAAATTCTCTTCACACTGACCGAGTTAAGATGAAGACATCCAGGAGAGAGGCTGTAGTTGTTAGGCGATACCACATGGTCCCAATCCACCAGTATAACAAACCAAAGAACCGACCTGCAAAAAGCACAGAGCAGCTTTTAAAAAAGCAACATCTCAGCTTTCTCTCCGTCTCCTCCCTTCGTCCACAACAGAATTCCTCAGAAACCATACTTGCAGAAATGGTCATTCTCAGAAACCAGCAGATATTCTAATTTTTATTTTTATTCTTATTTAAATGCATATACCATCTGACTCCAAATGACTCTGGATGGTTTACAAATTATTTAAAACATTAAATAAAACATTTTCCAACTTGAGCTGCATTCTTGGACAGATGAATTTCAAAGAATGAATCTGAAGGATTAGAATTTCTCCAGATACTTGATTCTGGGCCTCTAGCTATCTCTCAGTATAATTCTCTGTATCCCTTCCAAATGAACATTTTCAGCATTATTTTGTAGAAGCCCATATCAGATAAGTTCATACAGAAAATGCAACACAGAGACATAGAGTAGACACAGCTGTTTAGCCTGCTTTGTTAACTTGTGTAATAACCAATCACATTTCTAACAACTTTTTCCATTTACCTGGGGCTGTAAGCACCAGCCAAAGAAAGGAGCCTACTTTGGAGAGCACACTCCTGAACCCAAAGCTGGATGTATTCTGGTCCATGGAAGAACCACCTGCATGAAGCAGAATATAGTTTTGTCAGCTAACAAATCATCATGAATTTTTTCTTTTTTTCTCTGGATACAGCCACACATCTTCCTTGCCCCAGTATGACAATGGCCCACTAACCATTTCCAGAGGACATGTCTACATGCTACAGCCTCTATTTCAAAACCCACCTATAGCTAAGCTTAATGGAAGTTTAAGGTGCTCTGCTCTAGAAGTGGTGATTTCTCCCACATCCCACTTTAAGACACTGCAGGCAGGCAATATAGGGTACATTGATGCACACTCCAGGGTCTGTGCCAAGAATCTTACACCTTCAGTTGGTTCTGGCAGTTTCCACACCCTTTCATTCAGCCCCTGACCTCCTTGCCCATACTGAAGTCCTGGTATCTGCAGTTCTCAGTTTCATTGGGCAGTTGACCAATCATCACATTGAACACACACTCCTTGACTACCCAAAGTATCTGGAGGCCTAATAAAAGTGAAACTGCATAATTTGGTATTTAGATTGCTTAATGTGATTTTCTTCTTTTTTGGTAGGGCCTGCTATGGGTACCTCCATCTGCATAGTCAAAAATTAAAGTGAGGCATGTGGCATGTCAGCTTTAGATCAGTAAGTCAATGGGTTGACTGGTCTATCTGCTACCGTGATGCCCCACCTCAAAACCAAGTATGTAATAGAACATATAAGAAAAGAGTCACAAACATGAGATGGGCAACTATATTGAATGAATGAATGAATGAATGAATGAATGAATGAATGAATGAATGAATGAATGAATGCAGCAACAGAGCCAGTAGCCTACTGCCTATTGGAGGAGCCAATTGAGGGAATAGGAAATGTAGTGGGGAGATACTATTGGAACAATCAGTCACTGCCCTTACAGTCATGCCCACTGAACCTCTATAAATAAAAGTACCACACTGGCCTGTTCCAATGCACAGGGAGAGCTCACTGTATGGATGGCCAAATGTGAAAGCTGCATGCTATCCTGCAGACCCCAGGATGGGGTAGAAGCCCAGTGCAGCAGTTAAATTGGTTTGATTGCCACTTTTCATGCACACACACAGAGAAAGATTTTGAACAAAAGAAAAAGCAATATTTTTAATGAAACCATATTCATGGTGCT
The DNA here is from genome assembly GCF_035149785.1 of Candoia aspera. NCBI lineage: Eukaryota > Metazoa > Chordata > Lepidosauria > Squamata > Candoiidae > Candoia > Candoia aspera. The sequence continues at coordinate 29,113,435 of NC_086159.1, forward strand.
CAGAGTTAAAATAGTAGTAGTAGTTTAAGGGAAATAACTTTGAAACCATGGATGGTCCTTGGTTTCCTAATTACAGCTGTGACTTAGAGTGATGTGGGAATGGGGATCCATGATTTGTTTGTGAGTTCCTGACTTATTCCTGATTTTTTCCTCCTCCACTCAGCTGGTTCAAGGCAAGAGCAGCTTAAAAAGGGAGAGAAAAATAAATCAGGAATTGGCCAAACAAACCAGTGGTTTCCTCTGGTTAGTTTATCTATCCAAACCAGAAATAAAATATTACCAGCTGTACTGTTTTGGTGGCTGAGTTAGTTTGACTTACGAAGGCAGGTTGCAGCCATGGTTGTTAATCTTTCCTCTATATACATTGAACTTCTCCTCTGTCAACTATATGGAGATGGTAACTATTGACTACTGCCTGTGTATCACTAATATGCAGATTAGTTTTGCAACAGTTGTTTTTTACAAACAAACTGAAAGATTAATATATAACTTTCTTATTCTTTAAAAAAGTAACATAACAGGCAACTTCTTGCATCATGAGTAGAAGAACAAGGACCTGTTGTGGAACCAGAGATCAGGTTTTAAGCATGCCCAGTTCCCCCCAGGGCTTTCATCACCTTATGGCTTCCTCCAATCTAGAAAGCCCAACAGATTTTGCTGTAAATAGTGATGACTAATTCTATCCCTAATGTTTTTCTTCCAGGAGTCCCATCTGACTGCTTAAGTGAACAGCACTTCCCCATACCTGTGTAGTCATCCTCAGAGGAATAACCAGATGAAGAAGCATAGGTGTCATATGTCTTCCTTTCTCCTAATCCATTGATTTTCTTACTGGACTCTATGCCCTCAATGCCTCTTCTCCTTCTCAGGGAGAGATCCTCACCTGATCACAGAATACAAAATTTGTTTTAAAAATAAACTCAATGATTCTTATACATCTCCTACCAACAGCTTGTATGTAACTAGATACCATAAGCTTCAGATGAGGCATACCATTCAGTGAAAATCTCAAGACAGTTTAAAGATTAACTCCCTTGTGCCTTGAATATATTTTTGGAATTGTACCTTCCCCTCCATGACCATGTTTAATAGTAATTGTTGATGATGCAGATGATGGATTACATCACCATCAAGAGCTACAATATTTTATATTAATTGGTTGGATGTTTGAGAATCACACCAACCAGCATCCCTTGAACAGTCTTTTCTTTCCTGGATTTTAAGCACACATCCTAACTTAATTCTCCCTCAGTCCTCTTTAATACTGTCTTGCATTCAAAACCCCACCATCCAATCCAGAGAGGGACCATGCATGGTCCTTCAGGAATTGCTGTACTTCAACTTTCATCAACTGTAACTAGCATTCCAACATCATTTGGCTGATATTCCTGGGCACCAGTTGAAAAGGAGATACAGAACTATATGTCAGCAGCATATTGAGGGCATCCAAGAATTAAATATTGAATGAACTCAATCATTCTGTATAGTGTAAGTCTCAACAAAGGACTCTAAGAGATCTCAAATGCCAATAGTCAATGGATTTTCTCCAGATGTCATCTTCCAAGAGCATCAAATTGGAGTTCTCATAAAAAACAGCTGGTCCAAGTCCCATATAGGCCAGGTGCTCCAGAAGAATATTCTAACTGAGTTGAATTATGCCAACTACAGACCAGTGTTAATTGAAAGATTGGACCACAGATGAAAAACAGTTGGGGATTTGTACAATGACTATGCAGAGCCAACAGGGAATGGAAAGCCTATGTGGCCCTACAGATATTGTAGGATGCTAATTCGCATCAGCCCCAACTGGCATTACCTGTCTAGTCCAATAACTTCTGAAAGACTATGAGTTCCCAATTTTTGCTTTGCAGCTTATATTAATTTCTCCCAAGCAAGTGCCCTCCATATGTTTTGGGACATACTAGGTACAGGGAATTTCAGAGAAATACTTACTCCAGTAAGAACTGCTTTCCAGTGGATCATCCAAGGCAGTACTAGTTTTAAGAGAAAGTCCTCTGCCATCAGTCAGATAAGACTCACTAATAACAGACTCACTGTAGTAGGAGGTGGTGTGGGGAGTAGAACTGATCCCTAGGCTAGGTGCAGGAGAGAGACGTTTCATATTGCTTGATTTCCTTCTCAGGGTTCGGCTGCAGGAGAAGAAACCAGAAATGGCATACTAATAAGATGGTATGTGTAGGACGAAGAACATGCAACACATACCCATATGTACACATACAGGTGCTGTTATTTGGAAACAGCACTAATAAACTCCTACCACTTAATATTATCCACACACCACCACCCCCGAGTTGAATTGAATGGGAAAGAGACAAGAAGAGGGGAAAACAATGTTCTCCTAAGGATACTGCAAGCTGGACCTGGATCATCTCTAAACAAGTAGAGAAAATATTTTGTAGTACTAATTTCTCCATATGGCATCCTTCAAATATTGCTGGGATTTCTGGAAGCTGCAATCCCAGTACTCATGGATAAAACTGGACTGGAGAAGGTTATGGTAATGTAACAACTGCATCTTTCTTCACCTAATGAGTTCTAACATGGTTTCCTTTTAGCCTGATTTGTACTCTGCCTTGCTTAATTTCAAGGTTGTATTGCTATCTGTCAGCCCACCTGAATTGCATGCTGTGTGTGTGTGTATCACACAGCCACATATAACTTCATTTATGGAACACAAAAACTGTAATGTGTTGGGCAGATGAGGCAATTTCCTGTCCACCAACACTTTAGAGCAGATTTCCCAAACTGGGTCCCTCCAAATATGTTGAGACCAAAATTCCCAACAAGCATGGCCAGGAGTGTTGCAGTCCCAGCTCATCCAGAAAACCCCAGTTTAGAGAACACTGTTCTATATTATAGCTAGAAGCTCAAGAAATAGCCAGTGAGGCGTTTAGGACATGTCTATTACAAGAGAACATATCCAGAAACCTTGCTTCACAGAGAATTAAAAGAAGCACTACAGCTAAGGCAGAAATAAACATTTTGCTCCTGTAGTGAATTGAAATAAGAACTTGGATTGAATCAGTTTGTAACCATGTTTATGATTGCTTATATGAGTATAGTACTGCATGTTACATTTATTTAATGCCCTTTCCTGTATCCTTCATTTAACATGCTTCAAGAATGATTTTTTTTATTGGGCTAATCTGTGTCTGCCAGTGATTAATTGATTACAGTGTCCATTCCCTGAGTGGGGGCAGAACTCAAGGATATAAGCTGTTGTGCCTCCTTATTTCTGGCTGTGAATGCAGGGTTGGCCTGTTAGGGTAACAACAAGAGCCTTGGCTCAACCCATATACCAAAAATACTATATCTTTTCTAGGCATGCACCTTTAATGATTTCACACACCATAAACCATACCTGGGTTCCCCTCTTCTGGTTGTCTTGTTTCCTTATCAATTGTAAAGCTATTATTTCTGTATTGGGGATTTTCTGCTGTGTATCTGCATGCTCAAACTGTCTTTGATCAACATTCTGTATAAGATCAATGTAACCCTGTGACTCTTGCTCTTTGCAAGAGACCAATGACTTGCTGTAACCTGCCAGCTTTGGAGCTAATAAAACCATCATTTGGATCTTCTCCAACCATTGGTGCTTTGGGGGTGAATGATCCACCACGCTCCCAAGGAGAGATGTGAGTGCATTTTAAAATGGCACAAGCAGCTATTTCTGCCCATAATATTTTTCTTTAAAGTGCATGGGTATGGAGGAAGTAGGAGTAATACAGACAGGTGGTAACATCTTTTTCATCCACCCACACGTCTTTAACCAAGTGGAGGCCCCGCACCCAACAGAGAGAACACTCTGCCTATTCTCTTTCCTGCCTGCTTATTCTGCAACATCTACGGCTTCCCTGATGTGGTTAGCAGCTGTTTATGAGGAAGCAAGAAACCGAATTGAAGAATTTAAGTACAACTCTGGCAAATTGCATCAAAGGGAAATCTTGCCAGTAGTGAGCAAACAGAAGCCTGAAAGAAGGCTGTGAGGGCAAATGCCCTCTTGGTTGATTGTTCAAGAGTTAGATACTCTCTGCTCCAGAGATGGGCAACATTTTTCCTCTTACACATTACACTTTTTAAAAGTGATTATTTTTCCACCTCTAAGGATTGCAGGGGGTGTGGCAGTGGCATAGTGACGTTACTGGATTGGACAAGGCTGAAATCTTTGATCCCTCTTCTCATTTTTTGAGGGGGGAGTACTTTTTTCCCCCAAAGGCCTATTTTAAAATATAAATTAGACTCTTTCCCAAAAATTGCAGTTCATAATTTTTTCAGGACAATTCTGAAGAGTAGTAGGGGCTGCAAAAATGGGTTGCAAAGGGTGACACATGGCTCACAGGTTGCTTATTTTTCATTTTCTCCTAAGAAGCAACTACAATTCCTGACTGATCGGAGGGGGGAGCCTTTTTTTTCCATGTTGCTTTATGGCTATATGTGAGAAAAGCAAGCATCTGTTTGCTTTTGTATTAAAATTATGCTTCTTAGACAAAGAAATGGGTTATGCATCCAAATCTGGCTTCTTCCCATGGCACCAACTCTCCCCTGTGCCTCTGTCCACAGCTCCATTTATACAACTGATCATTTTATTTATGGTTTTCCTTTGTAAATTTGTCATTAATTGTTCCCAGCAAGGAAATTATAGACTATGACAAAGAAATTGCATGTATTCTCTACAAACAGTATAAGGTTTTCTTGAGAAAATATTGATTTTTCTCCATTTAGAGTTCCTACCACTATTTCAAGTGGAACATAGTTGTGAGAACATGGGCCATACTGTATAATGATCAGTTCCTGTGGTATCAGCAATGATGGCTAATTTAACTCCCTTGCTGTAGTACCTATAACTTTTATCTATTTCTTTTAAAGCAGCCTGTGTAGATGTGCCTTCATTCCTAAGCTACTTCTAATTTCTAAATGAAGAATTGAAGTATCTAATACAGTGTTTCTCAACCCTTGCAACTTTAAGATGTGTGGACTTCAACTCCCAGAATTCCCCAGCGAGCTAATAAAGTTGCCAAGGTTGAGAAACTGATCTAATGGGAATGGGAGCTCCCCAGCCTCTCTAGTGTAGCCTTCCCTGACCTGGGCTACAACTCCCACAATTCCAGTCAGCACAATTACAGATTGATTTGATGGAAATTAAGGAATGGTAGTCCAACCAGACTGGGGAAAGCTGATTTAAAAAACAACCCTTGCATTTTAAAACAATTACATACTGGCTATCTATTGTACTACAACTACTGTACTGAAATGGTCTAGAACAGTGGGTGGCTGGCTGGGGAATTCTGGGAGTTGAAGTCCACACATCTTAAAGTTGCAAAGGTTGAGAAACACTGCATTAGATACTTCGATTCTTCATATAGAAAGTAGAAGTAGCTTAGGAATGAAGGCACATCTACACAGGCTGTTTAAAAAGAAATAGATAAAAGTTGTAGTTACTACAGCTATAGTCTGCTGGTTGAGGAATTCTGGGAACTGAAGTCCACACATCTTAAAGCTGCCCAGACTGAGAAACACTAGTCTAGGAAGTGCCAAAGGTAATTAAAAAATCTTGAAAGGTTTTAAAACACCCATTATTTGTAATTTAGAAGGAGCAAAGCAGATTGGGAAGCTTCTTGGTGCAATCTTTACTGATGCACTTTGTTCTATTTACAGCCAGATTCAACTCTGATGCTACTTCACAGCTGGATCCTAACAGCTACTACTAACACAAGACAAATCTTAAGTGCAGGGAAAGAGAGTGAACAGGAGACGCTCTCTGCTTTATAAAAAACAAGACAGAATTGTATAATTCTGTATAATTCTGTCTGTATAATTCTTTATTGTAAGCTGCCCAGAGTCCCCCCCGTAGGGGTGAGATGGGCGGTGAATAAATTTGTAAAATAAATAAATAAAAATAAATAGATGTGGAAAGAACATAAATGGGAGAGTCTCCCAACAACCCCTCTGAAGTCTGAAAACAGTTGCTCTGGGCAACAGTTTTTAAAAAACTGCTCAGGTGATAAAAGAGACAAATCAAATTTAACAACAGATTTTCCAAAATGTAGCAAGACTAAGCTATGATACCAATTGAAGCAAATATTTGTAGCTCAGGGTTGAACTGTAGAGTCCTTGGTGCTCTCTGAGCCTTGTTTTCTTGCAGACGTTTCACTGCCAGACTAGGCAACATCTTCAGTGCCAGTGATGTTGCCTAGTCTGGCAATGAAATGTCTGCAAGAAAATAACAAGGCTCGGAGAGCACCAAGGACTCCACTAAGCTATGAAACTCAGTGTTAAGCCAGATTGTCTAGATTTATGATTAATTTGAAATCCAGATTTAGAGCCCTCAAACCCTTTCTCAGTTGCATTCCAAATCAAATATCAACCACCAAATGTGGTTTTCAAAATGAAAACTCTGTATTTTTTTAAAAAACCAAAAGCCTGTTAAAATTACAGTATATGAATTCAGCCTGAGCTTAGTTGAGTTCTGTACCAATACTGAGACAGCTACAAATATACCACAGTGCAGAACAGCTCTTCCTATTTCCACTTCACGCAAGAGGCCCATTAAGTCAACCTTCTCTATCCTATTGCCTTTCAAATATGTTGAATTACAGTACTAATAATCATGGGAGTTATATCTGGCACTGATAAAGGATGGCCAGTTGGGGATGACTGGAGTAAGTGATCACATTCAACCTGAAAGTATGGAAAGCAGAAAAAATGAATTAATTTTACCACTCAAAATCTGAAGAAACCCAATACCTTATTAGCATACTGTATATGGAGGGGAGCCTCCCTCTTCCTTCATTCCCTCTTACCTATTTGAACTCTCTTTAAACAGGGGCTGAGGTCCACTTAGCAGTGAACTTCCTCCACTGCTGCTGTTGCCATTATCTTCACTTCGATAACTGTGGAAAGTCCCACCAATGCGCTGGCTTCGTCGAGACATGACTAAAAAAGAGCCGCTGCCACACTTCTGTCAAGATTCCTAGAGGAAGCAGCACAGAGAAGAGAACATCAGAACAGACGTAAGTATTATGAAGATGGGTTTTGATGGAACAGTTTTACTGAGTATAGAAGAAAAGCTCACAGAGCCCAGCACTCTTTCTCTTACTGGCCAAGCCAATTTCTCTATAAAGGCTACGTAACTGCAATAGATCTCTCTTGCTATTGCTGATATTCCACTTTTCCGATCTGGACTTCAGAATCCTTAGCTAACACTCAATTCCAAGAATCCCTGCTACTGTGTTCCAAACCGTGCCACTGTTCTGATGTATCCTGCTTCTAGACAGGGAAGTTCCCCTTATTTGTAGTAACTAATGTAATAGCTACTAAGACTGAGGACAGCCAGTTTGGTGCAGTGGTTAAGGTATCAGGCTAGAAACTGGGGGGCTTTGAGTTCTAGTCCTGCCTTAGGCAAGAAGTCAGCTGGGTGACCTTGGGCCAGTCACTCTCTCTCAGCCTTAGGAAGCAGGCAATAGCAAACCACTTCCAAAATCTTGCCAAGAAAACTGCAGAGACTAGTACAGGCAGTTGCCAAGAGTCAACACTGACTCAAAGGAACCCCCCCCCCCAAAAGCAACCTAAGGGTGTGCAAAACATTTGAAAGAAATCTTTTGCAGAATGTGTTAGAGCAAATAAAGCAACTATTTTTGAAACATCAAGGCAGGCACATCCTTGCAGGACCTGAGTGGCTGCTTCAGATGTTGTCTCAGTCATTTGCTCATGTCTTCTTTTGGGTAAATAAGTAATTAATAGTAACAAAGGTAATGGCAAACCATGTCAGTACTATTGCCGAGAAAACAGCATGACAGTATTTGTCTACAGTCATCAGGATCTAAGCTCGATTTAAACAACTTCAGTAACTTAACACCTTCTCTAGTATTTAAAAAAAACTTTTTCCCATATCTCATCTCTTATCAATAAACAAATTGTAAAAACTCATCATTCAATCCTTACCAGCAAAAGTCCATTAAGGGCTACCAGAAAAAACAGCACATATATTTTATCCTTAATAAAATAAATCCATTTTGTATTCCAACGTATCACTTTCTCTAAGAGATAAAGCAAAAGAAATCTCTCCCCATATCTTATCTATTATTTGTGAACAAATCTTTAAAGTCTCATCATACAGTCCTGGTCAAAAAAAAAAAAAGTTCCATTAATAGGTACCAGAAACCACAACATATATATTTTAACCCTGGTTGAATAAGTCCACTTTATATTCCTTCCGTCGACTTTTAAAAAGCTTGGCCTTTAATCCCTTCAAATAATGTCCCAGAAGTTGTTTATACTTGTCTGGAGGGAGGGAGGAGGCATCATAAGCCGCTCTGAGTCAATTGCTGAGAAGGGCAGCTATAGAAATCGAATAAATAAAGAATAAAATAAATTTCTTTATATACCTTTTTTTCTTAGTTTCTCTTTTCCTTTTCACTGCACTTTTCACTTTTTTTCTTTACTTCTGACTGCCACAGGCATGTGAGTTTAGTTTCTAGCCAGCTGACAGATGAATGAGATACTCCTATCAGGGCATCATGAACCAAATGCATCTTGGCCAGGAATGGTAGAGCTTTTAGGCAAGACAGGAATACATATCCCAGCCAAGACCAGGCCAGTCTGGAACTGAGTCAAGCACCACCCCCAGCAGCAGCAACTATATTTAAACAGCATCAGCCACCCTGCAGATTTGCCCGCTGAGATGGAAAACAACCCAAATAGCAGAAACCTGGTCTGACATTGTGCCTATCTTTCACACCTAATTCCTTATATGGTTAGAAAGCCTCCCTCCCTGCTCGTTACCACAAGCAACTGAAGTCAGAAGTCTGCTCATTAGCAATTGTTTATGAACATTTACACCATCATTAATATTCTAATTAGGTTTCTATCATGCCACAGCCTGCATTTCTCCTCCTACAACAGAAGTTGTCTCCTGGGAAATGTCTCCAATTTTCAGCAAGTCACGTGGCACAAATGTACAATAGGGTTCCCTTGCCTAGCTGCAATCTGTGCTACTGCCACCCTCCACACCCCCTCCCCTTCTGTTCTTCAATTTTTCATTATTCCCACCCTTCTGCCTGGACTGCAAAACTCCAGAGCACCACTAGATCAAAGCAAAAGAGGAGTTATCTCTCTCTTTCAGCTGCAATCTAGGGGTGGTGGGGGTTAGGGTTAGGGTTGCAGCCCAAATTTGGTAGCTAGTTCCATTGTTGTTATAGCACACATTCCTTCCTATAATTTTACCCCCTAAATGTGTAGGAAGCAAAGAGAAAACCAAAGAGACTTTGTACCAAATTCCCAAGAGTAACAGAAAGTACTGATGCATCCTTTCAACTCAATTAGGATGCACATTATTCCCTAGGCAACTCCACTGAAATCAAATATGCTACTCCAGGAGAAAAACTGGCCTCCTTTCCTTCACATCTTTCAGATCTATTCTTCCCCTCTCTGAGACCTTGACTAATGCTTTAATCTCTGAGAAATAAGAGACCCTGTGGAGCAGGGCTTCTTAACCGTGGCAACTTTAAGACATGTGGACTTCAAGTCCATAGTCTTAAAGTTGTCAAGGTTGAAAAACACTGCTATGGAGCAAAAACTGCTCCATTGTTTCAAATGACAAGGCAAATTTGCTAGATTAGAACATTTAAAGGAGACAAGTTTGTGAGACAGCGTGGCATAGTGTCAGGAAATTCAGATTGTATTTTGATTGTCTTGTATTCACAAGGTGGGGTCAGGCTATGCCCACTTTCAATCTCCACCCTTACCTCTCCCCCACCCCTGACAATATAGGAATATTAATAGTTCTTATCTATATTAGCACTTGGGCAGCACCATGTTCATTTTTTAGTCTAAAGAAGACATGTTATGTGGTTTGTTGAGCGTTGGGCTAAAACTGCAGAAATCAGCATGTAATCAGGCATGAATATTTTTCACTGAGCCTAGATCACAGGGCTCTTGAGAGGAGAAAATCAAGTGGGGTAAGTGATATATGTCACTATTAATCTCCCTGGAGAATCAGTAACATTAAATAGAACAAATATCCCACATTTCCTCTCAGTGGCTCAAAGCAATACACAGGACTCTTTCCCCGCATAACCTCACAGCAACAATCTTGCAAAATAGGTTAGACTGGGTTGCAAATGGGCCAAGATCATTTAAGAGGAATTTAAATCTAGGTCTCTCCAGGCCAGGATTTCCAGATTCGGACTCTTCCCGCGGGCGAGTTCTCCCTCCTTCTCTTTATAAATTAACCGCGGACAAGAACTGCCAATTTAACCCCATCCTTCAATACTTCATAACTACAATTATAACCACATCTCAATTACAAGTATTAAGAAAGGCCAGGAGGAAGGGAAGAGAAAATGGTTTAGGCAACGGCAAAACTGTCAAACCAAAACAGTACAATGATTTTCGTTGTTTCAATTATAGCAGATCAAGCTATTACAAAAACCTCGCGTTCTGCTTCTTCTCCTCGATCCACATGGCTGCCTTGCACTTTTCAGTTGCAACCTGGTTCGTTGTGTTACTTCCAAGCCCATCGACGGAACTTATATCCGAACAAACATGCATAGTATCGGGGCGTATTTGCTTCCCTTGCGGCCCCCCTTTCCTTCCCCGGTTTTCCTCTTTATCTCCTAAGAAAACTTCCAGGCTGCAGCTCGCTTCTTCAGAACGGCAACAAACGCGGCACGCGCAAGGTTGGTCCACGCTGCTTCTTGCCGGAAGGAAGCGAGACCATCGGAGCCTCGCTTTTGAAAAAATAAGCAACTGCGTTACCAGAAATGCAGAAACGAAGCCGCGATCTTCGGAAAAGAGAGAGGAGGACGGGTGGTAGGGAAGGCGGACCGCAACCGAGCACTCCTTGGAAACGTGGGACGAGCCCCATCATCCCCAGCCACTATGGCCCAGGTTGATGGGACTTGTAATCCCCGCAACAATTTGGAAGGGGATCGGGCTGGAAACGGCTCACCGCTTGGCATGTTTTGAAGGTGGGAAATAGCTCGGGCACCGCAAGAGCGGACGGGGGGGAGGCGTGGGGGGGGGCGAAATACCTACTCCCAAGAGAGAAGAGAAAAAAGCCAAGGAAGAAATACCCTCCTCTTTCTCTTTTTCCTCTTCTCTTCTTTCTCTTCTTTTAGAGCACGAAGTTACCTTTTACGACGGCTTCAGGAGAGAGACGCCCCAAAGAACTCCAAACAAAAACACGAGGCGGCCCCCAAATGCAAAGAGGCTCGGGTCTTTCTTCTGGGCAGGCGAAGTTAGGGGGCTTTTTAATTGTTTTGATTAATCCCAGAATGCTGCTGCTGCTGCTGCTGCTACTGTTGGTTCGGCCCGCTCGAAGCCCCAGCAAGCGCCCGCGCGCCAACAATAGAGCCTGGTGGGGCTCTTGCCCTCTTCTCCAGTGCCTGCGTGCGCCTGTCAAACCTCACCAGCATGAGCTTATTGGCAGGAGCCGCACCTGACCCGGACTGTCAGTCTCCCGCGACGGCCTGTGCCTATTGGTTGGTTTGAACAAGAAGCGCCCTCAGTTGGCCGCCCCCACCAGTCCGTTTTGTGGATTCAGCTGTCGGGTTGCGCAAGAACAGGCTCAGGGCGGGTTCAGCTGCAGCAGGGCTGGCCCCGCCCCCTATTGGGCGCGGCGTGGAACAGGAAGGAAGGCCGGAAAGCGGGGCACTCGCTCCGGCTTCGGGAGGAGCTGCGATCCCTGCGGGTGCAGCGGCTGTTGCGGGCGGATGTGGCGGCGTCCAATTAAGAGTCTCGTTTGTTTCAAGCATTGCAGGAACGTCCTCGGGCAACCATGATTTTTTTTCTTTTTGCCTCAACTCTCGCTCCGTACTTGAGGCAGCTTAAAGTTTTCTGTAACTGTAGCGTTTTCTTTCTCGTCCCAAAACAATTCGCGGTGCTGTGATCTGGGAGGCTTCCATGACACTGTGTTGGGTTACTGACGATGGGATCTGCCCACCTCTTAGACTGCTGCGGGCATGCGCTCTCCCCAGCGGGCACTGTCCCCTATGGCTATTTTGGCTTGGGCTGGAGGAAAGGCTGAATGCCACACAGGTTATGCACTGTGAAAATTTGAGAAACACCCCCTTCCCCCGAAGGAGAGATGACAGTCCTGTAAAACCCCATATCTGGGGGCATGAGATAATGTAATATCCATATCTCTCTGTTCTGAGAGCTTAAGAGAGGGTGGACTGTATATATGGTTTGGTCTAGTGGTTAAGGCACCAGGCTAGAAACCAGGAGACAGAGAGTTCTAGTCTCACCTTAGGCATGAAAGCCGGCTGGGTGACCTCTGTTCAGTTACTCTCTCAGCCCAACTCACCTCACAGGGTTGCTGTTGTGGGGAAAATAGGAAGAGGAAGGAGTATTAGCTATGTTGGCTTCCTTGAGTTGTTTGTAAAACTAATAAAGGTGGGATAGAAAATAAATGTTGGTTTCTACAGGAGCTTTTGCCTTCACAATTACTAACTGATGCATTTGGAGCACTTGTCTGGTGTTGCAGAGGCTCCTTACATCCATGTTCTAGTGCTCTTTTGAAAGCACTGCTCCTGCTTTGTTCTGCCCACTAGCCCATTTAAACGGGAATGGAGAGACAGTTCTGCCAGCAGTGTGTTACTAGTTCTGTCACTATTGGGTGCATTACTAGGTTTGCACTGCTTCTTGCATTGAGTGGTTTCATGGATCATCCTCTTTGCAGTTTTTCTAATTTTTATGATCTCTGAGGACCATCATGCTGATCAGGCAATGCTCCCAGCACCAGTCTCACACAGCTGCAGTTTCTATGACAGCCATGCACAATGGTTACTTATGTCCCCCTTGGTGGGGAAAGAGTGGGTGCCATTTTGCCCACTCAATTCCAGTTTGGTGGAAGCTGCCACTAGAAGCCGTGATGATGATTTTTGGTATGGATAGGCTAATCATGGTTCTGGATTTTGGAAGTTTGTTCTCCATGGCTGTTTCCTGTCTAGTTCTGCATGATGGCAGCCACAGAGTCAGAACTGGACTCCTGCCAGCACTGTCATTCCTTTGAAGAAGCAGTCAGGGACAAAGCTCACCTGTTATTGGTCCTTCAGTCTTCATCTGGTGCTTCTCCTTGCTTGTTACCTGTCAGCTGGGCTAATTTAAATACAGAAGAGGACCATACCTCTGTTCAAAGTAGCTCAATTGATGAGAAATAGGAATGGAGGAGGAGTTGTGCCAAGAAGGAGCACTGGGGAACATCCCTCCTGCACCATCCTGTAGTTCCCCTTAGCTTGTGTCACCTGTTAGTTAAGCAACATGATGGGTGGCTAAAACTGCTGCTCTAAGCATCCACCTAAACTCACCTGACTTCATGTTAGGAAGAGTAATTGATGTTGGTTCTTCCACCTGCAGGTATACTTTTGGGGTGGGGGGTGAGAACAAAGCTGGGTAATCAGCCAATCCCTTTCCTTTAGGTGGCCCACAATAAGTAAATGAGGACAGCACCATTCAGCAGGTTTGTTGCTGTGACAGAATAGGGATCACTGGTGATGACAGCATAGTTTATGCCGGCATACTTTTTTGTAGGCTCGAAAACTAATGGTACTTTAATTCAGCAGTGAGAAAGATCCTAAAGCTAAGTGGCAAAAATAGATGCATGGAAATGTAAGCTATGCAGTAAAACCTTTGATACTAGTCTTTGGGCCTGTCACTATTTGTTATGATCTGGCAATTCCATTTTTCCCTCTGGATACATGATGTTCTCATCTTGTTCCCAGCACATCTTGTTCCTACTTCTAAGTCATATTAAAAATAAAAGTAGATGTTTTCCCCTGAAGCTGAAAACTCATCACAGCTTCATGATATATATAAGCCATAATAGTTTGTCACCCTTTATCTGGGAGGTACATAGATAGAGATCAGATGAGAGGGGTGGCAAGGGGAGCAAGTGATGAAATGTGTGTCATGTCATCATGATGCAAATGCTACAACTTACTATTTTCATCAGATGTCAAAGCACAAGTAATAAGGGTGGAATTTGTATCATGATACCACTGAGCCTTTTGTGGACACTGCTAGTTGGTTGACGTGTTGTGATTAAGGTACATTCTAGGTGGGTTGAGCATGCCCTCTCCCCTCTAATCACTCCTGTAGTCAGCCTCCAGAGTCTCTTTCTTTTTTGTAGTTTGCCTTCTGTTCTCCATTTGCATTTTGTTTCCCGAGTTATATCCCTCTTCCCTATATTTGAATTCAACTTCTCCTGATTTTCAACAAGGTAGGGGAGAAAAGAGCAGGCCTCCCCCATTTTATTGGAGCAAGAAGAAAGGTATCTGTACAATTCCATATTCATATTATTTGCAAAATTGTCAGTGGGGATGTTTATCTTAGATGGAGCTGATCCCACAACAACAGAGATTGAATTGGACTTCAGTTTTGTGTTTGCCAGTTTCCTGTGTTTGTTATTTTCAGTTACACTCTAATGCCTTTTGTGAAGTAAGGGAGGTAGTTGCCCAGCAGCTAATCAGTTTCAGTTCTGCTCTTTGGGATCTCATTTGTTGCCCTATTACAGCGGGTTCTGCCTCCTTCCTCCTTGGGGCTATTTGTACCATATGTGTGCTTATTTCACATTATTTGAATGTGAGGGATGCTCAAATGGTGTGTAGAGAGAGTGGCAGACACATCATCCTAGAGAAGCCAGGTCAAGTCCTGAAGTTAGACCTGGCGCTGGTGCAGTGCCCTAACTGGTGGCTGCCAAGATTCTAATAAGAGCCAGCAGAAAGCCAGAAGAGAAAAGAGACCACATTGCTTATAAAAACAACATGTTCACAAGTTAGGAGAGCCCCTTTGGGCAGGGACTCAATATGTCAGGATAAAAAAAGGTACGTTTTCCTTGAGATGCGCATATGCTAGTGAGTTAACCGAGTAAGAATAACAAGTCAGCTAGGTGGTTCATCAAGCCCACTTTGGTTGATCTCAAGAAGCTAAGCAAGGTTGGACCTGGTAGTAGTTTGATGGGAGACCAACAGGCAATCCTAAACCTGTAGATTCAACTAAGAAATCAAAAAAACATACAAACCACTTCTGTACTGTTGAATTACATGGATTAAAAAGAGATTTGCCTTTAAGAATAACATTCACCATTTTAAGCAATTTTCTTGCTTCCTCAGTTGCGTTCCTGACCTGAAATGCTGCAACTGCTTCTTCTAGAAAAATCAGATAATTCATTATTTCAGGTTAAAAATGCTGACACAGTTGGTAACATTTAAAAATACATTTTTTAAAGAATGTATATTTAGGTAAAATGGCCAATAGAAAAAAGTCATTGGATGGCATAGCTTCCTTAGATATGTTCTTTTCTACAGATACTGTCAGACAATTTAAAGTATATATACTCTGCTCTTTTTTCCTTTCAGTTTTCCCCACTGAAAGCTTTATGAGCCTTAGTGCAAATTCTGAGCTAATGAATCCAATTAAGTATTCTGTTATAAAGGTGAGAGAGAAAAACTCATTATGATCCTAATCACCAATTTAATGGTTAAAACGTGTAAAGCAACTGGGATTTAATTAGGCAGTTGTGAATCCTGGACTTCGTGGTCGTAACATTTTCACAGGGAAAACTATTAATTGACAGTAGCAAGGACAGAGCCTTGTAACTCCTTAGAAATTATAATTTCTTATGATATCATTTTTTATGGAGTGAAATTCTTTGCATCTGATGACTTAATCTGTGAAATGTTTTGCCATAACAAACTTAAGTTAGTTTTTAAGGTATGAGACTGCAGAAGACTAATAGGACTATATCCATATCAATATATTTGTGCACACTGAATATGCATCAAATTAGAGGAGATTTGACCATTTTTGGCTCCTTCGAGGTGTGCTAGGGCTTGGCCTTAACAGGCCAAATCTGAGGATGACCCTGTATTGAAGCTTAACTTTCAATTTAAGGTGGCAATTGCCTGTTGCACCACATAAAATTTAGCTAATGTAGAAATTAAGCACATATTTATATCACATCCTGGGTATTTGTTTTATTTTCATCTGACACTCTTATTTAACAGGATCTAGAAACCTGTTGCTGTGGGAAACTTGAAAAAAGTATTACCATTGAGGCACAATTAATAAACGTGATGTAGTCTTTTCAGAGATAGCACAATGGCTTGAATAAACCACAGTACCCTGGCTTGTCATTTTCAGCAGAAAATATGCTCTTGGCTACTTTCTCCTCCAAAGACCTAAAATATCATTTAAACAATGTGTTATTCATTCATTTATTATATTTTTGAAGAACTAAAAATACTTGTATCTGAAATTCACAATCAATTTGTCATACAATTATTGACCAGTCTCAGACTGTAGCTATTACCATTACTTCTTCAATTGCTTTAAACAAAATTTCCACTCAAAGGGCCATAAAACCAATTCACAGGCAGCCATGTTAGAACATTAATGTAACTATATATGCATGTTTTCCTTTGAATGCATCTGTCCTAGGACAGGAGTAAGCACCCTGTGACTGTCCAGATGCTGTTGAACAGCAACCCCTGACATTTCTCATTGGCTGGGTCTTCTGGATGTTGCTAGCAGCTGTTATATAAGAATACCTGGAGAGCCACAGGTTGCCTGCCTACAATGGGAACCTTGCCTGAGTCTACACATTCCCCTCTATGTGTAGACTTCACACGTTATAGAGCATCTTCTCTTTGTATACAAAAGGTTTGAAATTCTACCCTTTGCATCTCCAGGAAGGACTTGAAAAAAAAAAATTGCCAAAAATGCTGGTGAGCCACTGCTGGTCAAGGTCAATAATATTGGCTGGATGGCTCAGTATCAACTTGTTATGTTCCTGTGCAACAGTTTATGTACTGTACAGAATGCATGGTACTTCCATTTAGTTGGTCATTATCTGAAGCAGAATGTTGCATAATACATTGAATGGATTGTTCAGATATCCATTTACATGCTTTGCACACAGAAGATCCCAGGTACCCATCTTGCCCTTTCCAATTAAAAGACCATGTGATAGGAAATACTTGGTGCCTGAAGCCTGAATAAGTAATATTGCCTAGAAGTTGTCAGAAGTGAACAACTTTTTTTCCTATTAAGACCTGCAGAGACAACCTCCTAGGCAGCTTCAAGGAATTGGTGACACAAGAGCCACTGTGAACTCCCCCATCCCCCAGTCCCTTTTTACTCCTGATACCCTCTTCTCTCTCCCAAGTGGCAGTATGCAGGAATCGACTGAAAGCTGTCGTCATAATCTGAACTGATCTCTTGCACAGGGGTTTGAAATTAGGTCTAGTGCTGCACATGATCATTAAGGCCACAGGTCATCTAGACCTGACTTAAATGGTCTGACCCGGTAGCGGACAAAGTTCACAGTTCCATACTGGAACTCAAGGAAATGTAAATGCCCACCAATAAATAGCAATGGGAGATCTGAAATGATTTCTTCATGAGTAAACAAAAACTGGGTTGGGGTTATTGTGTGTCTAGGTAAGAGTGATCTATCACTTCTCTTGCTACTCTGAGCTCACAGACTGCTTTCCTTTTAGGTCATCAACGATTACTTCTTTATGTCCATCTGCCTCCTTGCAGCTTCCCACCATGGCCAATATCTTTTTGAGTCGCCGATCCAGTGCTTCCAAATGAGGCTCCAATAAGACTGGAGAGAGGGGATCTGAGGCTAATGACTCACGCATGATGTCACTCAAGCGATAGGCCTCGGTAGCAAGCAGTTGCAGCCGCAAGAAGGTTGACTTTTTAATACTGAAAACAGGAACAACAAGAAAAACAATATATAGGAAGAGAGAAAATAGCACATTTAGTATTTCTATTAGTACAGTTTAATTCTAATAAAATAAATGCATATGGACTTGAAATACCAGTTTGAATCAAGACAGTAATGAGAAGACTTAGAACTCTCAGGGTGAGAAATGCTCATAACTATTATAGATTCCAGTAATATAATTTCTGCACTGATTGCTAAGCTTGAAAATAATAATAATATGCTACAGGGATTTTGGAAAAATCCATTCATTATTATGACTCAACTGAATCAACCTTAATTTGCCGCTGTTTACAAAAGGCTCCCTGGTTGAGATTACAAGCAAATGCATCTTCCTGTAGATTTGGAGTGAGAGTAGTTTGATAGGCCTTTTTCTACCAAGAGCATGTGCATTTCAACAGATTTCTGCCAGAAACATGTTTACATGCTCCTTTGCATGCTGACTTGCCCTATGTCCAAATGTGTCAACTGGGACCTGCCATTGGTCCCAGATAATTCATACTTCAGATAATTGGAAAGAGAGATGGTTCATGGAACTATAGAACTGGGTGAGAGTCAAAAACTTGACCATCAAATTAACATACACAATAGTCACATTAAACCACCTTCCCCAACTTGGAGCTCTTCAGATATATTAGCCTTCAGCTTTTACAAGAGGATTTGAAGTTCAGCAGGGAGGCTTCAGAAAGGATGCAAAAAAGACAGACAAATGTCATATTCTCCATACCACTGAGTATTCCAACCTCAAGTGATATTCTTCTTAACCCTACATTTTGAGATTAGTTAGATTTGGTGCTTTCTCATGTTGGATGAGAATTACGGAAGTTATAGCCCAACATCTCTTGAGGGCGTTCTCTGAGAAAGGCTGAATTAGGCCACCAGGCCCATAGTATGATAGTTGTTGGGTAAATGCAATTAATGGCATGCCTTTTGTTATGTAAACAGTCAAGTCATTTGAGCAGTCTCAGCATCATTGGACTAATGGTGAGAAACAGTTCAACAGAAATCACCATGTAGGTCCCATCATGCAATCTCATACTCTCATGAACAAACAAAACAATGGAGGATTTGGATCTATGATGACATCCTCATACTAAAACCACAGCACTCTTGAGAGGGCACTCTGACAATCTCATTTATGAGCAAGGTCAGTTTTTCATTGCAGAAATCTGGACCTTTCTTAAACCATCCTAAATAATATTTCCCCAGCAAGGACAAACTTTGAGAGGTAAAAATTTTTCCTTACATGCAGCACTGCTGAAGAGGAGTCAGAATAGACATTTCATCATGAGAATGTCTCCCAAACCTGAGAAGAAGAATAAAAATAACAAATTAGGGCATAATTTGGGGGAGGAGTGATGTTATCCATTACAAGCTAGGACTAATTTCACTATTCTTCAGGAAGAGAATGTGGCATAAAACAGTACTCCATCCCCTAATTTTGTCCCCACAACAACCCTGTGAGGTATGGTGGACTGAAAGAGCGAATAATCCCTTTACTTGAGAACTTGGATCTGGGTCTCCCAGCCTAGTCCAACAGGCTAAACACTACATGACATCGGCTCATCTTAAGGGGTTTATTGTACACAAGTCTGAATGCTGCTGCTGAAATAGAACGTGAAAATTAGGCACAGCTGGATAATGTAGTTCTCTTACTCTGTTACAAAGAAAGAAGGAATTATCAAAGCAAACATCCCAGGAGGAAAAGCCTCCAAAGGGAAAACATTACAGTTGACAGGAATTCTTCTAATCTTACTGCTCCTAGTGTTACATTTTTATATAATGTTGCTCTATTGTTAAATTTGAAATAACACTGTAGTCTTAAAGTGAATTGTAATTCTCCTTATCATATGTAAGTAGTGCCAGTACAATAGATAAGTACTTTCTGGCATTCAGGTAATAGTTGCCAAGTGCTGAGACTTCAGAGACAAGCTCACTGGATTCTAGCACATGACCACATTGCAACTTTCTCTTCCTTGTTTGAAATCCTTACTTTGTAAATTCCTGCTTTCAAAGTCTATCCCATAAAAGGAGGTTATTCTGAATTAGTGCAGTGCAGGATAGAGCAGTTTTCTTCAATCTGGGACTTTCCAAATGAGTTGGAGCTATAACTCCCAGATTTTCTGGCCAGTTGCAGCCCCCAATATTTCTGAAGAATGTACTGGGACAACCTTGGGAAGGTTGGGCTGATGTTAGCCCTGTCTTCAAAGATACAGATCCTCGTAGGTCAGAGTTCAAATGCTTTCCAAAATCTCTTACCCACCCTCAGGAAAATACAGCACTTTCTTACCCTCTGCCATTGTCCAGGTGAAGAAAAAAAGTGTTGTTACCAAACTTTTCAAATGTCTCATAGTGGTGCCGGTCCATATTTCCTGCAGATAAAGAGAAAAGCGGTGGAAGAAAATGTGTCACCAAAATTTGCCCATGCGGGAGCTGTAAGGCCGAAAGTATACATTTGTTCTTCTGAAAAATATGGATGCCAACTATCACTCAATTCTGTTCTGACATGAGCCTTTTTACACATAGAATTGTCTTGAGGGTGACCCTGTTCTCAGGGTATGTTGACCATTAGAATGTGCAATATTGGGATTCAAACACGCATTGCTTTTCTGTCACTGTCAAAAATGTATTTTCCTGAGTCCACATAGCTACCATGTTAGCACAGGGACAGGTATGACTTCTTCAAGAAGCCACCAGCAGGTACAACTAGGGTGCCTACACCAGATCTGAAGCACCTTTGACTGTTTCAGATCTGAATACCATACACCTTTAATGGCCACCATTCCTGAAATAATGATGGAAATAGGACAATTCTCAAGACCAGGAAGAATTGAGTCTCTGACTATAGATCTTCTACTACCTCTAGAATTTTGATTTTTGATGTGTGAACTATACAACTCCCAAATATAGATCAATTGTAGGCCTGCTGAGTACAAATGTACCATATTCTTTAAACCAGAAAACCAGCATATGTTCCCCAGTAACTCTATAGTATGAATATTTTGCTTAATAACCTCCCTGCTCCTTCTCATTTGCATGGCAAGTTTCAGGCAATCAGGACTTTTCAAGACCTCTCAGGTTTGCGGAATCTCAGGTGTCAACTGTACTAGAGGAAAAGAGCTGAAGTTCAGAGGTTACAGATTCTATAGCTTTTAAACTATACAACAGAGCTAAACTTGTAAAATTTTGTTTAAAAACCACATATACACCTGTATTACTGTCTCAATGAGTATGTCCATATTATTGAACTGGTGGTACCTGATTGGACTCAATCTAAAGTAATATCTGCATGGTAAAAGAAGGCAGATAGTAGAATGAAAACCCATAAGAAGAATGGTACAGGAAGGAATAAGACAAGAGCAGACCTTAAAACTAAATGCTACGTCCAATTATATTTGTTCACAGCTAGTAAGTATGTTTAGAATTGGAGTCCCAAATATAATTTTGTGCCTAACTTGGACATAGCCAGCAAATAAATGCTTAGACAAGATGCTGCCTGTCACTACACAACATTGCAAATTCATTACTAAGGTAGTATTGCACAGCTTCTGTAAGCTTAAGGGCACCGTAGGCTTTGAGCAGATGCTAAGATCCACACCCCAAAATTGGGCATGATCAATGTTTAGTTTAATTTTATCTTTTCACACTGTAGTAACCATAAGCTATGATAGCAAAGCACAATGCCTGTACTCACATAATATACAAAGTAACCACATGATGAGGGGGTCCACGTATCCCATTAAGGCATAATGTGCTTGCTTAAAAAAAAAGGAAGGGAGTGATACAACATGTTAAAATCATGGATGGGAAATTCTGCTTATTCTGCAGGATATAAAGAACATGGATTTTCAAAGCCAGAGGTCATGTGATATGTAACCTGATTTATAGGGTGGGAGGGTAAATGTGTGTGTGTACTCAAATAAGCTTTCTTTTCCAATCCTCTAACTGAGGAACATCTACAAGGCAGATTATTAGTATTTGAACAGGTTCTGTGATCATGGGTCTCCACTAAGAACCCCGGGACTGTGTTTTTCAAAAGTCCTGAGAATCCTCTCCCAGATTACCTTCCCTCTTAGCATACCCTCCACAAATATTAGCACTTAAATCTCATGATCCTCCACCCACTGGCCACTTGGGAATTAGAGGTGGCATTGAAGTCAAACACAGGCAGGCAGCACCAGGCTGGGAAGACAGGTCACCCCTGAATTCAACAGCCATCATTAGGTCAGCACAATACTTTTTGGTTAGTATCTGGCTCACTATAGAAAGCAAGGGACCCAAACTGAAGGAAGTATCTGATGCCATCCTCATTTTTGGGCAAATGCATGCAAATACAAATTTCTGCACGCAAAATGAAGCGGATATGAGAGGCTTTCTAATGATGCTAAGCAATAATTTGGTCTGCAACTTTATTACATAATGTTTGAATAATTTCAACTAACTGGGTATTCTGTTAAATTTGTACATGTTTTCTGAAGCCAAAACCATGCTTGGTAATCATGGGTTGCTTACAACAAACAGCCTTGATAAGATAGGCATTTATTCTGGTATGAGTACATGTAAGAGAGAAAGAGGAAAGTTCCTTTTAAGATACTGTGTGTGTGCTTCTGCTGCCCATTAACTGGATAGATTAATCTGACTGGTCAGTTAAACACTGTAATAACTTGGTAATTGTAATAGGTTTGGTATCAAACAGGTACACTTTTTGGGACAAAAATTGGGAATGGATGGGATGGCCAATCCTCTAAATGCTTATACTGTATGTGTTTACTGTTAGAATGTGGGATATAGAATATGAAAAACATGCAGTGCTTCCACTAGAGGGTATAGTGAGACATGCTTGCTATTTTAAACCATAAAATATCCTATTCTATGTGCAGCAGTAATTTGAATTAGGGAGCTTTTAGCTGGCCATACTTTATCTGAGTTTTCTTATGTGTATCCTGAAAACAATCAAGAAAAGATTAAAGTTTTGTCCCTGTGTAAGTCTTAAAGGTGAAACTTTGTCTGCATGTTAACTAGAAGCTGGAGAAAAGAGCAGAAATAAGTTACACACATGCAATATAACATGGACAGTTTGTGAAGCCTGCAGAGCCACTGGCAGTCAGTTTGGCAGAATTGGGCTAAATGGAACAACCGTAGGCATTGGTCAGTGGTGAATGATAACACCTTCAATGAACTTTCTGACGTTATTCAGTGTCCAGAAATTTACTTAAGATCCAGGCCTGTAAATTGCTTATTGTGACAAGTTTTAACAGGCAAAAATCTGGTTCTTCTGAAGTGGGATAATCAACTGAGAAAAAGGGTATCCCCTTATGGAATAGTAAGGCAACACTGAAAAACAGGCCAGAACAAGAGACTCTGAGAAATATTACAGAAGGAGCTATTGTTTTCTTGTGAATTTATTGCCAGTGAAAGCCTATTCTGGAGAAGCTGGTGGGCAGCCAGTTCTACACAGACAGAGATCCTTTGTTTTGCAAGATGTAATGTGTCTTACAGTTAAGAAACTCTAGCACCACAGTCTCTCTCCTGCAAGCTGAGCTGAAAGATCTGCAGTGGAAATGCCAGACAAACTGCATCAGAGGCACAGTCTGGAGCCTTCTGCCTCTGCATTTTGCCACCACTGATCCAGATCCCTTGTCCCCAATATAAATATATCAACATACTCACCCATGAGAAAATCGAGCAGATGCATGTCAATGAGACTCAGAAGTCGGGCGGTGTTGTTGTATGGTGGTGTCTTTCGAACCTGAGCACAGTAATTTTCATTCAGCTCCCACCTGGAAAGAGTCAGTCATCATGGGATATTATCTGCTAAACGTTTGGCCTAACTCCTCTGTTCCAAAAGGCCTCAAAAATACATTGCTTTGGACAGACTTTTAATGGTTGATCATTTACAATAGTTCATTTTTAATATTCTATCTCTATCTATCTACAGTATCTATCTCTCCCTCTATAAGAATTTTAAACCACCACTGTTGTGCATTTTCTGGCAGCAAATAAGAATCATCACCAACAGAAGCATAAAATATCCATGGTTTGATTTCAAAAATAGTAAGTTATTCTTCATTTTAATTTTATTTTGTCTTTTTATTTTAAACTGCTGAGGTGTATTGGTAAATGGTAGTACATGAAGTCTTATAGCAACAATAAATAAATCTCATATTGGAAAAAACAAGCAGCTTTGGTTGAACTCCCTCCTCAGGTCACTTCACTCATTTTGTCATTTTGCAAATGGACGTTGCATGGTTACAG
Organism: Candoia aspera; assembly: GCF_035149785.1. NCBI lineage: Eukaryota > Metazoa > Chordata > Lepidosauria > Squamata > Candoiidae > Candoia > Candoia aspera. The sequence continues at coordinate 29,137,442 of NC_086159.1, forward strand.
AGAGTTTTTTGAGCTTGCTGGTATGATGCTGCAGTTACCTAAGCAGCACTGGGCCAAAATATTTTGCTGTGTGAGCCAAGCTGCAAATGACTCTTCCCTCCTATTCTATTCATCCAGATGCATACTAAGTGAAGACACTCAAATCAGAAAAAGCTCTGAAGCATTGGTTCCTCTTTCTGCCAGCCAGTAAAATTACCATGATAATAAGCTGCACAACAAAATTCTGCTGCCTTTTCAAAGCAATGAAAATGTGCTGGCACTTCTCATTGCTATAGGTGGACCTTGATCCTGAGACCTTCAGGAAAGCATCAGAAATGGAGAAAGTGGCATGCTTGCCTTGAGATACAATGTATTTTTGTGACATCAGCATTTCACTCAGGGTGTGAAGCAGCACGTCTCAACCTCTTAAAATAAAATTAACCTTCATTTCCAGGAGATAGTGCCAGACAGGTGACAGACCAGTCTATATTCATACTGTGGTGAATGGGGGAATATGTCTTTCTGCTGATATCCATGCTTTCTCATGGTTATATGTTTAAATTTTTGTTTTATTTTAGGTTTCTGAACCTTTTTGATACTGTATCTGAAGCTCAAGATATAAATATATAGAAAAGATATAAAAACCTCCTACTTCCACTAGCTACCTGAGTCCCATTTTTTATCTTTTAAAGCAGAATCACTTCCCCAAGTCTCTAGTGGTCAAGGAGCCACTGAATATTCTCCGGGTTTAGTGTTGTTTGTCATCTTACCTGACTTTTCTTGGGCCCATGTGAACGTAAAAGCAAGGGGAATTAAAAAAAAAAAGTAAAATGGATGCAAAACAATAAGGGGAGGTGAGGGATGAATGCTCATGATTTGTACAGATCCCCTAAAGTTTAGACTGAGTGACTCACTTTTTCCTTTCTTTGACTGTCCTATTTCTCCAACGATCTCATTTGTCTCCACTCTATCTATAATATTCTTTTTGCCTTTTAAACCTTCTTCTTAGCTGTCCTGGCTTTTCTTTTCTCCTTTCACATACTCACTCGGCTTTCTTGGTCTTGGAATAGGAACGCCGCCAGGGACTCCTCCAAGAGTGACGATCAGCTAGCATCTTGTCAGGCAACAAGGCTGCCATGGATCCCTCAAGCTTGTCAGGTTTACCGCACAAAGCATGTTCAGTTGAGCAATAGTAGGAGCATTCACCAAAGAAACAGATGTTGCCAGCTGGTTGATCCAGGCAAAATGGAGGGAAGCAAGAGTTAGGAACTGCAACACAGAGACACTTTCTAGGATAGATAGTGCCACCACCTGTCTTACAGATTCGGAGAGAGAAGGGAATAGTTTACATTCCTGTCATAGTCAATCTGTCTCAGCTTTCTCTAACCTGTTGCTTTTGCCACAGTGCAGTGGCGAACTGGCTAGGAATTGTAGGAGTCCCAATACATCTACATCTAGAGGGCAGTTGATTGGGAAAAATTCATTTACACAGTTACCCCCATAAATTCAAAGACACAGCAATTCAATGGTTCCAAAGTCAGGGTGGGTTTTTTTTTTTGTCAAGAATGAGGTGGGGAAGGCCGATAGTCACCTGGGGAAATGAAAAATGTTTTAAGCAGTTTCTTATCTGTTGTAATATCACGAATTTCCTTGCTTATGTTCACCAAACGTCCAGAAATGGGGGGAATTCTTCGAAAGTCCAGGATCCTACACAGAAAAGCCAAATGCAGCAGGAAAAGAAGCCTGAATAGAGAACAGAATAGTCTACACACTGTTAACTTCATGGGGCCTACAATCATACAATATCAATTAACTGCCCTTTCAGCTTTTTCTAATAGTTGTATTAGCCATCACATTATGATGTGGACCTCAAGCCTTGACCTTGGAACTTCTGAGGTTGCCTCATAACTTAGCAAACTACTATGGGCTGGGTGCATTGAAGGGTATCTTATATCACCTTCCGCCAGGGCTTTTATGGAATTCTTGGCAAAGGGTTAGGGTTGATGGATCGCCTCTTAACTTGGGGAGCTTGGATTGTAACAGCAATGCTCTGAATGAATTAGAAGACACCTTAATTTCTCACAATGCTCCCATTACTTAAAAGGGGCTTCCCAGCTGCTCAGAGGTATCCAGGATAAAGGTCTGGTGAACCCTGCTGGAAACTGAACTGTTACTACCCAAGGATAATTTGTACTGATGTCTAATCTGAACCCAGTGATGGACAAATGTTGAAGCTCATATAAGCATGAAATGCATAGCTGGGTAAGCAATACCTTCTATTTGTCACAACCAGAACCTTGGAGGCCCCAAGCAGAACTAGATTTTCAGAAGGGCCACCAATAACTTTGTCATGGTCTCAACACAGTAGATCAAACGTTGAAAACCTGTGGCCTTCCAGAAGTTCTAGGGTTCCTGCTTCCAATAAACATGGTAATACTGTAATCAGGGATATTAGGATTTATAGCCCCACAAAATCTAAAAGGCTATAGATTATCGAACCCTGTGCTAGAGCCTGTTGTATGCCTGGATCTCAGATCAGCCAAAATCACTATTTTGATTGATTGATTATATACCATCAAGTCATTTTCGACTCTTAGCGACCACATAGATAGATTTTCTTCATGATGATCTGTCCTAAACTGGTCTTTCAGGTCTTCTAACATTGCACTCATCACCACTGAGTCTATGACCTTGCTGCTGGTCATACTCTTCTTTTCTTTCCTTCCACCTTTACCAACATTAGAGCCTTCTCCAGAGAGCTAGGTTTTCATATAATATATCCAAAGTAAGATAGTTTGATCCTGGTCATTTGTGCCTTGAGTGAGAACTATAGGTTGATTTGTTCAATGATCCATTGGTTTGGGTTGTTGTTGTTTTTGGCTGTCCATGGTATTCTCAAGAATCTTCTCAAACACCAAGGTTCAAAAGCGTCAGGCTGGTCATCTTGTCGTTGTTGTTTTGATGTATATCTCACCTTCCTTTCTGCTCCCATTCAGGGCAGGAAGCTGCCTTGTACTCAGCTTATTATCCCATCTAGCTCAGCCTTGCCTACTCTAGTAACAACTGCTCAAAAGATCCTAAGCAGAATTCTTTCCCTGCTCTATTGGGTGAGATCTGCAACAGAAGATGCCAGAACCTGAGTTTTGTCTTCAGGCAAAGTGTATGTTCTAGGATTAAACTATGGTAATTCCTTACTAGCTACCTCCTAAAAATAAAGTATGGGCATATTTCGAGGAAGAGAGCTAGACTGAACTCACCTGTCCAGGTGAAAAGCTGCTATTTCTGCATTGTGTCGCTCAAAGTCTGAAAAGTAAAAGAAGTCTGCTGAAGTCTCCTGGTCTCGGGTTTGCCTAGGAAGGTAGAGAGAAGAGTGGAATGGGATTATCAGAAACAGGTTTTCCTAAATCGTACTTCATCCAGCTCTCAGAATTCCCCAGCAACCTGGCATTACTGAGATTTCTGGGAAGAAGTCATCATTCAACAGATACTCATATTTAGGGAAATTGTCAGGAAAATAAGTTTCTATTCTAGTGGCTGAAGTCAAGCCCACCTCTCCTTTGCATCTGGGAGATCAGTTTGCACATGAGATAAGAATGTGCAAAGTTCTTATACCAAGTCAGATTGTGCATCCATCATCTCAGTGTTTTATACCAGTAGTAGCATTTGTGGCTTCAAGTGGTGATATTTTGTCAGCCTATCTGGAGATGCTGGACACATTTTGCATGGTGTGTGCTCTGCAAAGCTACAGTCTTTCAGTTGATCCTGTTCAAACAAACTAGCATTCAGCTGATATTCGATGTTACCACTGTAAAGTATTTTTCTCAATCCAGTTCTTTCCAGATATAGTTAGGTTACAATGTCCATTATTTCCAAATGGGAAGTCTTGGGATCGTGGACTCCAGGTTGAAGACCAAGAGCTTCAATTCAAACCTTTCACCATCAGAGGTCGCACATCTCCATCAAAACCAAACTGCATTGATGAGGGCTGCAGTAGCTATAACTATGCTAGGGTGGCAATAATGATAACTATTTTTATTATAGTGCCATATGTAACCTTCTTGTGAACTGTGGTATAAAATTTCAGAGCAATTTTCAGGAAATTTCTATTAAATATTCAGTGCAATGAGTCTGAACACTCATGAATATGGCACCAAGTTGGGGGAAGCAGCCATATTGATAGGGAACAGAACTGCAAGATTGCCATAGTTTTGTTAGGATTAGGGGAATCCAGAATGCTTTAAAAAGTCATGTATGTTCTGTTCCTGAAGCTCTGAAAATTTTTGGGTACTTCTAATTAAAGTATGACACTGTCTGCTAGTATTTTGAGTTATTTTCCCAGATGTTCCCAATACAGTGAGAAGCAAGACTGCCAATTTTTGAAAGAGCAATTAAATTATGCCTTTAACTGTAATCTGGTTAGATGTTGATGATTTATTATACTACTCCTATATAATTCTATTATCTCCATGCCATGGCACTGTTTTGCAGATGAAACCCCATGAGAAGTACAGAGCAAGTCAACCCATATCTGTTCCAATGCCAGCCTTATACAATATGCTATATGGGATATAGGAACAGGCTGCCCCAGCAAAGAGGATGCATGTATCACTTTTCCATACTAGCCTCCATTCCCTTTTGCCAAGAAACCAATATGGATATGACCTTGTAGTCAGCAGCAGCTGTACCTGACTTTATCTTTGATGTTTACAGTTAAGTTGCTTCTGATATAGTTACTGCATAGGTGTCAGTAGAAACACAGCCAATACTATAAACTTTTTTTTTACTTGGGATACAGATGCCAATACCAGGATTACCTTATCAGCTTGCTATACAAAGATGCTCTAGCTACCAATTAACTTACAAAGTGCAGGTTTCTCTAGTGTAATCCATCAAGGATTGTTGCAATGCATGAACAGATGCTTAGGGCCAGAATATTAGTAAAGAGCACCCTCCCATATTGGACTGAAATTCCCAAATTTTCAGCTAGCATAGCCTTTGGAGTTACACTCTCAGTATATCCAAATGGCCCATTTTCAAGGAGATCACAATTAATGTATCAAGATCTCTTACTTCATAGGTTTGAAGAGGGCTTGGCCATGACTGGGGAAGGTCATGATAAGCTTCAGTTGAGTTCCTCCAGGCTTCTGAACTGAAATGACATTAACAACCATTAGAGCTCATGACGAGATTCAAACAGCTAATTTTTTTTATTTAAAAAAAGAGAGAAAGATGGCTGTTTTTGTTCACTGATAATCTTGGCAAACTCTTGACATGGGGGATGGCAATTCATGAGCTTATCTGGGTCCCAAATCTCACTTTTGGCAACCAGATCCCCCGGAGACAAATTGCCAAACATCAAGAGTGCATTTTCCCATTGATTTCCAGCAGGGAAAAAAAAAAGATAAGATGTCAGGTTGGTTTAACATATCTATGTAAAACATTTAGTAAAATAAACAGGGAAATCTAATCAGTCCAAGATGTCACTACCTTGCACCTTAATCCCTTGGATTTCAGACAAAATATATTAACAAAAAGTATGGCTGTTGGCTACAAAAAGTTTGTCTGTCCCTATCCTGGTTGGTTAGCACTAAACAGGTTCTATCAAGAAGAAGCACTTCTAACAATCCTCATTCTGGATGGTTTAACTGGGTAGGTGCTGAAGTAAGGAGGAGAAAAACTAGAAAAGAAAAAGGCAGACAGACAGAACAGGATGAGAAAAAACAAACCATGAGTGTATGGAGCATCTGAAGTGGTTTGTAGTACCTGAGCTGACAATTTTCTGTTTGGCCAAATCCTTCATCAAGTCATGGCGGGAGGGGTCATGGCGGGCATACAGTTCATAGCGATTGATTCCAGCATAAAAACTGAGCCAAGCAGGGTGAGCATTGTGGTTCTGAAGACCTTCTGCATTGCTGCTACTGATTCTGCAGATCCAATGCCCCCAACACACAAAATCAAGTACTTGATATAGTTATTATTACATCCTATATATTAATACTGAATTTACACACTTAATTTTCAAGCAAAGCAAAGTTACAAGATAAGGATATCAACATATTAAGGGTATCCTGGATTCTCTAGAAGTAACAAAAGAATCTTTAGAGGAATGGATTTTAACAGGACAGCCTGCTACTAAAAGTAACCCTGTGAGGCTTAACATGCCACAATACTGAGATTTTTGAGTCATGGAACAGAATGCAGTAAGTATTCTGGAGAAGAGCATGTCTAACACTGGAGCATTGCCCACTGCAACATTTTGTTGCAGGACCCATTTGGTTCCTGTATTTTCAAAATTCAGAAGAGGATAATGTTTAGAATAGATGAAAATTAACCACAGAACTTTATTAAAGGCTACCAATAGAATTTGCCTTACTTTCATGTCCTGTTTATGGGTTCTATAAGCATCTGGTTGGTCGCTGTTTAACCAGTTTGGGTCTAATCCAGCAGGGCTTTTACATTCTGGATAGCCGAACTAGTATTATGTATGCATAAGAGGGAGACATGATCAGACTTGAGAAGAACTCCAATACTGCAGAACAGTGTTTCTCAAGCTTGGCAACTTTAAGATGTGTGGACTTCAACTCCCAGAATTCCCCAGCCAGCATGGGAATTCTGGGAGTTGAAGTCCACACATCTTAATATTGCCAAGTTTGAGAAACACTGCTGCAGGAGTACTACTACTAGTACTACTACTACTACTACTGATAAGGGGATGGAATTCCAGATTGTCCACCGAGAACTAGGAATGCTTAGGGGGGATAGCATGCTGTTGGATGAAGCATGGATGGCAATGGGTAGTACTTAATGGATGAGGGCTACAAAGGATGGGATAATGATGCAACATGTGCAAAATCATATCACACAAGCGTGGAGTTTTGGGGTGCTTTTCTGGAAGGGAGTTTCTTTTTTTCTTTTTTCTTTTAATTCTTTTTTTGTACTACAGTTTGTACTTCCTGCATCAAATGGCACTGCTGTTTTTAGCAATGATGTCATGGAAATTCACCCATGTAGGTTGCAAAAAAAAGGGGGGGGCTCAGCAGATCCTGCTATAAACAAATGTAGTAATAAGCAGCATCATAGTTCTCCATTAGAAATAATAGAGGAAAGAACTGGAAAGATGAGGAGTGCAAAGATGTTGGTTCATTCTCAATACAAAGATAGAGAGGCATTTGGAAGTCTGCATAATATTCAGTGGTAAATTTCAATAATCGGATCACACTTTCCTGTGGAAAATACTTCCCTCTAAATCCTGTGACCTGGCACTGCATGCTTTCAGTACTGACTTTTCATATTGTTCTTTGACATTATTATACAGGTCTTAGGAAGTACTCATGGTATAGAACCATTTCAACTAGGATTACAATTCTTCCCATAACAAGTGGCCATACATTTCTGATGTAAACACTGTCTTAATCTCATAGTGCACTACATTTAAAAGTTTACTTTTACACTACTCATTTAGTGACTACCTCGTTAGGAACCGTTTGCAAATATGACAGCAATAAACAGTAATAATTCATTTTTCCAACCAATGCACACATTTCTGACCAAATTTCCTGCACTTAGCAACAAAAGCCCTCAGTGTGAAACTGATTAAACTCTCATCAGTTTCAGGCAGCAGCACCAACTAATTAAGGTCACAGAGCTGAGCTTATTAACTTGCCTTAGCTCATTTTAGCGAAGTGCTGAGCTATGGAGAATAGCAGCTCAGGAAGAGATAGCTTGTTTAAGCAATCTCTCCACCCTGCGAGTGGGCAAAACAAGGGGAGAAAAGTGGGTCAGGCACAGGACACTGTATGAGAGAAATTTTTCTGAATGAGATAGCAGCAACCAGTAATCTTCACAGCATATTTTTCTCTTTCTCTCAGTCACTTGTTCACTTAATGACCATTTCGCATTACGACAAAGTCACTTGAACGGATTGCGGTCACTAACAAGGAGAGGGTGACACTAAATAACAGGCCATAGGAGGTAGAGGCAGAATAAAATGATACAGCACAATCTTCATCTGGCTTCTTATCCACACAACCTACTGAGAATCAAACTCTTCCAAAATGGGGAAAGGAAAAATTAAGCACTTAATAATAGAATCTGGGCAGGAATAGACACAAGCTCATCCTAAAAGAAAACATATGCCAAACTGAGTGAGCCATCCAGAAGAAAGAGAGGGTCTCTCACCGTTCATCACTCCCACGATTTTTTATGAAGAGGTTCATCTTTGGTTTGGTCCCAAATAGTTTGTCTTTCCTTGCAACTTTTGGGATTGGGATCTTATACAGAGGATGATCAAAAAGAGCAGTCAGTTTGGATTCACTTGTCTGGGTGGGTTTTTCTTTGGTTTCCTGCTGCTTGATGTTGGCATCTTGGAGAGGGATGTTGCTGATGCCATCCGCATGTGCCATGCCTTCTGCTCCTTTTTCCAGGGAGCTGTTACTGCTACTGAAATCCTGAAGATTCCTCAGATTCAGCTTGTTCGGAGCTGCTAACGTGGAACTGGGTGATAAAAGGCTCAAGGCACCTGTTGCTTTAGATGTACACCTGCAGGAGTTATGACCATCAGAGGGCATAAAATCCATCACGATGTGTATCAAGACAATCAAAAGGAGGAGAAAGTAAAGGGTGGCTTTGAATTTCCTCTGGAGCAGAAACGACAGGTGGCGTACCATCTTCGTGGAGTCTTAGTTACAGCAAGACACAATGGAAAGTCAAAGGTCCACATGTAAATAGGAAAAAGTCTCTCTTTTTCTTTATTTCCACTTGCAAGGATACAGCAGTAAGAATAGTACTTCCAGAATGGGAATCCAAGGGGAAATGCAAAAGTTCAACTTTTTCAGGCAAAATAAACAATTATAACCTCTCTGTTTATGCTATAATCATCCTTACTTATTCAAAAAAAAAAGTAAAGCTATTTGTGCTACAAAAATTTTCTTCATTCAGTAGTCCTCAGCAAGAAAAAAAGGGGGAAAGAGGTTGTCTATGAATTTTAACTATGTTGATAAGGGAAGAGCAGGTGATGTCAAGGTTGATGCGAAGGGACCAAACTCCAAATCAATAGCAGCAGGTTGGCCAATCCACAAGTCTCTTCGAATCATAGTCTCGCATAACAACAGTTGTTAAAACTGTGCAATTGCAACATGATAGCTTGCACTGGAACATTCTGGCTGAAATACCTAGGGCTAATTTTAAAAAAAATAAAAAATAGATGAAGCATTGGCAGTCAAATGGATGACGTACAGGTAACAGTGTAGGCACGTGAGGTCATTTCATAAATGTTCATTATGGCAACGTGTCACTTTGTCCCCAGAATGTAGAATTAAAACATTTTTTTCAATGTCACGGGACCAATAGTTACCCTACTAGTTTATCCCTGCCTGTGCAGCTGTATAAGCACAGGAAAGGCAAATTTGCTAGGCATTGTTGACTAAACTAGACTCTACAGACCAGTGTTCTATACAATATGGTACATTCTTTATGTTCTTTATAGATGTCATTCATATGATAGTTTTTTTGTATGAGGCCTGTAAATGTGAGTCCTTAATCCCTTCCAATTTTATACATGAGTTACGTAGAAAAACATTGATTTAATTAACCTTTCAGGGGACGGTTATCTTCTTAATTCAGAACATCCATTAAATCTAAATCTATTTAAGTTGCATGAATTTATACCACATGCATAATTACAATTGTCATTATTGCAAATGGCATCATTTGCAATGACATCTTTTTTAATGACCATATCCTAAAGTTTAATGGACATTAAATGGAGGTGAAGTTTGAATTAAACCTGTGTTCATTAAACCAAGGTTTTACTGTATAACTTTTAAAAATCTGTTACTTCAGATATACTCTATGAAAACTTTATTGTGTACATTAGCTCTTGAGTTTCATAATGATGCCATCAGACCAGGACTATGGAGAGGAGATCCAGGCCCTCTCTCAGCAGGATGAGCAGGAATGCCCTGCAAACATGGAAGGGCTTTTGAAATAACATGTTATAATTCAAAGACCATACAGTACACTGACTGGCTTTAATTTTATCTAAAGATTAAGGCAGCTTCAATAGGCTTTTTTCATTCTGTTTATGCAGCAATCTTGTAGGACATGGTGACTCCATTCACACATCCCTCTGAGCTGCAAACCATGCTTCATAATCCTGGGCTCACAGAATATAGGGCTGTCCCCACAGCCGGTTTTAGGTTCTGAGTAGACATTGGTCTAGGGTGCCAAGCTTAGGAGTGCCAATGCTGCCCCTCCTTCTGAATCACTCTAAAAATGCAAATCTTTGCATCAGTGGGAATTGGCACCATCAGTCAATGGCCTAGGGCAGCCATATACCTTTGAAATGGCATTGGCTGTCCCTATCTTTATGTGAAATAAAGCAGCTGCTTTGAACAAAATGGGATAGACATCAAGTTGGATCAAGACCTCACGCTTTATGGCCTGGAGACCTGTTTCATCATGCTTAAGGCAAGTGGCTTTACAGAACAGCTTGCCACCTGCTAGTCACTATATAGGTATTGCTTTGGTCTTCACATGATGCATTGTTAGGTAGATGCAGCAGGCTGTAGTGGCAACACTCAGGTCACCTCAGAATGGGCTTCTCAAAGAATTTTCCTCAGAGTGACATCTATAGGATGGATATTTGCTTATCAGCTGAGTAGTAGCACCACAGTCACCAGGAAAGACTGTCACACAGAAGGGAGTGTATTCCATGGGAAGGAGCAGATTCTCCTCTTGGCTCAAGTGGCACTTGTCCTCCATTTGCTTCAGGCCTTTTTGGATCACTCATCGTACAATACACTAAGTGACAAACACCTACATCACATTATGGCTTAGGGCAATTCGTGATCTCCTTACCAACTCAGGTCACCTCCTGAGCTTCTGAACTAAGTGGCAGTGTCCTAACAGTCAGGAACCACGCTGAGACGAGGAATAGGTCTCTAGTGTTTTATTACTGCTATGTTAGACAGAAAATCCTAACAAACTGAAGAAGAGTGGGAAAACCCAGACAGATAAACCCCAAAAGTCAAGGCGGGTCTGTTCTGTGTCTCTTTGAATGGCTGCTCAACTCCTCACTACTACGCATGCGTTTTTCCCCCTGGATAGGGGCCCCCTCCTGCTCACCATCAGTGCTCATGACAGGCAGCATAGAACTTTTAATGCTTATGTCAGGCATTCATGCTAAGACTCTACAGGAGATGAGCATCCAACATGCGAAGAAATATATTATCTGGAAATACGCAACCACTTTCTCAAATGCAGGCCACTCACGTCATACAGGTGAGCATTCACAATGCCACATCTGCTTCCTTTGTCACACACAAACACCACAAGCTGCTGAGAGAATGATGAGCTGTCTGCTCACTCATGTCCCGTGGTGCGGCTGTTGCCTAGTAACTGTCTCCAGCTAACATTTTCAGTCGCCCCAGATTCTGACAACACTATATTTCATATCAAGGCCAGGGTAAAACAAGTAAGTTCTGTTTCTCCCTGAAGCCTTTCCTGGAGAAATTAGACCTTTTTCTGCATTTGTACATACAGCTTGTCAGGAATAGAGCTTTCTGCTCAGAGAAATGGGAATTGGTGACTGGTAAAGATGAGGCAGGGCCTTTGCAAGGAACATTTAAGGGCTGTTCATCTAATTCATATCAAATGAGAGTCCCACAAGGTTCAGGAAAACTTTACACATTAGCTGGAATCATATTTCACACTAAGGCAGCTGTGGAGAACATTGTTATGGCTGCAGGCTACCATTATTTTTTTTTTAAAGTCAAGGGCTGTGTTGGGCAGAGCAATGACATAAAGAGGGAAGAACCATCTCACACATGTGGGGGCAGGGTTATCTCTTTTTCCCTAGATTTACAAAGTGGACCTTTTTGTTCATTTTTTCTGAATTCTTTTTAAACCAGAATGGTTGGTTCACATATCATACTAAACCAAAACGAAACAAATATTATACTTTAGTGCAATGTGAGAATGAAGCATTACATTTTAAATCAATGGAATGAATTACAATCAAGATAATATGTTCTTTTTACCTATATAAGAGCTCCCAGACTGCCTGGATATGACATCCATAGGTCCCATATTCAAGAGGATGCATTTGATTAAACAATGGGAAAGTGTTCTGCCCACATTATTTCAAATGCACACCTTATTTCGCATAGTTCAGGACTTATATGTAGTACTGAAAGCAGATTTTTGGCTGAACCCTGGTTCAACATAGACACCAAAGAAGACAAGCCATTCATCTCACATGCAGCTGCTGCACCAGGCTCAGTTAATTGCTCAGAACTGAGGCTGGCTGTAGCAATCTCATAGAAAGGCCAAATATTCAGCATGTATGGGATATGTGCCAAAGCATATGCACTTATGAACCAATTAGGACTTGCTTGTGGCCTTCTTGCACAATCATGTTCAAAATGTCATCATCTCTTGCAACTCCAGAGTAAATGTCATGCATTGTGCAGTTTACCCTATGTGTGAATATTCAGGGAATTATTTCTAGGTGAAAATGTACAGAAAACAGTGTTTCCTGCTTTTTGATGGTACTGTAGAGAGCTTTTTCCATTGCTACCATTGGGTCCATAGATAACATAATCCAGCCTTCAGCACCAAACATAGCATTCGAATATTCTCCTTGCTGTGAAAGCAAGGCTGAATAGTGGTTTTCTTAAAGTGGCATCTGGAGTCTTGAGTTCTAGCCACCAGCAGACATGTGCTTTGCTCTCTCTAGATTTTGTCCTCCAGTTGTTCAAAACAGCAAACTGGAGGGAGAGAAAGCACTGCAGTAGAATAAAATTTACCACAGCCATCTGCAGTTAAGAAACAAAGATATCAGTATTCTGAAACGGCTAAAAAGAAAACACCAATTATATCAGATGAAGATTTAATAGAATGAAGCATGCCAAAAGGTAACAACCCATGACAATTGCCAAGACAATGAGGATTATCAACAGCAGCGGCGACAGTTAGCATTCCTCTGAGTGGGTTTTGATGGAAGAAGATGGGGACTGGCTAATCCAGGCTGTCCTTGCCTGCTTTGTACAGGTCATTGCTATACCTCACATGATGGCTGGTTACAGATAAGAGACAGGTAAAGCAGCCAAGGGGTAGGTTGCTAAGATAAGCACCTATCTAGGCAGTATAATTTCTGTGGGTCAGCCTGACCATGAGATGGGTCATTATGACCAATCTACAAAAGAGCACATGTTCCTACATATGTGCAAAAGGTATTAATTTTGAATTTATTTTTGTAAAGTTCCTAAGTAGGTATAGAAATAGCTAACGAAGTCAAAAGTAGATTCAGTGTTCAGAAAGGAAGGATTTCCAAGGCCTTACCTTATAATCACACAGCATTGCTGCATTCCATCCCCACCCCCACCCCACCATTTCAATATGTAATCTATTAAAAGGGTAAGCAGGCCTGGTAGCATTGAGAAACAAAGAATGATATGTGGAATATTGATTGGATTCCTCTGAAGAGGATAAGTCACTGAAATGTCACTGAGGTGAATGGGATATTTCCACTGGTAGCTGTGAACAAATTGGCCCTTAAAGGATGCTTTGAGACATGTGTTCTCATGGTGATGGGACATTGGGCATTATATCCAAAACACTCTAGTATGAATATTCAAAAACAGTGTTGCTATCCCCTTTGAAGCAGTGGCTTTACATACATATATTTTTCCAGAGAGAGATCAAGTCAACTGTTCAAAAGAAAAACTGATTGATTCCTTTATAAGTTGTTTTGAACACAATAACAGTGGCCTTTTCAGTAACAGCAGAACTCACTTCTTAGAGAGAAGCACCCTAACACCCATCTTTTACCAAATTGTAGATGGATGCGGTGGCGCTGCGGGTTAAACCGCTGAGCTGCTGAGCTTGCTGATCGGAAGGTCGGCGGTTCGAATCTGCATGACGGGGTGAGCTCCCGTTGCTAGTCCCAGCTCCTGCCAACCTAGCAGTTCGAAAACATGCCAATGTGAGTAGATTAATAGGTACTGCTTCGGTAGGCAGGTAACGGCGTTCTGTGACTGTCATGCTGGCCATATGACCACGGAAGTGTCTACGGACAAACGCTGGCTCTTCGGCCTTGAAACGGAGATGAGCACTGCCCCCTAGAGTGGGACACGACTGGACTTAATGTCAAGGGAAACCTTTACCTTTACCTAGATGGATGTTAACAATCAGACTGTTTCACAGGAATTTTGTATAATGCTCACTAGTTTTAAATGAGATTTGGTGGCTTTGCTTTTGTTTTTCACTGTTGTATTATATAATTTTTTGCACAGTACATTTCTTTATTAACAATATCCATATAGTAATATATAAAATCAGAGTCATAGCAGACCTTAAGCAATTATGCTGCAAATATATTAAAAAAATTTAAGTATCACATTTTGAAACAAAAGGCAGCAATGTGACACCTGGACTTCCACTGATATTTCCATTTCTTTTATTACAGTTGTTATTTAAGATATATTACTGTATTGTAAGACTTCGTTTCTTCTGTGGAGGAAATGTTGGGTAGATTTTAAATCTGGGAGCATAATTTTACCTGGGCCAAGGGCCATATTATCCTTTGAGCTGGGGGCTGTTCTCCCCAAAGTATCGGATGGAATTAGAACAAAAATGAAATTTGAATTAATTTCAGTTATATTTAACTACAATGAATTCTAGTTAATACTATTACTTATTAGACATGTGTTTAATCATTTTCTCCTTCTGTTACATTAAGTTTACCATTTGGTCACAGGTTTTAGAAGTACCTAGGGGCTGCATATGGTCCCATCTAATTCAAGAAAATAATGAACCCAGCATTTTGAGTTATGTTGAAAAATGAGCAGGACATAAATGCAATAAACACAGCTTTTTTCCAGGGTCACTTGCTTACTATATTTGAAGAATTAAGGCACTACACTTGACCAAAATCATTAAGTTCCAATTGAACTAGATATCCACGTGAGCTAGGATTGTATGACAATGTCTGATATCCTGAATGAAATGTTGGCAAGTTCATATCAAGGAACATACCTATAACTGGGACACATAATTCTGAACTCAGTCATGAACTCAAGCCTTTTGGGACATATACTGAAATCACTTCACCTACTTCCCTCATCACAAATGCATATTGATACAATTCTGAGTAATTTTCTCAAATGTTTATGTATACACACACACACACACACCCTTCGTACTCCAAATTCAAATAAGCTATATAGCAAATACAGTTAGGATCATTCTATTCATCCAACACAGGAGTGTCTGCAGAAAAAGTTAAAAAAAGGACAACACCAACAGCAAATGTGCAGTTGCAGCTGCCATCCTGACTTTCTTTAACGTCCTCCTGGACCCCCTGATAAAATACCCATTGTGATAACATTATTGGACTCTACAGAATAAAAGTACAATTGTACTTAAAGTTTGAGAAACTGGTTGTTCAGCTACAGCTTCCTCCTCCTCCAGTTTCTGAACAACGTATTGGCATTGTGACACTCCTACCCCATCCCACATGCTATGTAAAATATTTCTATTTGTGTGCCATGCACTTCACAAACTATATCAATGCTGCTCTGTAGGTGTAATGAGGAGGTGGAAGGGCAATTACCTTAGCAACCATCCACTGGGTCAGAATTTTCAAGCTGTCACACACATTTCTCACAACCAGGCAGCTGTCATCCAAGCAGAGAGAAATCAGCTGCCTTGCCACCCCTCCATCTGTTCTCAGGAAATGGGACTGACAGCAAGGAGTTGCAACAAGTTTCGGTTAACTTTTTTCACACTACCTACAATGTACAGCTTCATAAATTCAGTTCTTCCTACATTATTATTCCACCTGCATATGTAGATACGAAACTATTTTTTATGAAACTGGTATATAAATAAGGAAGAGTCCAATATCTTATTATTGAAAAGAAACCTGCTTAACTGATCCAGAAATACAGTTAAAAGTCTGGGAAAAATCTGGATGAGCTGAGTTTGGATTCTGAAAGAGTATGCCAAGAGCTCTTCCAAACGCAAGCAGGCAGACTGCGTCTCTGAAGGTAGATTCTTCACCTCATGGATGATTTCAGAAACAAAACCTTGACCGATCACTACGTGACGGGAGGACCAAACCTCTTGTTCATTGCCTCTTCGATCTTCTTGGCAGCTTTCTGAAGGAAAAAACCCATCAAGGAAGGGAATGGAAGCCAAAAGGAAAGTAGCAACTAATTAGAAAGGCAGAGTGCATGGCATTTGGCACCATTTAATCAACCTTAACCAAGTTAAGGTTAACTTAGATCAACCCTGGTAAGTAGTTGAATAGTGACCCCTTGGCAATACAGAGGCTATTGGCTAAAGTAGGAAGTTAAAAAACAAACAAATAGAAGAAGAAGAAGGTAACATTAAACCGCTTCTATAATACTGCCAAGAAAATAGCAAAGAAGTTACTAAGAGCTGAGCTCAACTTCAATATACTAGAGAAGATGGAGAACAGAAATATTAGGATTTTATTAATATACTCAAGCCTTCAATTTTTCTCCTGATCACATCTTATTTTTATTTGGAGACTTCTTTAAAAAGAGTAGCATGTGGATTATCTGACCAAAACTGAGGAGTATCACCAATAAAGGAAAAGTATCAACTCCCTGAAGCCTGAACGACTAAACTGGGTGGCAAAAAGTAAGATCAAGCAACAAGAAACCACAATGCTATAACAGATTATGGAGACTTCCACACAGCCACCATTTTCATTTTGTTGGTGAGATATTTTACACTCCAAGATTTCTACTCAGATTTCTTCTAGCAAGTCTGGGTGCTGGAAATAAACATAAACAACATCAGACACAGGAGACTGAATCTTCCCACCATTTCTTGTGTTTGTGCTGGACTAGATGGGGGTGGGGAAGAGATGTAATAACGGTTGAAAACAGGAGGCTGCTGAGTCCTTCTGTTACAGAGAGATTTATTTAGGTAATAGAAAATAGGTCGGTATACCTCCAGTTACTTCTTTATTGTAAAGGTAGCCCTAAGGGAAGATTTCTTCTAGGCTCCCTCTGCTAAGTTCAAGATGTTAAAGCTGCTAATAGATTTTGGGTGATTTCCAGTAGATTGGAAAAGGTTTCTGGTTAGCAATGATTTTACAATAGCAATGACAAAACGTGTTTTTCCCCCACCTGAATCAAGGTGCAGTACTGAAAGGATGGCAACTTGAGGCAACAAGCAGTCAGGTTTTGTGGGAAACAGGTCTACTGATGTTCTTCACTCTTAAAATTACATAAGGCCCAATTATGAAGGGTTTCAAGATGGGAAACTTTCTGGGGCTTCTGGCTTGGTATAGGATGTTGCTTATGAGCTGTGAATTTTACTGAATTTTACATCAGGGTAAGCACGTACTATCTAAGTCTGTGGATAGAACTAAACTGTTCAGATTTGTAAAAATCAAACATCTAGAAGGCTCTCTTTAAACTGAGTGGATGGTCAACCAAATTGCAAATCTGCCATTTGGAGAACAGCAATTATTCCTGTCTTCAAAAAAGGGGAAAAAGAGGAACCAGGTAAATACAGACCAGTCAGCTCAACACCAACACTGGACAAAACTTTGCAACAGATTATTAAGTGCTCAAATTGTGAGTATTTAGAAAAGAAAGCATTGCTTGGCAGGAGCCAGCATGGATTTACCAAGAACAAGTCATGCTAAACCATCCTGATTTTATTTTTCATAGGGTGACTAGTTTAACTGGCCATGGGAATACAGTAGACATAGTGTACATGGATTTCAGCAAATTATTTGACAGTCTCCAACAAGATCTTAGTAAGAGTATGGCAAAATTGGGGCTGGACTATGCAGCCAGAGCTGGCAGAACAGTCATACTCAAAATGTATATTAATGTCTCCACATCAAGCTGAAAGGATGTGTCAAATACATTTATAAAAGACTTGGGTAGTGGGTTAGAAAATACAGTATTATCAAATCTGCGAATGACAGAAAGATAGAAGGAATAGTAAACATCTTAGAGGACAGTATTAAGATCTAAAGAAGGAAGAAGATAGGTGAATTTTAACAGAAACAAATACAAAGACCTGTATTTAGATAAGAACACATACACAAACACACACACACATACAAATGCATAGACATATGTAAAAGTATTGGATGGGGCAACCATATTGGGCAACAGTACACACCCAGTTGCAAAGAATTCCAGTGAGGAAAATGGAGGACAGTGGGGTAAAACAGTGTGGCTGTGCAGAAAGCTTAGTGAAGATCTGAAACTGAAAAACAACACAAACAGGAGATGAAAAGAGGAATAAGTCACTCACAGAAATACAGGTAGCCTGGAACTGCAGAGAGGGTATCAGGAAAGCGGAAGTTCAGAACAAGCTGGCTTTGCTGAAGGTTGCTAATAATAAAAAGGCCTTCTTTAAATATATTTAAAATAAAAGGAAGAGCTAGAATACCAAATATTCAATAAAGTTATAAAAATGCTAAAAGTGACCAAAGAAAGTGGATCTACTCCATCAAAATATATATGTCAGACCATTGTGAAGAATAAAATGAAACAGTAGGCTTGAAGCCTGAGATATAAACAGTTATCAATTCAGGGAATATTTATTTGGTCTAAATGGGTTTATATATCCAGGTCCATCTGCATTGTATTTAATAGTATAGAAGTAACTTGCTAATATTTTGCCCAAATTATTGTGTATTATCTGTGAGAAATCATGGAGAATAGGTGAAGTTCTAAATTACTACAGAAAGATTACTTTATACTTAGAGATATAAAGAATATTTTTGGGAAAGGTTTTTACAGATCACCTGCTCTGCAAAAAGAATGTTCCAGGCTATCTCCATCCAAAAGGAATATAGCAAATAACTGGATAAAATTAGATTTTGAATCTTTGGGAAGCTGTTGCTATTACAGTATATATACTGCTGGAGTAGAAAGGACAGTGGCCTATCTTGTTGGAAGCTATCTTTAAAAATTATATAAATTACCAGTCCACTGAGATGCTATTCTGAAGTGCCTGACACTTTTCTGAGTTTTGAGTAACAAAACTGTGTAATGAGCATCAGAAAGCACTTATATATCAAGTAACCTGGCATATCCTAACTTTCAAATTTTAATTTCTAGATTTCTATTACAGAGTTCAACAGTAAAGGCAGGAGTTACTAAGGAAGAACAGTAAAATGAATAAAACATTCATTTAAAAAAACTAAAGTCTAATTTTGCCATCTGGAAGACAGGATTTCAGCAGACCTCACAAACCAGTAAAGAAGCAGATTCATTGTAATCTTGGGTGTTTTCTTCTATCTGTAATGATGCCAATTAATGTGTATGATATGGCAATGAATATATTGGAAGTATTTGTTTGTATTTCAGGAAATGTAATTTATACTGTACTTCGGGATTGCCTTCTAAATTTTTCATGAGCTCTACTGCTTTCCTTTCCTGCTAGCATCTCCGGTTATTTTTATTCAGTGTTTTTTTACCATCAGTGTTTTTCTGATTCTTTCTCTATTATGCTGATTTAGAATTATACATTCATCGTTTTATAACGTTTTACAGTAATGATTCAGAGGAAGTCCACCATTTGTACTGCCACAGTTAATGGGACATAATCTATGTAATGGAATCAGAGTTCCCCCCTCCTTTTTAATGGCAACCTCCTGAGCTTTAAGTTGGACAAATGGACCAGCTCTCACCATGTGGTTTAAAATATCCCTTAGCACATGCTTAGTTTCTATCAATTCAATAATATTTTCTGAATGAATTCCTGAACTAAGTATAAGTAGTGCTTCTGAGTTACAGTATTTCTGAATTTACAACCTGTCAAAACAGGCTAATGTGATACGGTAATTGATAATTATACCTTTTATGAGACCTGAAATCTCCAAACATTACAGGAATCCTGGATGCAGCTGCAAACATTATACACTGATTACATATTTATCAATGTATTCCCTTCTTGATAATGTATTCCAGGGTTGATGGGAAAGTACTGTAAATAACCCTTGAGAAAAAGCTCACTTAAAATCTATGAGCAAAGACATCTGAGTGCCTGAGGAGAAACTCCTGATTATCCCCTCACACACACACAAGAGAACTGTGATAAACAGCAGCAAACTGAAATAACCGACCATTTGTTTCCTTTGCCATATCCACATTGATTGCTCCAAGGCAACCCACTTCGTCCCACTTGCCTGTGTCATAAAATATGGGCTCCGTTGTAGGACTGTCCCACCCAACAAGTTAAGGTAAAAAGGGCACTAAGTTCATGAGCTGGTTAAATGCAGGAATGGGCTACATCAGACCCACAAAATGAAACAAGTAGGAGGAAGCCAAGCATAGAGGGCCAAGGACACTGCAACCCCTAAGTTATGGTAGAAAGAGCTACTCAACTGAGGTATAGTACAAAAATAGATACTGATTTGCACAAAAGATGTATCTATTTTCTATATTTGCAAATGCTCATTTATGCAAATTGTGCAATTTATGTAAATATGTTGGTTTTATGCCAATCTAATTTTTAAGTATAAGTTTCCTCTTGTTTGATAACATGCAACTGGCCACTGAGAAGAGTCTGAAGTTGGAGTCCCATTCCTTCTTCCTCAGTTTCTATTTGATATTCCTGAATAAAAATAGTTTTAAAAACTATTTTTATCCCAGTAATCTCTTGAACATAAATATTTATATCAAGTGAATGTTTTGATATCCATCTGAAGATTTTCCATTTGCTAAATTAATTTTTAAAAATTAAAGAAGAGGAAGAGTTTTGAACTATATCCTGTTTTTCAGCCCTCTTTATAGTTTCTATTTAAAATCAAGATCATGTCCTCTTTCCTTTAGCATCCTTCGGTGGGTTCCATGAGGAATTTAAACACTTTAATTTCCTTTATCATTAATCTGCTCCATCTCACCTCCCCATACAATCCTTGCAGAAATGCCTTTTTTTTCTCATTGTTGGCAATCTGTTGTTTTTGTGTGAAACTTCTCACCTTGATGCATATTTATAATTTTCCTTTCAACTGTATAATTTTAATTAAGTCCTTTATATGGAATCCTTTGTTTTTCTGGGGAAAATGTTTCTTTGATAGCAATCAGCCCTCCCCCCTTTCTTTAGTACTTCTATTCTGTTGTAAGATAAACACTAGTCCGCATATGAAGGCCACCAGGTCTGATTTGAATGCATACGTTTCTCCTTTCTTGCCTTTTCTTCAGCCTAGAACAGTGTTTCTCAGCCTTAGCAACTTTAAGACGTGTGGACTTCAACTCCCAGAATTCCCCAGCCAGCCATGTTGCCAAGGTTGAGAAACATTGGCCTAGAAGGTTTACCAACTGGTGGTTTTGGTGCATTGTGACTTTCCTGAATACCAGTAGAATTGTACCACTATACTGTAAAGGTCATGGGGCCTTTCCCTAGTTGCATCCTAACCACAGTATGAAGATGGCCCAGCAACTTTTCTTCCTGCTGTATCCTTATGATGATGCTGTCCTCTCATCCCCTGAGTCTTCTTAAAGTCTTCTTTGCTGTTCTGGTGTTACAGAAATCTTTTCCCCCTTAATCAAGCAACAGGCCAGAGCAATCTTGCTTTGGGTGCAGACTGACATGCCGCTCTGCAGTTTGGTTTAAGACCCTGTCAGGTAACCCTTGGGAAGAGGTGGGATCAACCCAGAACTTTTTGGCCACACACCCTTCAGTCCCTGGGCATTATCCTCTAGGGACATTCTTTTGGGTCAGTCAGACAGTCCAGTTCTTCTTTGAAACCAGGCTCCCCCTGGTACCAACCAGACCTGTGAGCTGATCCCTGCTTCAGAGACCTGGATCAGCCCAAACAGCTGACCAAAGGGGGAAGGGTGAGGTGAAGTGAGAGAGAGCACAAGGCTATCTTCCTGTCACTGCATGGATGCACCCACCATGCTTGTAAGCTGTTGTAAAGGATAATCTTGAACATGGGTTTACCACTCCTCTAGAATTGCTGAGCCACTATTAAACACAGCTTGACTTAACTGCTGGCAGGTGAGGATAGTTGCAAGGTGAACTGGGAAAAAGCCTTCCCACCACCCAGAGCAGCCACCACTCCTGCTTGTCAGCTGTTAGGCTATTTTTAAATGGGGGCTCAACACTCTTTGAAAGAGTTTAAACCTGTGTTTAAAAGGAGCATGAACACAGCTGTAGCCATCTTTCAAAAGAATGGTAAAGTCATTGGGGCAATTGTATGATGTCCCACATCATCACACAACCCACTTGGTATCTGTCAGGCTTTTTTTCAGGTTTGCTGGCAAGCACTGTGGGATGAAGAGTTGATTCCTCCCTTTTCTGTTATTCCTCCTAGCCCTGTCAGTCTTGGGATCAGCTGGCAGAGCTAGTAGAAGTGGGAAGAGAGCCCTCTTTACCTACCAGATCTTGGATCCCAAAAAGATGATCCATGGGTCTGGAGACCTGGCAGATAAAGAGTTGGCTCCATTCCTTTTCTGACACCCTTCCATCCTGGCAGCTGATTTAAGCTGGGGGGAGAAGCAAGAGAAAAAGGCTTGCACCTCCTCCAGCTCTGTGATCAGCAGCCAGGAGCCTGTGCAAAGCTCGGACCAACTTTTATAAACAGCTAGCCCTTCACTCTAGGCATCCATCAAAACTTGTCTGCCCTGCTTTTTCCATTTCAGTTAAGAGACTGATGAGATTTGTGGTTTGGTGGAGAAATGTGCTGAATTTATAATTTTGCTCCTTTGCCAGTTTAAGGGGCTATCCCATTATCTTTTGACTGTTTTATTGGTAAATAGAAAGCTCCCTTTGCTCTTCTTCATTTAAATTACTGCTCTGGAGGGATATGTTTTGGGTCTGAAAGAGTAATCACCCTCCTTATCAAGGGGAATGAGCTTTTTGGAGGTGAAGAACAACCAAAAGTTAATTTCATTCCTGAACCACATGATATAGCAGCAAAGAAAACAACTCAGAAATGAATTGTGTGGAGTTACTTATCTCTTCAAATCCCTCCATTTTGCACTCCATTAGAAAGATTGAATTCATGAAGATTAGAAACCACAGTAGATGAGATGAAACAGAACTTTATAGAAATGAAGCACAAACTTTATTCTTTAGATCAGAAAAATGGTGGATGTATTATTTATGTATTTATAAGATTTGTATTGCTACCCTTGGCAGTTAACAACGTGTATTTTTGTTGTGAAGGGTTTAAAATTAAACTCCAACATATAAGGTTGCAGAACTTTTAATGTGTGAGAGCTGCTAAACTAGAACAGTAGATCTAAAAGTTGATTAAACTCTCCAGCCATAATTATCTGATCTACAGCTGAACTAAAAAGATATTTTTAAAACCCTATGTAAAACATCTGAAAGTTCCTTAGGCCATAAAATTAATAAACAATTATTAAAGCATTCAAAACCATATACTAAAAATATTAAAATATTAAAAGTTTCACTTCTGAAAAACAAATGAAATTAGATTTTCATTTTGAAAATGAATTCATTCATTCATTAGCTTTTTTAATAATAAACAGACAATCCACAAACTTAACAGTTGTTTGGGATATGCTTGTGGCATATATCTGCAGTTGTATATTTCATAAGCTTTACGGATGGAATCATAGTTGTTCTCTGCACCTTTTACGTGTTCATACCTAGGGAATTGATGGTTCCTGAATATCTCTGCCTTTGCCTGTGTGTTTAACATAAAAGTCTATCGATCCAGCTACAATAGCCTTAATTGCTAAATCATCTTCCCTGAATACATGCCCTCATGATGCATATCCTCCCAGGACTGGAACCTTTATTAATCAATGAATGGTCTTTAATTCACAAACTGTATGTCTCCATAAACTACAATATTCTTAATAATTTGATAAATAATGTGTTTAACTCTCCCTGTTCAAAGTGGAATGAGGGGTCACACTGTTAGAATAATGATCAGCTCAATTGTCATTCTCAAAGGTTAAGTACTGTGCATTACAAAGTGTTCTCTTTCCAGACACAAGGACACCCAGATTCTTGTTTTCCCCTCTTTGTACTCCTTGTCTGTTGAAAATTGTCAAAAGTTTATGTATGCTCATCTTCAGACTATAAACCCATACAGAAATTCACTGACTAGCTTCTGGCACACATTGCTCTTAAGAGCAGGAGATCAGTGACTCACTGCAACTTGCTATCTTTTATAAAATGTGAGTTCTCCCCCCATATGTATTGTTTTTTATTTGTAAGTGATCCAGAGTTGGGTGGCCTCAAAGTTCGATTAAATTAATTAATAAAATGACTATTGGTGTCTCCATTTGTTGGTGTGTTCTTAGGTGAGTTTTTCCACCACCTCATAGAGAAAGGAGAAAAAAATGGAGACAAGAAAATGTGAAAGTAAAATTAAGGCAATTTTGAGTACATAGCTGAGAAAATCTACACTGGAATTATATAAAGCATTTCTATTTTCTAAACTGGAACTTAATTCCTTTTACGCAATTGATATAGAATGTAAAGCCAAGCTATTGGGAACAAGACCTAGTAAATAATTGGCCTCTAGCCCAAAACAGCAACCACAAAGTAATTTTTTTGTTATTAAGAGTATTCAGGGCAAATGTTGGAATGACTGGTGGATAAAGCCACTTTAAGCCATGGGGAAAACCCACTCTGCTAGGAGCTATTTCTCTCTTAGCACTGGTACGCAGAAGAACGGATTGCAGGTCTATTAATCTTATTACGAAACTCATCATGTAGGGATTTGCAGCACATCTGGATTACATCAAAACAATGACATGTTGATGTCATGATGCAAATCTCATTTGTACATATTCGCATCCAGACATAAGTTGTTGTTTTAGCATTATGATGTCATGATTTAAGTTTAATCACTTGTTCCCACTTGCCTCCCTGTGGATGCCTGAGGACCAGTTGTAAGTTGGATGCCTCCACAGATGGTAATATTTTGTAGTGTGGAGTCACTGAATAAGACATGTGAAGGTATTCCATATGCTTGCAGATCAATTTAGTATCCATGTGCCATGTATGAGGATTTGAAGTACTGCAAATCTGGCATGAGAAGGCAAAAGCGGAAGACACAGAGGAAAGCCAATCTTTATACAAATGAAAATTCAATATTCAGATTCTGGTTTCTTATTATTCTTTATGCCATAAATAACTCTGCAGGGGGCCACTAGCTTTCTAGTGCTCTTTAGATATTTCATTGATGTATTGCTTCCTAATACTTAGTAGTATATGGCAAAAATAATGCTGGAAGCAATCTAGCATACAATTTCTGTCCAATGAAGAAATTCTGCAATGACTATGAACTCTATTATGGAGGAACTTTTTGCAATTTATGATGATTCATTAATCAAGGAAATTGGAATTGGTGTCTAATAACAGAGCTGATAAATATCATACAGGAGGATAGGAATATTTTGAACCCAACTCAGTTTCTTAAATATATTTTGGACTAGAAATTTCATAACCATCATGGGATCACCTGTGTTGATTGGGAATTCTGGAGGCTGTGATCTGAACAACTGAAGAGGGCCCAATGAAGGAAGTCTCTGTTATGGAAATGTAGAAGCTGTCTTATATAAACTTAAATGACTGGTAGAACTAGTCCAATATTGTTTAACTGACAAGTCTTTAATGTTATAAGCTGGACTTGTTTTCTGACCTTTTTAATTAGGAGAACCCTGTGCAATTCCTCCCCAGCCTTCTGTTGTAGTCTGTAGGATGTGAATCAAAGGCACAGATTGCCACTTCTTGTCTTTAATCCCAGGTTTAATTAGCATGAACCCTCATGTTTGTGCTTACTGTGGCATACTGCCGCAGAGGTTTTTTGAAGCAGCAGCTAGAGAAAAGGCAATGGGAGCAAATTGAATGAAAGTTTATCCACAAGGGGTTTTGCATTCTGGATGAAACATTTAAAGTGCTGGATTACAACAAGGGAGCCCTGGAAGGGAGGTGTTTGTGGGACATCTGGAGCTGATAGGAGTTGATTGAATATAGTTAGAGCGATATATGAAATTGGGGTTAATTATTGTGAGTTACCATATAAATGGTGTGCTGGGGGTTTATTTGGAGCTGTAAGCATGGTATTTGTGCTCTCCAAATATGGCCCATTTGGCCACTTCTCTGACCCACATTCAAAGATGGTTCCAGCAGCAGCGGTGGAGAAAAAAGTTTACTCTAAGAGAGCAATGGTTGGAGCAGTGGCTGGAGAATGGTGGTTAGAGATGCTTGTGGAACAGAAATCAGAGATGGCAACCAATGCAAAAAGGCTGGAGACTGGCATGACAAGGTTGGAGGATTGACAGCTGGAGAGCTGACAACACCAGAGTTTTCTGCTTGGCTTTGTGGGTCACGGATGGGTCACAGATGGACCTGCTGGCCCTACTGCTGGTTTTGCTGACCCTTTGTGTGGCCATGTTGGCCCTTTGGATGGTTTGACTGCCTTCTCAGCTAGCTTTGGAAATGGTGTGGAGGCTTGTTCCTTGTATGTGGTTCTGGCCAGCAATGAAGAAATCTGATCAGAATCTCCTTTTCCCAGTGGAGGATTGCCATTGGCTTTTTGCCTTTTTATTTGAGCCAGGCCACTGCTGCCATATTGCCAGTACCAGCCCTCTCCAAATCACCAACTTTCCATCACTCATCCAACTCCCATTGCCAATGGATTGGGATGGACTGGCCCCATTGTGATCTGTGACCAGCCTAATCCACATGGGTATAAAAAGGGGAGCAGGTACAGCAGAATCAAGCTTGCAAGATTCTGTCATTATAGCCACTCTCAATAGAAGTAGACTTAGCCATGTGGTGAGTGGATTCTTGGTCTGGCCTATCTGGTGGGGCTGACATGTGGCCTCTCATTGTGCAAGGGGTCACTTGGTTCTCTGGTAAATAAAATTGCTCAGATTTGATTGGAGTTGGACTTTGATGGGGCAAATCCTGTTGAGGTGATAGAAACATTGTTTGTCTGGTTATGTGGGGTGAGTTTGAACCTGTACCTACTGTGGAAGTAGACAGGAACCTTGGGTTGATAAACCCAGCCACCTCTGTATTAGATCCATGCCCCTTTTGGCTGGTGAATGCCATCCAGGAGGTGACATGCAGTTGGGCCCATGCAATAGTATCTGCTTCTTTAAGGAAGGGGTGGTACCTACTGCCTTGAAGGAGGTGGTGGTATGTTGCCCCCTCAAGAAACCTTTGCAATTTTCTTCTATTCTCTAAGCTTTCCTTTTGGAAGGTTTTGAGAAGGTAGCTCAGCTTCAGAGTTCCCTGGAGGATATAATTATCTAGATGCTTTTTAGTCAGGTTTGAGACCAGGGCATAGTACTGAGTCAGCATTGGTTAGGCTTGTTTATGACTTTTGGCAGAGCCAGGATGAGGGTACTACAATCATCCTGGCTCTACCTGACCTCTCAATGGCTTTTAATACCATCAGCCATGGCATTCTTTTGGACCAGCTGGAGGGATTAGGAGTTTGAAGCATGGTTTTCTGGTGGTTTTCCTCCTTTCCTTGTGGTTGGATTGGTGTTGACAGAAGGGAGAGATCAAGCAAAGACGTCTCCTACATGGGAGGTCTCAGGACTTGATGCTCTTGCCCCTCCTGTTTAACAACTACATGAGGCCACTGGATGAGGTCATCCATCAGTTTGGGGACTGGTTTTTTTTCCTGAATTTTCTTTTTTAGATTACGTATATTCATGTTTACTGTTGTTTTATTTTGTAAACTGTGTACGATTGTGATACAATAGGGCAGCCTATAAATCTCATCAATCAATCCCAAATTCAAGCCTACTTTTGATCACACTTTCAGTGGATGGCACTGGGCCAATTGCCCTCAGAATAATTTCTATACCTACCAGAGTGTTTTTGTGAAAGAAAAAAATAGAGGAGACAGTGCTTTGTATACTGCCTTGAACTCCTAGAGGAAAGGTGGGATATGAATTTAACCAAATCTCTAATATGTATGGAGTATTGTAAGCAACGCTCAGAAGCATTTTGTTTTCTAATGCAGTTTTGGCCATGCTGGCAGAAGATAATGGGATCTGGAGGGCATCAGGTCAGGAAGAATGTGCTAGAGGTTGAACAACCTTGATCAAGATATCTTGGCACATAGTAAGGAAACAGTGAATGAATTAGACACTGTGAGTGAAGTAATTTTTCAAAGTTATGTTTGCTGTCTTAGGAGATGATATTTAACAGCAAAATCAAAATGCTTGCTAAATTTTCTACCCTTTTGACCAATTACCTTTCACACATATTCTTTCTTTGACAACAGAGTGATTAAAATACTTTCCACCAGGCTCTAGAAATGGCTATATCATGCAATGCATCAACTTTACACTGTCATGTATTCATCCATAGGAGAATCAAATATAAACATCAAGTTTATTGTCAACTGTCAAATATACCAAAAAACCAAAAAAAACCATACATATGACACACTTGTGCACATATATCATTTTAAACAGCTATACAAAAGGAGGAAGAGAGAAAGAGAGGGAGAAGGTGATGGAGAGAGAACTTATTCTTTCCCACAGGCTTGGGGCATTAAGATCACAGTGTTTACAACTTGAACAGGATTGCTTCCCTTCCTGTGCTCACTCCTTCCTCTGAATAGTTTGGTCCTCATAAGCAATGAGACAATTTGAGGTTAACTGTGCACTTTACACTTTTAGTGGTACACATTGGCCTGTTGTAGTGATGATTCTTGTAATTCATGGAGCAGGTCTATACCTCTGTATCATTACCCAGATGCTGTGGAGAACTAAAGGCAACCTGTCTCCATATAGTATGTTTCTGCTGTGTACACATGATGAAAGCAATGCTTATCTCCACTTCCGGTGTAATAAGGTACAAGTGGTTACACACTACATCAAAGTTCCCAATCTGGTGTTCTTTAAATGTGCAAGACTTCAGCTGTCATAATTCCCGGATAGCATCACATTGTCCAACATATCTGGAGGACACCCAGCTGAGGAAAGCTAAACTAGATTTTCATCCAATAAAAGAGCAATCCTCACATATAACTTTCTCCTTAATGATCATCCATATGATCTGAGCAAGCTTTATCTGTCTTGCCTTCCCTCACTCCTTCTGATCAGAGAGAAACTTAAAGAGAGAAGAAGCATATTCACATTTTGTATCACCAGCCATGTCAGGTAGAAAGTTAGGAGAGGGCATAATACAAAAACAGAAGACTCAGTAGATTCAGAATTTCTAAAATAACTGTGTCATCTGGCATTCAAAAGATACACAGGTAAACATTGCTGACTGTCTTCCATCATATGAGCAAATTCGATAGCTTTCCGGTGCCTCCCTCCATTTTTTTGGTTCCATTTTTTAAAAAACTACAATGCTGAAGACTCTTTCAGGTGTCATAATCTTGTCCCAGAAGAGGCACAATAAGAAGGAAAACCAGACTGGAAAAAGAATAGGAACACAGCAAGTTCTCTGCTTGAAAGTGTGGAGAGCTGAATGCTGCCTGCATCAACTTTCAGCCATACATTTTAGGTGAATTTGCTGATTTTAGTGCACCATTCTGGGCTCTCTTTGCAGGCTTCATCCAGAATTAAAGTGTTGGTAACCTAGCCAAGGTCATATGTTACATTTGTGAAAATATATTTCGAGTGGATTCATGAGATCTAATCCAAAAATGTTTTCTTTGCCTTTTCATGTGAGGAAGTTGATGTGGTGATAGTTGTGTCTTGTGGCAAACTGAAATGGAAGGCTTTTTTCACTCCCTAGAAAATGACACTAACAACATCATTTATATACTAATATACTATGCTAGTGTTCTCTGGCCTTCCCAGACATTGTGCTAGCTGGGATTTTTAGAAGCATCAGGTTGGAGAAGGCTGACCTCTGCCATTGTTGTTGAAACCACAAAGGAAGCCCATAAGTGTCTTGACTCATGATTAGGATCAAGTTAAGACCTGAGGGAACTTTAAGTTCTAATATGTAAGTGTTGCAATGAAATGGATTCATCTGTCACACTAGTAACAAGAGATGTCCTAGTGAGTAAAAAATACTTAACAAGAGAGAAAGGGAACTTTTCTTTTTCAGTACATGGTGCACAAATCATT
This sequence comes from Candoia aspera, assembly GCF_035149785.1. NCBI lineage: Eukaryota > Metazoa > Chordata > Lepidosauria > Squamata > Candoiidae > Candoia > Candoia aspera. The sequence goes on from NC_086159.1 coordinate 29,167,471, forward strand.
TGAGAAATATGTCTGTGTCTGCACAAATGTGACAATAAGAAAGAAAGAGATGGTCCACATGCACTTTCATTATTGACTGGAAGGAAACTGAAAGCTGCAGAGGATCAAATGAGGAATACCTTCATCTCACTCACCCAACCCACCTAGTAAAACAAATGAACAACCAACCAACCCAAAGATCTGATGTCTAAATTCTGGCCACTCCTTTTATAGTTCACATAGTTCAGAGTACTGTGCCTGGCCACAAGTGGTCTGAGAATCTGTTTCACACCTCCTTGTGCACTTCTGACTGTGATTGCCATGAATGAATGAGGCAGGAGAAGCCCTAGCATAGGTTTAACACATTTTTTACAAGGAAAGGTTAAAATGTAAGAGTCACTTTTATGGTGAGATGGGCAGTGTATAAATTTGATAATAAATAAATATAAATAAATAAATAAATAAAACAAAACTCTAAAGTCTCACCTGCCAAAATCTAAGAAAACCAGAAAATCTTAGTCCCATTCACATATACAGCACAACTCTACCTACAGAATATTGTATCATTGTCCTCCCCAGTGTAGCCTTTGCATCCCAACCACATGATAGGTGCACCCCTTGGCTGCCAAGATATAGCCCACTCCTGTTCAATTTTCAAAAGCTGTTAACAAAGGGTTGTCTGGATTTCCTATTTGAAGATCTCAAGCAAGACAGACATCCGTAATTTCAGTGACACACTTAAAAGCTTAGCCATAAATAGGTGAGCTAATTATGCAATGGAAGAGAATACATACTTTAAGATCCAGAATGTGTTAGGGATAAGACAAGTAGTAATGGCACCACTGCAGCAGAACTTCTGCATGGACATCCATGACCATGCTCAGCACAATGAGCAGGAGAATCACTCTTAGGTTGATTTATCATGTTTAAAATAAGTGAATCCATCTCACTGTCTAACAAGCTCCCCTCCCCAATTTGTACTGCCCTACCTATTGTGTTCCTCTGCAGTTTACAGAAGAATGTGGTATCTATTGGCTAGCAACATCAGATTGCTAGACAATAATCAATATATTGGCTTGTTTGTGGTCCCAGATGTTATTTCCCAACAGGTTTCTAACTATCAGAGGCCATCTGTCATGAGTCAACAGTTGATCTAGTCAAATGGTTTGGCCAGCTTTCTTCAGCTTGGGCATCATTCAGATACACAGATTTCAACTCTTAGAATCCTACAGCAAGCATGACCACTGCAGAGAAATCTTTGAGCTGAAGTTCATATAGTTTGAGGACTTCCAGTCAGAGGAGAATGCATGGATCAAAAAGTCATCATAGAGCATAACAAAAGTTTTCATTATCATACCACATCACTTCAGACACAATGCTTTTTAATGGACACAATTCACACAATCAGCTTCAAATCACTGAGTGATGATGATAAGCAAAGTGAGCCAAGCTTGTGAGAGTCAGCCCTTAGGAGGAAAAGGTGGCAATGAAAAGGAAAACTAGGGTAGAAAAAGGGTTGACCAATAATGCTTATATTCTGTGCCTACCACTTAGAACGTGCCGTTTTTAAAATCTGACATATGGCTTATAATAGAAGTATAAAAAAAGAGTTTGAAACTATATGCTCTAGAAAAACAAAAAGATTGGCAGAGCAATACAGCAATTTAAGTAACTGGTTAGGGAAATTACATCTGGGGTTTAAAAAATCTGAACTTCAAGCTTAGGCCTTTGTGTAGCTAAGGAAACCACTGGCACTTTTTTCCTAGAGACAATGGTTTACCTTACAAGGGAAGACTATGAACTAAAGCTAAAGGAAAGATAAAACAGTTGGACATCCCTGATGAAGGCATGCAGATACTAGAATAATATTAGATCATGTATTATAGACTGTCAGTGGCTTATAGTGGGCAAATGTCAACACAGTACAGGTTTTAATGCTTTTACAAGCCCAATCAACAGCATTCAAGTTGCATCACTGAAAGTATCAGCAATGGGACAGATTGGAAGTGTTGGAGATGCTAGTTCTACCAACAATTTCCTACTCACTGATACAGTTTTTATCTTCTCATACTGCTGTTCAGAGATAGCTACCTTCCAACCACTTTACCTTCCTTAGTGGAAGGTCCTGTCACTCACAGAATGAATAAAAAGAGTTTTACAGAAACAATGAAAAATACAGTGTCACAATTTCATTTTTAAGTTCAGAAGGCTTCTTTGCTCCTTGCATACATGTGATCTCTCTCTCTCTCTCTCTCAAATACACACACACACACACTCATACACACACACACAATTTCTTCCCCCACTCCAGGCCAACTGTAAGAGGTTGCTGGATGGGGGAAAGGACCTCTTGCTACTACTTTCCCAAAGCAGATTGAAAGAAGTAAAAGTGGCTTGCATGCTCCTTTCTTTTGGCAGGAACAAAGGACCTTCATGCCTTCATTTTTCCCTCACAGACCTCAAAGCTTAACTTGGCTGCCCCTCCATGGACTTCAACCAACTTCTCATCCCACTGAATTATGTTGCCTTGTAGTTGGCTGGTGCAGTTGGCCAGACCCACAATCTCTGCTGGCATCAGGACATGATCCCACATGTTGAACTGAGAAATTTCCCCAACGAAGGCCTGAGTAGCATCAAATCTTCCACCCAAGGTATCCTGTGGCATCAAAATGGAGAAGTGGGAAAACAAACAAGGTAAATGGGAAAAAATGGAACAATAGGGGGCAAATCAGAGTAGAATAAAAATAGGAAATTGAGAAAAATAAGAGAATGGTGGGATAGAAGAATTTAGTCACTGAAGCTGGCCATTATTCCTTCGTGTAGAAGTGGGCAAATCTTTAGTGTTGAGGGCTGCACTTCATATTCATATTGAATATGTGGGAGGGATGTGGGAGTCAAGGCTACTATAAGTAGGAAAACAGTACAAAGTAGGAGGAACCATGTCATGTTCATGGTATGAGTCCTAGATTTTCAGGTTTAGGGATTAGAATAAAGTTTTAATGAGTTTCCCACCTGATTTCAGTAATTGCACTCCAGATGCACAGCTGGTACTGATAAAGTTGGGACTGCTTGGATCACCCATCCTTGAATTACCGTATGCTTTTCAGGGACTCCAGTCTAAACCAGAAATCATTTAACTTCCTAGATTTCAAGGCTGATGGGTTTGGCACAGTCAGGAGAACACTAACAGGGGATCTCTTAGACTCAAATTCTGCTCCTTTAGGCAACTGCTGGTCAGCTTGCTTGAATATTGTTCAGGTCATTAATTTCCAAGATCATGTGGAGAAATCAGACTTACCTGTTCCTGGCCCAAGATCATCACCCCATGAGGTTTAATTGAATGCCAAGATGCTAGGTTTTCATTGGCTCCACGCTCCACTCCATCTTGATACACTGACCATATACCATCCCGAGTGATCCAGGTAATGCAGATGTGGTGCCATGTCCCATCCTTTAAAGTCATGGGTAGATGAGCCACCTTTCCAACAAAATAGAATAGAGAATACCTTAACACCATAGTGCAAATAGATTTTTTTGTAGATGCCTTTTTGTCCTTTCCTAAAATTGCCATATCCATCACTGTCACGGTTTCCCCAATTACCTTATGGTCTAGAATGATTTGTGAGTGTAGCCAGTATGGCAACACATTGGACAGATAAAGCTGAATGGAACAGAGCAATCCTGACTGTTTTTCTATCACAACGCCAGAGAGGAATCAAGGAGGAAGGAGTTCCACGGCTGGATTGTCACTACCCAAAGGACCCCATCATGAGTACCTGACAAGGTAGTCTCTCTAAAGCAGTGTTTCTCAACCTTGGCAACCTTAAGATGTGTGTTGGCTGGGGAATTCTGGGAGTTGAAGTCCACACATCTTAAAGTTGCTAAGGTTCAGAAACACTGCTCTAGAGAGTAGATCATATAACAGACATTTAAATTAGAACTGTAAAATTTAGATGGACTCATAGGGAAAGATAGCTGCCCTTCAGATAGTCTGCCCCCAAACATTTTTGTTTTGTAGATTAAAACCCCCCACCTGAATTGTGCGTAGAAGCAGACCGGAAGTCAGCAAAATCTATCCAAGACAGGTCTACAAAACTGGACCCTGAACAAAATCTAACTGCTGCTTTTGATTCTAGCTGTACTTTCTGAACAGTTTACAAGGGCTGCCCCATACACAGAGCATTGTAGGCATCTAAAGGAAAAGCAACCAAAGCGGGGCAAAGCCATTCCTGCACTTCATAACTGTGGTGCTTGATCTTCCCGGATCAGAGTGCAACCTAAGTAGAGTAGCTTGTTGTATTCTTTCAGACCCTTTGGATCAGGGGGCTGAGCCAGCTTTTTGTGGATGGGGTTGTACTTTCATTTGACAGCCTCTGAGGGCCTGAGAGGCACATCACTGGAGCAGGGAAAAAATCAATTTTTCACCTCCCTTTTTTGGGGAGGGGTGTTGTAAGTAGGTAAAATAGGTACATTAAACCTATTCATTTTACAGATTGTTTCTACAAAAATAAGTTAAAAAGATCACACCACAGAAAACCAGCAATTTCCACTGACATTTGGAGGTATGATCTTAGAGGTAGTAGGGCTTCATTGTATAGTAATTCACAAAAAGTAATTTGTGTTGCTGTCACTCAGATGTGTCTGCAAGGGAGGGTCAAAAAGGTTGAGATGACTTTTCCAGTGCAGCCCTTCCATGCTTTTGTGGTCCTCCAGCCCAGGGAAATTGCGCATTGTTACTACAGCTAATGCCATTTTTTAAGGCAGGTCAGTGCCTGTGCCATTCTATTGAGCTGCTGGAATCTCCTTTACCTTACCTTGTCATTAATTATAAGCTCCATGGGATTGTTTCCCCATACTATCAATACAAGCTCGTTGGCTTGCCCAGGAACAGAGTAGGAGAAAGGGGTGCCCACTTCTGCTGGATTCTTAGCTTTTAGCCACATGCTGATAGTGAAGGCGTACAGTTCAGGCAAGCTTTTCTTCATCCGAGCATACATGTAGTTGTTTCGTACAGGGATGGAGACTTTAAAGGCTTCTGGAGGATTGAAGACCATTGTTTCTGTGTGCACAGCAGATAAATAGGAGTCAAAAGAGTTATGAAGGACTAGCAGAGATTGAGACATATGATCAGACCTTTGTTATCTGACAGCATAGCTGAAATGGGTGTCAGATATTGTAAACTGTCAGTAGTTACTTCCTATCAGAATTTGAGATCATTTGACAAGGTTAACTGGCCATAGATTCAAGAAATACCTCTCACATAGCACATAACTAATTTATGGAATTCACAGCCACAAATGGGGGTCTGGTCACTAGTGTAGCTGGCTTTAGGAGAGGAGTCATTGAGTTACAATAGCTAGTTGTGTCAATTAATGGTTACTAGTTATTTTATAGTGGCTGTATGGAGTTGTTCGTGGGGGCATAAGCTACTAGATAACATTTGCTGAGGAGCAAGAGCAGAGGAGACTCACTGTATAACAAATGAGTAACATCAAATCAGAAAGTACTTCAACGTAAAGATTTTAATACCACAGCATTTGGGTGCATTCATTTCTAGTTTTTAACCCTTGTTACAACCCAAAAAATAAATATCACCCATACCCTCGAATATATACTTATGCACTAAAAATGAATGTATGAAAGTTCTGACTCTGAACCCCATATTCTGTGCTTTTCATTGTCACACTGACCATGCTCGAGCTCAGAGACCCGGTTATGTAGAGCATCCAGCTCCTTTTCAACATTTTGTTGCTGTAGATTGTGGCTGCTGGTGATGGAGGTGCGTTCTTTCTCCAGGGCTAAAAGCTTAGAGAGGATCTGTCCTTCCAGTTGCTCCATCTTGGTGTGGATTGTCTCTTGGGCTGGCATAGGGGCAGAAGTAGAAGAAGCATTCGTTGGAGTGGGAATATCCTGCTACACTCATGGAAGAGATGAAAAAGGAGATAAAAGCATATTAAAAATAGCATAGCAATAATTTCACACACAGGGAATTTAGACATGCCTTTATTGACATATTTATATTTCTGCCGCATCCAGATATTGCTAGGTTTGGGCTTTGGGACAAAAGATCATGATCCTACACTTGGGTATCCCAAGTGATTTCCCAAGGGTCAGTGCATGGGGGCAGTAGCCTGCTAGGATTGATACCATAGTGTTTTTGTAAAATTCATACACACACATACCCATCAACCAATGGGTGGCTAAGCATATATAATGACATATCATTTTTGTGATTTTTAATTTAAAATATGTTATTTTTAGAAATAAAATGGTGCATTTTCTCTTATAAGACAAAGCAATATCTAAAGTGCCCCCTTCCAACAGGTCCAAGATTTAAAGTTACTTTGGTCCACCATTCCACCCAAATAGTTAACATAAACTGGTCAGCTCAAAAGGAAGCCGGAAGCCATAATATTATGAATATTATAAAACTGTTGAATTGACCCCAAACCATTTAGAATCCTTGTCTCCATGTTAATGCCCCCTGTCCTGTACCCCAGAACCACCAGAGTGATAGGAGACAGATTGGAGATCAGCAATAGAGCCCAAGCTTGATGCAAGGAAGACTGTCTTTTCTGTCCCTTGCAAATTCCATTTGAAAAGTTCACATAGCAGATGAGGGGATTGGTTAGAGTTACCACAATGGAGCTGCAAAAATCTGGACAAGGCTTCAGCAGAGGGTTAGTATTTTCTGTATCTATTTTCTGCCATCTACTGGCCATCTGGCTTTGTACAGCCCAGGTCTGGTATCTCTAAGGAAGCCTCCCTGCTTGAGATCCTAAAGAGCTGCCATCAGTCAGAAGGAAAATGCTGGTCTGTCTCTGTGGAATATTTTGGACTTAGTGTATAATGCTTAGAGATGACCCACTGAAATTAAAGGGACAGCTAAGACATGTCTAATATGACCCAAAACTACTTTCAGTGGCCCATGAATTGGAGGAAATGTTGCAGATTGACCTGTCTCTTTGCACTGATGAGCTGTTTTGACCAACAGGGAAAGATGACATATGGGCAAAGAAAAGTTTTTTAAACTCTGTTCCTATATCTGTTTCGTAGCTGGTTTGTTGCTGGTTAAATGTGACAAAGTGAAAAAGTAAGCTTCCTATTTATCTCTGTCTCTCTTCAAGATGTATTTTGGATAGAAGTGAAGCTTTCCTATCCTATGCATTTCTTAATCAGTCTAAATATCACTTCAAATATAATTTATCTTTGCTAGCAGTCTTTGCTAACTGGGCTAAGCTCATAATCTGCATTCAAGACAAGCATATTATAAGCATTTTACTTTTTCAATGTAAATATTCTGCTACTTAATTGCTCAGTATTCTTTCAGCACTCTGCTTATGTTTGAAGCACACCATCTAACAAAACCTCCTCGTGAATTCAAATTTCCAGCAGGAAAGGGGAAATATCAGCTCTCGTTCCTTTTTTGCCCACCAAAAACTTTTTGCCTGCTGGTGAGTTTTGCACACCAATCCATTTATTCTGGCTGCATTGTACCTTTTTCCCTGCCAAATGGGCTGGGGTCAATGGTTGGCAGTTACCTCTGCCTATGTAGGTACCCATGCCATAATCACAACAAGGATACTGCACCAGTTGATGACATCCACAGTGGGTAAAAACGTTTTGGACATGAGATTTTAACACTACTGGCAGGCAAAAAAGGAACATGAGTCGAAATATCCTCCCACATACAAGAATACATTGTTCCCTTCCAATCTTTTCTGGCTTTTGGATTAGGTCTGGGTCTTTGGCTAATTGTCTTATATTTTGTGCTTTTATAGCTGTATTATATTCGCTGCTTCAGAAATTTTACTTTAAATTGGAAAATGGCTACCAATATTTGAAACAAGCTCAGTGTCTATGTTTTTAAGAATCTCCAATTAACTTTAATTAACATGGTTGTTTCTGTTTTCCTATACTCAAAAGTCTGGAAAAGAATGCTGATAGGATTCCAAGGTGCCAGGGATTGAACTGGCTACGGAGGAACAGTAAATGGGCTTTTTCCTATCCCTTTGACCAGTCAGTCTCTTTGATACCACATAATAATTTTAGAACCCATTTAACTCTACAGCTCTGTAACTTTGGGTGCTGAGGTCACAGCTGGTATTACATGGGGAACATCTGTAACTAGAGCAAGTCCTTATTACTGTTTGCCAGAACAGCCAATCCTGCTGGGAAAAAAGTTCCCTTATAGAAAAACCTATTTTTCCTTCTGCTTCTCTGATTGCTGCAGAGATCAGACACATTTTTTTCAGCCATAGAGCCCTATTCCACTGCCTTTAATGCTAAAACACCTTTGATGTTATGCTGCATTAGTACCAATACAGTTCAAATTGCAGGAAGCAGCAAATCTACAAATCAAATTGCAGGAAGCAGCAAATGTCAGACCTACCACAAATATTGCACCCAGTTCCAATTTGGAGAGGAAGATTCATACAAACTAGAAAAAGTTTGAAGAAGAACAGTGAGGATGACAGGAAACTCAACACAAATATGTATAAATCTTTTAAGGGATATTTTGCTTTGATGAAGATATAAGCCAAAGTGTCCCTTTGAATTTCTCCAGGGAAGGGCCACAGCACCCTGCTTCCAACTCTGGAGCAAAGCAGCTCTGGAGCTTCAATTCATTCCTCAGAGAAGCTTCTGTGTATGTACAGAAAGCATTTTGCTGAAGTAAAGGAACCTATGAAAGCAGAGTGGCCCTCCATGCTTTGTGGACTTGGAGCCCTTTGTTCCCTGAGTCCCCTTGCAAAACTGAGACATAGCAATGTACCTCTGCAAGGTGAAGCACTTCATTGAGGCAGATGGCATGCAATCAGCAGAGGCTTAAAAATTAAATTCCTTGCAGAAAGATTGAGGAAGTCAGCAGTAGGGAGATATAACAACACTCTTCAAGTACATACAGGAATGTCTCTCAGAAGAAGACTATGACTCAAGACATGGAATAATGATCTTAAGTTCAGGAAAACCCGTTCTGCTTGAATGTTAAGAAAACATTCCTTGTGGAGAAGAACAATTTGACAGTGGAATCAGTTACTGAGGGAAATAATAGCTTGAACTAGATGTTCAAGAGACTGCAAAAGACATTTGTAATGAGCAGCATCTGTGATTTTGATTTTAGAACTTGTTCTAAAATAAGTCATGTTGGGGTTAACAGTAGAACATGCAGCACAGCAGTCTTCTGTGCTTTCCTTCTCCCCTGGTTGCAATTCTTAATTTTTGTGGAAAGACATCAGTAAAATGAGATTGTTCTGGAAGAGAAAAGGAAAAGGAGAAACCAAAACAGGTGTGAGGAGGGAGACATCTGGAGGATTTTGTTCAGGCTGGATGCCGAATTAAAACCGTTTTTCATGGGCTGAAATGCAGTCATCCTAGGGCTGAAATGCAGTCATCCTTCAGATTTAATAAGTATTTTAGAGTCAAATACTTTTAGAAAGGCAAGTTTTGAAAGAAAATATATCTAAACCTCAGTTAAAGACCTGACCTGTAAAAGAGAGTGGGAATATTGCTATACTGGGGCTTAGTAAACCACATAGTGAAAAACTCAAAGTTTGAATGTTTAGGAGGAAGTCAATCACATCCTAGGGTACTGTAGGAGTTTGCAGATTTGTCTGGCCAAATGTTTATGTAGTATCTTTAGGAAAACCAGAAGAATGGGTGAAATGTCAGGTGTCTTGAGGCTGTTCTTATCTTCAAATGTGGGTGAGGAAGAAGATCTAGGGAATTACAGACCAATCTTTCTGATATCAATTCCTGGAAAAATTCTAGAACAGTTCCTAAAAAGATCAGTCTTTAAGCTTTGAAAGCAGCATGCTACCAGAAGTCACATAGATCTGTCAAGAATAAGTCCTGCCATATTAACCTTATCTCACCTTTTGATCTGATAAGATTCTTAATAGATTGTGGGAATGTTGTAGACATAATATTTCTTGATTTCAGCAAAGCATTTGACTAAGTGCCCTAATACATTGTAATTAACAAAGATAGTTAAGTGTGGGTGGCTAGATGGTTTAACAGTTGCGTAAATACATAGCTGGCGTGAAAATTATACTCAAAAAGTACTTATCAAGGGATGCCACAAGATTCAGTCGAAGGTCCTGTATTCTTCAGTATTTTTTACTAATGACTTGGGTGAAGAATTAGAGTGAATCTTATCAAAATGGCAGGTGACACAAGTTGGATGAGATAGTTAATATAAAATCCAAAACAACCTTTATCAGTTAGAGAAATGGGATGAAAATTCCACAAAGAAATTTAATAGAAACAAATGCAGAATTCTTTACTTATGAAACAGAAATCGAATCCATAGTTATAGAATGTTGAATATGTGCCTAGGTAATAGTATTTATGAAAAAGATATTGAAATATCTTTGATTGCAAACTGTGTATGTCACCAGTATGATGTGGGGCAAAAAGGCAAATGCAACTTTGTTTCAACAGAAGTAAACTGTCCAAATCACAGGAAGTAATAATTCTGTTTGATTCTCTCTTAGTCAGACCCCAGCTCGAGGACTGGGTAACACCTTTTAAGAAAGTGTTCTGAGTAACACTTTAAGAAAGATTCAGACAAACAGGTTCAGAAAGGGCAATAAGAATGATCAGGGACTAGAAGCTGTCATATGCAGAGAAATGGAAGGAAATAGAAATATTTAGCACTCAGATGACTGAGGTGGATCTGATAGCACTCTTTAAATATTTGAAAGGACATTACACAGAATAATATCTTGACCTGTTCTCCATTGTTCCAGGATTCAGAACACAAAATAATGGTTTTAAAATAAAGGAAGACAGATTAAATTTGTTGTAAGCTGCCCAAAGTCACTTGTTGAGATGGGCGGCTATAGAAATCAATCAATCAATCAAATAAACAAATGTTAGAAAAAGTTTCCTAAAAGTAAGAGTAGTTCAAGAAGTGATGGATTTATCTTCACCAGTTAAACAGAGGTAAAAATGTAATTTGTTGGAGATGCTTTAATTTGGGTTCTTGCATTGAGCAGGTGTCAGGCTCTGCCTGCGATCCAGTAAAGACACAGACACTAGCGTAAGCTTAGGTTCTGGCTTTATTGAGGAACAGAGTGCATGCCTTTAAAAAGCTGAGAGTGAGGGGAGCGCGCCGGAACGGGATTTAAATAGCCCGTGCCGGTCAGCGCTCCACCCCACCTTATTCCAGGTGCGTCCCACGAGTCCCACCGGTTTCGTTCCTGTCAGGTGAGAGGTCATTCAGCCCCCCTGCACCCCAGGTGTCGCCTCGATCCCCTTCCTGAATGGTAATGATTCATTGCCGGGCGATCAGGCTCTTAATCCTTTGACAGCTCGGGCGTGCCTCTCTTGTTGTTAGTCAATTGCTTGTTGGCAACTTTGTATCGCTGTCTTCCACGCCGCCGGTCTCGGTTGTTACTTAGTTTCCTGCACCTGTTGCTTTCTTTTGTGTTTCATAGTTGCCTTTGCCTTAATCCGCCAGGGACCCATTTCCCTGTATTGTCATGTGAGCCGTTGCGATGTCACAAGCATCGCAACGGTGATCATGACATACTGCCCCCCTTTAGGAAATCGCCGAGGGTTTGGAGGGATAGGCGGTATGGAAGGTGCGGATCAGGTCGGGAGCCTGGATGTCGTGGGCAGCGACCCACTCAGGGTGTGGGAAGTGTTTCCATTTGACTAGGTACTGGAGGGAGCCCCGCAGCTTGCAGGAGTCTAGTACCTCCTTGACCTCGAAGTGTTGCTGTCCGTCTATCATCACTGGTGGGGGGGGCGTGCGTGGGTGCCACCGGGAGGGGTCACTTGCTGGCTTAAGTAAGCTGCAGTGGAACACCAGGTGCAGCCGCTTTAAATTATGCAACAGGTCCAAGCGCACCGTGACTGGGTTCACGATTTGTGTCACCTGGAATGGCCCAATAAATTTGGGGGCCAGTTTCTTAGATGGTTGCGGTGATTTGATGAATCTGGTGGACAGGTAGACCAGGTCCCCTACCCAAAACGTTGGTTGTTGGCGCCGGTGTTTGTCCGCTTGCAGTTTGTATGCAGTTTGCGCCTCTTTAAGCACATCCTTGATGACTGGCCAGGAATCTGCGAGTTTTGCACCCCAATCACAGGCGGCCACTGCTGGGGACGGGGGCTGGGGTAGCTCAGAGATGGGGATGAACTCCCGACCCGACACCACCCCAAAGGGGGTTTGTCCCGTGCTTTGATGTATCGCGTTGTTGTATGCAACCTCTGCAAACAGGAGTAGGTCCACCCAGTCGTCCTGGTGGTAGTTTATATAGGAGCGGAGGAATTGCTCCAGTGTGGCATTAAGGATCTCTGTAGATCCGTCCGTCTGGGGATGCCAGGAGGTTGACAGGGCTTGCTGGGTGCCTATCAGTTTCAAAAAAGCCCGCCAAAACCTCGAGGTAAATTGTGTGCCCCTATCGGTCACCAAGTGGGAGGGGCAGCCATGGAGGCGGTACACGTGTACCAGAAAAAGTTTCGCCAGCTGTTGTGCTGACGGGATCGAGGCGCAGGGGATGAAATGGGCTTGTTTTGAGAAGTAGTCTTTGACTACCCAAATGACCGTTTTCTTTTGGCTAGGCGGTAAGTCCACAATGAAATCCATTGAGATTTCATCCCAAGGGCGGGAGGGTTCAGCCACGGGTTGCAGCAGCCCCTGGGGTTTACCAGCCGGTCGCTTGGCCATCGCACACACCGGGCAGGATGCCACATACATTTTGACGTCCTTCCTCATCGAGGGCCACCAAAACTGTCGTCGAGTTAGGTGTAGGGTTTTCAGGAACCCGAAGTGACCAGCCTGTTTGCTGTCATGCGATCTGCTAAGGATCGTTGGTCTTTGTGAGTCAGGGACATATAACCTTCCCTCCGCCCATGCGAGGTCCTGTTCCATAGTTACTTTGTTAGGGTTGGCAAGGAGCCAGGGGTCAGATTTTATTGCTGTTATAAAATCTGCCCGTAGCCCACCTGGCATCTGTGGTTGCCTGCGCCTTGGGGAGGGTTGCGCCGGAGTCGCTTGCAGGGGGGGGGGGCGTGGGTTTGGTCGACGATCTCTGCCCTCCCCACAGTCAGAGTGGAGGATTTCTCCTTTGTTGGTGCTTGGTAGACCCCATCCTCAAACGTTATAGAGCGGGTCCTCCAATTTATGCAGGGGTTGTGGCGTGCTAGCCAGGGGATCCCCAGCACCACTATGGGCTTTCCCACCGGGGTTACCACAAAGTCTATGGACTCCCTGTGGGTGCCCATTTTCAGGGTGACCTTTCTTGTACCCTGGGTGGCCGGTCCCCCCCCCCCTGCTGTAGAGCCGTCGAGTTGTTGGAACACCAGCGGTTTAGGGAGGGGGCAGCAGGGCAGTTTTAGTGCGGTGACAATGTCTGGGTGGATTAGGTTTCTGGAGCACCCAGAGTCCACCAGAGCTTCGACCATGATGGCTCTAGAGCCATAAGTCAGTTCGATTTTCCCTTCCAGGATGGAGCAATCTTCATTCACCCTGGGGTTGTCGTGCCCCTTCTTTACCACCTGCCCGGCGGCGCTGCTTAGGGCAGGTGGGAGGCATTTCCCGCTGGCTGCTCCTGGGCGTCAACCACGTCCCCTGTGAGGTAGGCGTATGCTTCCTTGTCCGGGGTTGCTAGCGCTCCTGTCAGCCGTCTGGGAGGGTTGGGCGGCTTGTGCGGCTCCTTCTGTGTTGGTCTGGGCGGGCGATCTGTCATCCTGTCCTTGAAGCATTCAGCTGCCCGGTGGCCCGTCTTCCCACACCTGGCACATTGCCTGTGGGCAAACCGCCATTGTCGCTCTGCGTCCCAGGTCGGGCCCGACTGTGGGACTGGTCCTCTCCTGCTGGGAGGGGTTCTGTCGTTCGTGGTTGCTAGCATGAAGGTGCGCTGGGCGTGCTCAGCCTTTCTGGCCAGACAAATCCACCCGTGTAGGGAGTCTAGGTCGTCCCTATAGAGTGCCCATTGTAGCACCTCACGGTTGAGGCCATCCTTGAACATGTCAATCAAGGTGGCCTCAGACCATTCCGGGATTTTACCCGCTAGGACCTTGAACTCGAGAGCGTAGTCTGCCACCGCTTTTTCCCCTTGGCAAAGTCCTTTAAGGGTACTCTTGGCCCTTTCCTTTGCCAGGGGGTCTTCGAAGTATTGTTTGAGCATGGCTAGGAAGTTGTGAAAAGTGGCCAGGGCTGGGGCTCCGGACTCTGACATCTGGACGTACCAGTCCGCAGCCCTGCCTTTGGGTTTCGTGGCCACTGCCGAGATTTTGGACGCTTCCGTCTCGAAGCAATGTCCATACTCGGCCATGTAGTTCCTGGCGTTCGTCAGGAAGAATGACAGGTTCATGGGGTCTCCATCAAATTTCATGGGGAAGTCCTTGGCGAATCCCCCAACTTGTGAGACCCCCACCTGTGGGTGGTTAGGGATGACCCCCACCGGGCTGGGGCCACGAAGCCCTGCGAAAGAGTCCTGTTCTTGGCCCCTTCCTCTCGTGGTTGTCGATGGGGTGGGTAGGGTGCCCCGATCCCCTCTTGCCCCCTGTGCAGCAGCAGTCTTTGTGAGCTCGCTCACCACCGATGCCATGGACTGGAGCATGTGTTCCAGGGCTCGTACATTGGCTTCCAGGGCTCTGACCCTGTCTGGTGTGACAGGGTCGTCCGTCCTCGGTGCTGCCGGTTGCTGCCTGATCGGCAGTCCTGCGACTCCTTGCTCGGGCGTTTGGGGGTAGTGGAGTCTCCAGGTGGTGTAGGATGTCCCCGTCTGGGGTCCTGCTCTGCCATCCCATGTGAAGAGTTGTTGGCCCCCGACTTCGTCTTCCGTTGGGGCTCTCCATTCCGGGCTGGAGCTCCAGGTTTGGAACTGGGGTGCGGCGTGGGCAGGGAGGGAGCCCGTGTCCCATCTCGGGTGCGCCGACTCTAGCAGCTGTCGGGTCGTCTCCCCCTCTTGTGTTGCGTCCTTTGCGCCTCTGGTGTGAAGCGCCGACTCCATGGCCATCCCTGGTTCCATCATCGCCGGTGTTTTCTCCCGCAGAAAATTTTTTTCCCGGTGGAGACTGGCGAGGTTCATTTTTGAGACTCTCAGCTTTATGTCAGGCTCTGCCTGCGATCCAGTAAAGACACAGACACTAGCGTAGGCTTAGGTTCTGGCTTTATTGAGGAACAGAGTACATGCCTTTAAAAGGCTGAGAGTAAGGGGAGCGCACCGGAATGGGATTGAAATAGCCTGCGCCGGTCAGCGCTCCACCCCACCTTATTCCAGGTGCGTCCCACGAGTTCCACCGGTTTCGTCCCTGTCAGGTGAGAGGTCGTTCAGCCCCCCTGCGCCCCGGGCATCACCTCGATCGCCTTCCTGAACGGTAATGATTCATTGCCGGGCGATCAGGCTCTTAATCCTTTGCCAGCTCGGGCGTGCCTCTCTTGTTGTTAGTCAATTGCTTGTTGGCAACTTTGTATCGCTGTCTTCCACGCCGCCGGTCTCGGTTGTTACTTAGTTTCCTGCACCTGTTGCTTTCTTTTGTGTTTCATAGTTGCCTTTGCCTTAATCCGCCAGGGACCCATTTCCCTGTATTGTCATGTGAGCCGTTGCGATGTCACAAGCATCGCAACGGTGATCATGACAGCAGGGGGTTAGACTCAGTGGCCTAAATGATCCCTTCCAACTCTGTGGTCCTTTGAAAATGTCTGTTTTAAAAGCAGGTGTAAACAATGTACATTTAAATATAAACCCAGAATTTAAATATGACTTCTATTTTAACATAGGAGATTTATGAAGAAATGGGACAGAACGGATTTCTAAATGCACATATGAGAAACTAACATGACCTGGAGGTAGACTACATCAGTCTTCCACCACTTGATGTTCTTCAAATATGCGCCTCCCAACACAACTGGAGAGCACCATTTTGGGGACACTAGATATATCTGTCCTTCCTTGGTGTGGGTTAGATTAAAGGAAAAATAAGAAAGTCGAACATGGAATGAAAGGGAAAGGTAGGCAGGAACAAAGAAAATGAAAGATTAAGGTAACTTTTCACCCTCTTCTACTTGTGTTATTTCTCAGTCTATCCAGCTATTAGCCACTTACATCAGACACTGATAAAAATGACTCCCTGCTGTCCACAGCTCCCCACTGCTCTCATTCATTATTGCAAAAGCTCATCTAGAGAAATGCATCTATTATTGAAATCTCTTTCTGTGTGTTCATGAACTACTGCTAGGTGTTCCTAATTAAAGTTATAGCTTTTCTTCTCATAATTAATCAGTGCATTCTCTCTTCTCTGTAGAAGATAGGATTGCTTTTATTATTTTATTTTTTTTGCTAAGGGAGAAAATTTGGTCCATGTCTATCTACGTATGTTAATCAAGCATGTCTATCCAAAACAATATTTTGTCTACTACTGAAGCTGTGTTTTGTGGAAAGATCAGGTTGTAAAAGCAAGGAAAAAGGGCATTACTAGTTTTGCTTTTTTTCCCTAGAAAAATGTTTCCTGGATGTATAATAACTGACAGGTACTGTACCTTGTTTTGAGGACAATGGCAAAATAGAAGTGATTAAGGGACTATTTAAAAGAACAGGCTATGAATATTATATTCTCTCTCCTCTATAAACCTATAGGTTTAGAAGCCCTCCTGTGGGTTCCAGTCACACCCAAGTGGGACAAGAAAATAAACCTTTTTTTGATGGCTATACTCAGAGGACATCCACATTAACAATTCATCACATGACTCAGCCATCAGTGCAGCAGTATAAAGCCTATCTGTAAAAGTGATATATCGCCATTGCAATGGCTGGATCATGCGATGAATTGCTAATATGAAAATGCTTCCAAATTCTGAAACTCCTTGTTCAGGGAGTTTCTTCCAACTTTCCTTTTTTAAAATGCCATTATTGAAACTTTTTGGTTACTGAGAACTAATGTTCCTGCTTGTTTCTATTTATCTTTAGTACTTTTAACATATTTACTGCATTATTTATATATGCATCTGATCTGAACTAATTTTACGGATTTGTTTGCCAATCACTAACATAGGCTGACCATATTTCCTTGAGACAAAAATGGGACATTGGGATGGCAAAATGGAACAGGGTTAGATGGAGGTGGCAGCAGGCTGGAGAAGCGCAGGAGAGTTGAAGGTGGCAGCGAGCTGGGGCAGAAGGACAGGAACGGAGGAGTCTAGTGAACAGTTGTCCCCGACAACCTGTTCCTCTCCGACACGCCCTTTTATTTCATTTTCTTCCCGCTGCTTTGGCCTGAGAGCCAATCGGCTTCTTTTCTGCTGGGCACGCTTTTCCGACCGTCTTCCACTGCACTGATTGGCAGCAGCGACTCTTCCTCTTGCTCACCACCAATCAGCTGTTCCTGCGGTTCCACTCTAGGTTTCCCGCCGGATTGAGAACTACTGCCAAGTCAGCCTCCTTTTCAATTTCAATTTCAATTTTTTCCCACTTTGCCCAATAACGGCTCCAACGTCTTTTAAAAAACGGGACAAAATTGACATTTATATTAAATCGACGGGACGGTTAGGAAATGTTAAAAAAATGGGACTGTCTCGTTCAAAATGGTACGTATAGTCAGCCTACACTAACATCAATTCTCAGTTTGACTTACAATAAAAGGTAAACAGAAATTATTTTTATCAGAATATCATCTTAATATAGCATAAAAACACTAGCAGCAGTAGTGTATAAAATAAATATAATAAAACTCAACTATTTTAATATTCTCATTTGGATAGCAATCTTTTTTTCTATCTTTTTTTTCCCCAAACAAGATAAAAAGTCTTTTCCGAATACTCATATCCTGTTCTACCCTTCCTCTTTCCAATATATTTGCAATTTAAATCTGAAAGAAACAATCTCTTCCTTCTTTAGCTAATTCCTCTGGGTAAACCAATGTTCTCTCCAGCAGATCTGATCCCAAGCAACATTCTGGGCTCTGATTCTGACACAGAGTGATTGTCCAAATGTATCCGTCTCTGAATTGGTCTTCCAGAAATAAGACCTGCAGAATGTGCACAGATCCCCATGAGGGGATCTGAGGAGGGGCAACACACACCATGGAGGAATTTGGAAGATCAGAGGAGGAGCAGGCTGCAATCTCTCCTTTTTTAGATCTTCTGGTCTTCAAGAAAGGAACAGAGACTTGGAGCAGAAAAGAGTAGAGGGCATCAGCATTTTTAAAAATCAAGGTTAATCCAAGAACCTCCAAGAAAAACATATTTTATTCTGTGTCTCTAATGTTCATCCTTTTTCAAGAACCTTAATATCAAATAGTGCGTGAAACACTCTAAAGGCAAAACTGGGTGTATATTGACATGGGGCTTTTGTGCTCCATGATAGCTTAAAGCAGGGGTTCCTAAGCTTCTTGCCATCATACCTCCCTTTAGTGTAATTTTAATGCACACACCTCCCCTAAAAATCCAAATGCCAAAATGAACACAAATGAACAATGAAAACAATACTGTAAAGGGTTCTTCACACCTCCCCTGGGCTCTTTCTGTACCTCCCCAAGGGAGGTATACCTCACAGATTGGGAAAGCCTGGCTTAAAGCAAAGTCATTACAATGAAGGCTTTGGGGTAATCATAGTTTAATTCATTTCACATGCATCTGTTCCTACGTATGATGCCAAGATGATGAAACTTGTATTATAATATTATAATGGAAGCTTTACCCTTTTGTCACTTGGCTCCAGCTCCCCCTCTGCAGAATGCCTACATGAACTTTCCTTCCCTCCTCTACGCTGGAGTTCATGACATAGATTCTTCAGTCACCTGGTGAGCTTGCTTTACATGAGTAATCTATCACTAATACCCTGCTTGTCACCTACCAAATTATTTGTACGCCTGGCCTAGATTCCAAGCTAAACTGTCTACAGCCATGACTACACCCTCTATAGTTAAGAAATTGGTGCCGTTATTGATTCTTTCTTTTTGACTTTCTTCTTGCCACAGGCCAAGGCAAGTTACAAATTCAGTAGAAACAACCAACCATTAAAGTGGCTAGACAATATCTTTGAGGGGATGGCACATTTTGAATTGTGCCATGGGAGACTTGCCTGTTTAAAGAACGACTGTATTGATGGACATCAGCAGTCCCAAACATGCACTTACTAGAGGGTGAAAAAGCCACCCAGGTGGCTGTCTCTACATAAATGCAGTGCTGATGTCTGGTACTTGGCTTTGTTCAATATCAACTTCCCATTTAATTTTTTCATTAAGAGACTACTTTTTAAAAGTTAGGTAGGGCAGGGATCCTGCTGAAATACCAAAGAAGGTATTTTGATGGGCAACATTACATTTTGCCCATCCTTGCACTAAATCAAATAATAATAATAATAATAATAATAATAATAATAATAATAATAATAATAATAATAGAAAAAGTGAAAACTATTCCAGTTCAGCAAAACTTTTGCACTTTTCATAGCACAAATAACCTTGTGTCATTTAGGAAGATTTCCTCAAATTAAGTCCTAAATGGCTCAGAAGGGAATGAGCACCGTGACTGTAGTAGAACCACAGAGAAGTGTTCATCCTTCAAAGCCATAAACTGAATTCCCAAAGAAGGCAATTCATAAGCCTACAATGTTCTTTCACCAGCATCCTCATGCTGTCCTCTTAGCCATGGGCCAGAATATCTACCCCGGTTTTCCCCAATTTGACACCCTTTAGGTGACTGGAAACTCTAGACTTTCAAATCCCAACACAGGAGGTTGGGGAAGTCTTCATGATCAAAACTGTACAACATAAGGGAATCAGGTGACCTTAAATACTGTTTTGGTTTCAGCAGGAATCCATTTATAGTCTGGCACATCAGAGCACCCACGGGATGACTGTAGGAATAATGGATGGTGATAAGCTGCTACCCTCTCTTTCAATGCTGCCATTTCTCGCTGAGTCAGCCTCGCTTAGCAATCTTGGAGTCTTCTCTTAGTAAAAAGGAAGAAACTTCTTTTCTACAAGAAGGAGCTGAAGCCAGTTTTTCAGCACAACAGAAAGGCTTAATTTTCACTCTTTGTGACCATGATGTTCACTGTAATACGCAGAATGGAGACATGGGTTTAAACTGTACTTCCACCCATAGGCCTCTTTACCACATTCTCAGTTATACACTCCCATGTTCTGTATTTTGTCCAGGGAAAGATAGTAAATAATGGGAGCTTGAGGGAAAAGAAGTCAATTTGTTTCTAATGGCAGGCAATACGTTTCATGTTACCTGTGCAGGGTTAATCATATAAATGTACCTGACAATGCATGTGGGAAGTGTATTTATTCAATATACTTTTATTCAGGGGAGCTTACATGGAATTTCCAGATAGTTTTCTATTCAGATACTGATGAGGACCAGATCCACTGCTTACTATGATGCAGGAGAACCACACAACCTCAGATGGTGCACCACAACTGGGCTGAAGCAGGACATGCTAAAGCATATGTGTTGGGGCTTTATGGCTCTGAGGATTCTGGGCGAACTGGACCCTTCTCTCAGACTTGGGCTCCTGAATGGCTCTCCACATAATCAGAAGCTTCTGAGTGACTAGAGAGTTATAGATTCTCTTACCATACAGTAAGATCTCACTTCCAGCCCCGTCTCAGCATATTCTGAGTTCAATTTCAGATCTTATTGGCTTAGCCTTCAAACTATTTTTTCATAGCAAGATGAAACAGAAGTAAATTAATAATTAAGAAGTAAATTAATAATTAAGAAATAAAATAGGTCTGCAGCAACTGCACACAAGCCCATTTCTCTGGTATTGTGCTGCTCATTATTATGCAGATTGATTCTTGTGAACAGATATTGGTGTTGATAATAGGAAAGAGCCAGCTGTCCTTCCTTTTAGATAAAGCAAGAACAATGGAAAAATCCAGTTTCCCCCAGAGATGGGCTCTTGTCCTGGTGCTCTACTTGTAGGCATGGCATTTTATGAATAAAGACAGGCTGTTCTTATGAGATCTGTCCTTCCCCACACATTTTGCTGTCATGAGAACCGTATTGTGCCAGGACAATAATGGTATCAGGGTTAGCTTTGCTCCCAATTCAAAGAACATTTATTTAAGTACAGTTCTTATGACAGCAATAATAGGCTTCCCCTCACCTTCTCCCCCCAAAATGATTCAAGCACTATCGCTACCAAGGGAACAGAATCATTGCCTTTGTGGGCAAACCAAGGCATGGAGCACATTGTGCTTGGATGGTGCCCTTTACAAGAAAAGATAATTGATAGGAAAATGCTTCACCAAAAGATGAGAGGAAGACAACTGTGTGGTCCTCAGTTTCCTATCTCACCCCTCTGCAGGGGACAAAAAGAAGAAAAAAAAAGCTGCAGAAGCTTCAGTTTTGTCATGAACATTGATTAAAAGATGCTAGGAAGGGAGGTAATATATGAGATTTTCTACTTTCTCCCGCCAGGACTGTATTTAGGATTGTTAACATTGGTTAATGTCACCAGGCTGGATTTCATTTGCTTAACTCAAAGGTTCCAGCTGAGCCCCTGACAGGCAATTCCAGATTGTATTACGGATCTGCTCCCAGCTCTCCAACTACATTCTCCCTCTGCTTTTCCTTTACCCTCCTTCCAATTAGGCTCATGTGTCTCTCCTTCAGCTTACGTGCTGCAGAGCATGTGGCCTGTTCAAAAAGCCAAAGCATTAGAGAATGCAGGTGGCGGGAATCAAAAGAGAGAATAAGAAGAATGAACTGCTGACAAGGAAGGGACATAAAAGCATTACTGTAACTGTATTCCATAATGATGTTTTGAGGTCTACTTGTTCTTTCATTCTTTTTTCCCATTTATGTTGCCAAACAGCTATAGAGTTCTGATTCATTCTGGTTTTGACAAAGGGAGAATGATATTGTCTGTGACACTCTTTGATCTAGTTCTGAATTTAAATGTCACATCGTATCTTCACATATAACTCCATCTGTTAATAATGAAGAGTTTTAGGTTTAGCTCCCATTGTTATACTGAAGGCAGTTTCTCCTATAGTGAGTAATGAAAAGTTTTTATGACTCTGTCTCTTTCCATCATCTATGTTATTTATCTTTTCCTTTTCTTTTGAATAGCTATTCCTAACTGAAATGTAACCCATTAAACCAACCTTCCTTCCTTCCTTCCTTCCTTCCTTCCTTCCTCTCTTCAAAAATTTATGTTATCAATTTGCCACCAAAATTGCTAAGGAATGATCAAGATTTTTGTCCACACATTCCAAGTGTTTCTGTTACACCATCAGATTTTACTTCACTTTAGTGATAAATGGAATGAAAAGACTTATTTTCCTATTTTCCCTCATAACAGCCAGCTCTGTCTATCTCTTCTGCCATTTATTATAATTCAAGCAAAATCCAAGCATCACTCTTTAATGGCATTTATAGTTTGCCATTTCAGTTAGATATTCCAAGCCTACAGCCTAGTCTGCCTTTTATTTTGTATCAGAACCACCACAGGCAGAGATGGGATGGCATAATACCTACAGATCGCATGTACACAGACACACAGAATGAGCTTAGAAAGGAAGATACAATTCTTCCACGTCCCCTACTCAGTCTTTTCTCAGTCTGGAAACCGCCAAATTTATTGAACTATAACATTCATCATCTCCAGCCAAAATGGACCCAGGACCTCTGGAGAGCTGTAGGATAAGAGAAGCTCCTGTAGCCCAAATGAATGTCCATCTGATTGCACAATTTCTCTCTAGATTCCCAGATTAAAGAGTCTAGATGCTCAGCCTGGAACTGATCAATGAATTACCTAAAACCCTGAAAACGTTTCATTGCTGCGCCCTGAAGTTGATAAATAAATAAAATGTTAGGAAGGGCTAGAGGGGTGGTAGTGGTGGTGGTGAATGGTTGACATCCAAAATATACGCAAGATAAGGAAAGTAAGAAATTAATTACGCTTCTTCTTAAGGGGTCATTTTGAACTAGATAATATGAATTTTACTACTCAGAGATTTCTTCATTTTATTACTTCTTCTTACAATTTGTCCTTGTTTGGGGATCACCTGTTTATTCCAACTGATTTCAAAGAACCATAGAATGTGGAGTTGGAAGGGACCACAGGATCCAACTTTCTGCAGGAAAACCCATTAGACTATCCTTGAGAGGTAACAGCCCAGCCTCTTCTTAAAAATCTCCAGAGAGGGAGAACCCATAACTACCTTAGACAGACTGTTTCACTGTTGTACAGATCTTAACCATCATAATTTTTTTCCCTAAACGAAATCTTGTTGTTGTTGTTTATTCATTTAGTCGCTTCCGACTCTTCGTGACTTCATGGACCAGCCCACGCCAGAGCTTCCTGTTGGTCGTCAACATCCCCAGCTCCCCCAGGGACGAGTCCGTCACCTCTAGAATATCATCCATCCACCTTGCCCTTGGTTGGCCCCTCTTCCTTTTGCCTTCCACTCTCCCTAGCATCAGCATCTTCTCCAGGGTGTCCTGTCTTCTCATTATGCGGCCAAAGTATTTCAGTTTTGCCTTTAATACCATTCCCTCAAGTGAGCAGTCTGGCTTTATTTCCTGGAGGATGGACTGGCTTGATCTTCTGGCAGTCCAAGGCACTCTCAGAATTTTCCTCCAACACCACAGTTCAAAAGCATCAATCTTCCTTCTCTCAGCCTTCCTTATGGTCCAGCTCTCGCAGCCATATGTTACTACGGGGAACACCATTGCTTTAACTATGCGGACCTTTGTTGTCAGTGTGATGTCTCTGCTCTTAACTATTTTATCGAGATTGGTCATTGCTCTTCTCCCAAGGATTAAGCGTCTTCTGATTTCCTGACTGCAGTCAGCAACTGCAGTAATCTTCGCACCTAGGAATACAAAGTCTTTCACTGCTTCTACATTTTCTCCATTTGCCAGTTATCAATCAAGCTGGTTGCCATAATCTTGGTTTTTTTGAGGTTTAGCTGCAAACCAGCTTTTGCACTTTCTTCTTTCACCTTCATCATAAGGCTCCTCAGTTCCTCTTCGCTTTCAGCCATCAAAGTGGTATCATCTGCATATCTGAGATTGTTAATGTTTCTTCCAGCAATTTTAACTCCAGCCTTGGATTCCTCAAGGCCAGCTTGTCGCATGATGTGTTCTGCATACAAGTTGAATAGGTAGGGTGAGAGTATACAGCCCTGCCGTACTCCTTTCCCAATCTTAAACCAGTCCGTTGTTCCGTGGTCTGTTCTTACTGTTGCTACTTGGTCGTTATACAGATTCTTCAGGAGGCAGACAAGATGACTTGGTATCCCCATACCACTAAGAACTTGCCACAATTTGTTATGGTCCACACAGTCAAAGGCTTTAGAAGAGTCAATAAAACAGAAATAGATGTTTTTCTGAAACTCCCTGGCTTTTTCCATTATCCAGCGGATATTGGCAATTTGGTCTCTAGTTCCTCTGCCTTTTCTAAACCCAGCTTGTACATCTGGCAATTCTCGCTCCATGAACTGCTGAAGTCTACCTTGCAGGATCTTGAGCATTACCTTACTGGCATGTGAAATGAGTGCCACTGTTCGATAGTCTCAACATTCTTTAGTGTTCCCCTTTTTTGGTATGGGGATATAAGTTGATTTTTTCCAATCTGATGGCCATTCTTGTGTTTTCCAAATTTGCTGGCATATAGCATGCATTACCTTGACAGCATCATCTTGCAAGATTTTGAACAGTTCAGCTGGGATGCCGTCGTCTCCTGCTGCCTTGTTATTAGCAATGCTTCTTAAGGCCCACTCAACCTCACTCTTCAGGATGTCTGGCTCTAGCTCACTGACCACATTGTCAAAGCTATCCCCGATATTGTTATCCTTCCTATACAGGTCTTCTGTATATTCTTGCCACCTTCTCTTGATCTCTTCTTCTTCTGTTAGGTCCTTGCCATCTTTGTTTTTGATCATACCCATTTTTGCCTGGAATTTACCTCCAATGTTTCTAATTTTCTGGAAGAGGTCTCTTGTCCTTCCTATTCTATTGTCTTCTTCCACTTCCGCGCATTGCTTGTTTAAAAATAATTCCTTATCTCTTCTGGCTAACCTCTGGAATTTTGCATTTAATTGGGCATATCTCCCCCTATCACTGTTGCCTTTTGCTTTCCTTCTTTCTTGGGCTACTTCTAGTGTCTCAGCAGACAGCCATTTTGCCTTCTTGGTTTTCTCTTTCTTTGGGATGTATTTTGTTGCCGCCTCCTGAACAATGCTGCCAACTTCTGTCCAGAGTTCTTCCGGGACCCTATCTACTAAGTCCAGTCCCTTAAATCGATTCTTCACCTCCACTGCATATTCCTTAGGAATATTAGTGAGCTCATATCTAGCTGATCTGTGGCTCTTCCCTAATCTCTTTAGTCTGATCCTAAATCGTGCAAGAAGAAGTTTGTGATCTGAACTACAGTCAGCTCCAGGCCTTGTTTTTACCGACTGTACAGATGTCCGCCACCTTTGGCTGCAAAGGATGTAGTCAATCTGATTTCGGTGTTGTCCATCCGGTGAAGTCCATGTATAAAGCCGTCTCTTAGGTTGTTGGAAGAGAGTGTTTGTTATGCAGAGTGAATTGTCTTGGCAAAATTCTATCAGCCTATGTCCTGCTTCATTTTGTTCTCCCAGGCCATACTTACCTGTAATTCCAGGTGTCATTTGACTGCCCACCTTAGCATTCCAGTCTCCTGTGATGAAAATAACATCTCTTTTAGGCGTGTTGTCCAGTAGGTGCTGCAGATCCTCATAGAACTGCTCTACTTCAGCTTCTTCAGCATTTGTGGTTGGAGCGTATATTTGGATCACTGTGATGTTAGATGGCTTGCCCTGAATTCGAATTGAGATCATTCTGTCATTTTTTGGGTTGTATCCAAGCACTGCTTTAGCCACTTTACTATTAATTATGAAGGCTACTCCATTTCTTCTGTGGTCCTCTTGTCCACAGTAGTAGATCTGGTGGTCATTTGATATGAAGTGGCCCATTCCAGTCCATTTCAGTTCACTGACGCCCAGAATGTCTATCTTTAATCTTGACATCTCACCAATAACCACATCCAATTTGCCCTGGCTCATAGATCTTACATTCCAGGTTCCAATGGTGTGTTGATCCTTAGAACATCGGATCCGCCGTTCACCACCAGCACCGTCGGCCGCTAGCCGTCCTTTCGGCTTTGAGCTAGCTGCGTCATCACGTCTGGGGCTAGTTGAGCTCATCCTCTGTTCCTCCCCAGTAGCATTTTGACCATCTTCCGACCTGGGGGTCTCACCTTCCGATGGTATACCGACATATCTCTGGTTGTACTGATCCATTTAGTTTTCACGGCAAGAATACTGGGGTGGGTTGCCATTACCTTCCCCAGGGATCGCATTTAGTCTGACCTCTCTGTCATGACCTTCCCGTCTTGGGTGGCCCTTCACGGTTTAGCTCATGGCATCATTGAGGTGCTCAAGCTCCAGCACCACGACAAGGTAACGATCCTTTGCTGAAGAAACGAAATCTAGGTAGCTACAACTTATACCCATTATTTCTGGATATAAAAGCTGCCCTTATTTCTCATGTTATATTGTCTCTCCAAGACCCACAATTTTAGGATCAATTTGTATTATTTACATTAAAGTTATGATAAATATTCCGATATTTATACCTTTAGCTGAACAAGTCATTTTAATTCAAAACAGCAAGATTCCAGCTATGTAACTGAATGCTATGCAGAAAAATTCTCATGTAGCTTTATTATTAGTTGTCACTTAATGAAAGAGAATTTTATTTTGAAATGTATTTCAAAGAAGAGAATTTCAGTGACATTCTCATGAACGGAATGAGATGTTACTTCAACTTATTTAACTAAAGGTAGCTAGAGTGAATGTGGAAAACACACAACCCTAAAATAAAATGAGAAATACCAGTCAAGAGACATTGTTACACATCACATCATTTTCTTCTACATAAAATTGGCTTCAACATTTGGCAAAGCTGCCTGGAAGCCCACAGCTTTGTACACAGAGAGATTCGGCTATTCTGAACAGTCTCATTATGGGTAACAAAAAAGAGAATGGGAGATACTAATATATCTTCACTAGCTTCCACTGTATCTCCAATAAGCAGGCATATATAACACTGGGACAAATGGGAGCTAACAGAACTGTTTTGCAAATATAATCTAGGCAGGGTTTTTCAACCAGGGTTCCGTGGAACCCTAGGGTTTCGCGAGAGGTCACTAGGGGTTCCCTGGGAGATCAGGATTTATTCTTAAAAATTATTTCAAATTCGGGCAACTTCACATTAAAGAGGTAAGTTCCATTCTTTATTTTTAGTTTAAGAACACTGTTAATGCATATATACAGGCCTACACAGAAACGAATATAATAATTTTGTAACTTCTGGCCTATATTTGAGCCTGGATGTGCAGGGGTTCCCCGAGGCCTGAAAAAGATTTCAAGGGTTCCTTCAGGGTCAAAAGGTTGAGAAAGGCTGGTCTAGGGAACGAATAGTGCTTGGAGGCTCAATTCTCAAGGCAAGACTATATCTTGCTAAAGAATGTGCATGTCTGACATTTCACTCTCGACTGATGGCTATGTAAATTGCCAGAGAATTCTAAACTTTCCAGATCTTATAACCTGAAGTTTTTCAGTCTCCTATACCCAATTAACTTCCTGATCTCAAGGTGCAATGGGTAGTATTTATCAAAGAATTTTGGGAGGAAGAAAAACATGTTCAGAATGCATATTTAAAAGCTGTTGGGTGAGCTCATAATTTCCCATCTGTTGAAGCAAGAGTGGGGAGTGCAGAGTGTGCTTCTTGATTTCTCAGCCCTCCAAAAGATTGTAATATGCCAAGCAATATTAATCATGCAAGATGTCAGTATCTGAAATGAAAAAGTGGGAGGAAAGTAGATGGAGAAACACTCCATTTTACAATATGTGAGTCAACTTAGATTTGATTAATTTTGTACATTGTCAGATAGTCACATATATTTCTATAAGGAGAAGAAGAACCTTCAGTAGCTAGGGCATGAGAAATTCCCTCATATTCATTTGGCTTTTAGCAAATCTCTGTTCACTGGCTATGATAGTCTGTCTTAGGCTAATAGTAATAAATAATAAATCAACATTAGAGGTTGATTTATTATGAATCAGTTTAGGACTTATGAGATGTATCCCATTCTTCAAAGATTCCTTGATATCCGAAGTAACTACCGTGTATCTAAAGTGTTGAAACTATGGTGTTCTTGTATAAAATCTCAATTTAGCCACAAATTCACTTCCTGAATTTAGGATACTAGCCTGTTGTATGAGATTAATAACAATGACCAACCTTAAAGAGTTGATTACAAAGTGGTTTTTCCCAAACTCTTGGCACATTCCAGATGATTTGGACTATATCGCTAATCATTTTTCCCTAGTAAGCCAAGGTCCATGCTGGCTGGAAACAAAAGAAGTTATAGTCTAGCTTAAAGTTTGGATGAGTCTGATAAAAATACAAAAATTCCCATATTGCTAGAAGAAGCAGCCCTACAGTTACTAAGGACAGTCAGTTGTTCCCTTCAATCATTTGTAGAAAATCTCTTTCAAATAGCAACAGAATCATATATAGCTTCTTCCCAAATAGTTTTAGAAAGGCAATGACTCAAAGAATATTAAAGCATGTTAATACTAAGTTCAATCATTATGATTAATACAGAAGTCAAAACTCCTTGAAGAAAAGTCCCTGAGAGAAAATTCAGGCTGCAACAGTAAAAATGTGATGTAGCAGCCCAGGCCAACCATTCTTCTAAACACTATAAAATGGGTATGGGAATAATCCATATACATCACATTGCAAAGATTATGAGATCATAAAACTGGAAGATGCCAAGAAATTATGCCCATGGGTAGAATACACCTACTTCATGTCCCAAGCACTGGGAATTGGTACCACATAATAAAGGTTGCTTGCTCATTCAAGCTTGTCAAAGATATTTTATGATGTCTGTATGTGCAGGATATCATGGAGATTTACAGAATGAGCATTAGAGTAATTTTTTCTGTGAAGGCTCTTAAGTGAGAGAACTATATGAAAGGGATGAGCCTTCAGTGCTTCCTCTTAGCAACACACATTTCTAATCAATGCAGTTCAACCAATAATTATTTTTGGACCTGGACATTCTTAAAGCACCGCTATAAAATTAATAAGAGAGAAGGTTTATACTTATGTCCAATATATGCAAGATGATAAGTAATAATTGACAGATATGGCAATATCAGTATATTGAATTTTTTAATAATCCATTCAAATAACCCAACCTGCAGCCTGGCTAGATGAAATTAAGAAAGAACCATGCTGCTTAATGTTTACTATTGAACGCTGTCTGGTCCATTTCTATTTCTGGAAGGAACAGAACCTCTCTAAGTCTGGATTCAGCCAAATCCTCCTAAAATGGCTAGAAAGAAATGTGTTTATTTATCTCATGTATTTATATACCCCACCTTTTCATGTGGGGAAAAAAATATAGGGCAGCTTGTAGAAATTAAACTGAAAATAATAGAAAACAAAATGACAGGGCAGTTTTTAGAAAATAAGCTGAAAGTAATATACAAAATGGAGAAAGTAAAAAAAATACTTTTCAGTAAGTAAGAGGGGGAAATAAGTAATTAAATCAAAATCATGGGAAAATGCAACAGACTTCATCTAAGTCCATACCAGGTGAGTTTCTCAGTGGCTATCTTCCCAAAGCAGGGACCTAAAGAGCACATAGAAGCATTATCCTTATAATTACATCAGAATAATTGTAACCAGTTCAAGACTTCACAAATCCTCAAAGGAATTTATCCTTCATTTTTATTACTGAAACATTAAACTTTTAATTAATTAATTTATTTTATATATATATTTTTATCCCGCTTTTATTATTTTTTTTAATAAATAACTCAAGGCGGGGAACATACCTAATACTCCTTCCTCCTCCTATTTTCTTCACAACAACAACCCTGTGAGGTGAGTTGGGCTGAGAGAGAGTGACTGGCCCAAAGTCACCCAGCCGGCTTTCATGCCTAAGGCGGGACTAGAACTCTCAGTCTCCTGGTTTCTAGCCTGGTCCACACAGTGATTTATTAGCTCCTGAAATGATCACAAGTAAGGGGATGCCATGCAGGGATATCAAGCAGTGATCTATCTTGTAACTGGCACCAACTTTTGGTTAAAGGAGAGACCTCAATGACAGGGAACAGACATACATCAAAATAAAGCAACTTAACTACTATAGTAGGGCCTATAAACCTTCTATTGTTATTTTATATCTGCATCTATACGCATAGATCACAAATAAAAGAAATAGATATTTACATATATGTTTGATAGTAGTGCATTACCTGGAAAGATGGGATTGGCTTCTGCAACCTTTCAAGTATATACTTGATGGCAAACTGAATTATGTAAAATAATTCAGCACTTATACCTCCAATCTCAGTAGATCTCTCCTCTACTAAAAATTATTGATAAGGAGAATACAGATTATTTCCCTTCCTCTTTCTTTTTCAGACACATACAATAGAAAATATTTTTCAACAGGAACATCAGTCATAGTTGCCTTAAATGAAGTGTGCCCTTATTCCTTTTAATCAAATAGAAGGAAGAGATTTGGAGAAGAATTGCAAAATGTGTGATAAAAAATATTGTCAAAGAAGGAATAGATGTCTTTAGATCAACTTCTTGAACAGACGTGAAATTATCTCTCGCCATACAAAACTCCTTTCTAAATATGCTTACCAAAAACTGCATAGACCCATTTAACACTGGCCTATTGGTAATAGGTTGTGCAATGAATAAGTCTACAATCTGATAAAATCCTGAGGACATTCCAAGAACATTTGCATTTATTATGAAGTAGCTAATGGTAGTATTGATAGAAAATGTCTAATATAATATGAAGATTATTGATGACACAGATGTGTTCAGTATACCAACCAGCTGACCCTCCTGACTTCATATGCATACAACTGTTCTTTATTTCCACGTTACAGCACTAGACATACTTCTTTCCCAGTTAAGGCCAGAATAGAATAGCTCTGATTGATTTACATATTACCTGAGTGTCTAAACTGCCATTTGAAAAACCTGTGGACAGAAAAAAGGGAAGCAAGGTGTGCGGGATCCTTGCA
Source organism: Candoia aspera (assembly GCF_035149785.1). Lineage (NCBI taxonomy): Eukaryota > Metazoa > Chordata > Lepidosauria > Squamata > Candoiidae > Candoia > Candoia aspera. Next base: position 29,198,518 of record NC_086159.1, read on the forward strand.
AAAAGCAGGAAAAAATAAAAGGGATAAGGTGGGGAAACTGGGTTGCGAGAAGCAGCAGGATGGTTTTCTTTATTTTACCTCGATCTTGTCAATCCTGTCTTTCAGCGACCTAACAGCTTCCTCCAGTTCCTGGATCATGGCAGGCGAGTCCCACGACAGGTCATCCATGGACATGGCATCTTGCCTGGGGATGCCCCAGACCGAGGGGCTATCCTGGAAACTAAGTTCCAGCCCATTCTCACACTGGCTCAGCTTGGTGGTCAGCTCCCGGATAGTCTCCTGATCGGTGCGGATCTGCTCCTTCTGCTGCTGCGCCGTCTGCCTTAGCTGCTCGGCTGTGCTTTGGAGAAAGAACAGCTCCTCGCTAGCCGCCGCCGCCGCCCCGGGGCTGTCCCCTTGCGGGCTCCCTTCCGCGGGGCACTCGACTGTCAGCGGGGTGCACAGGAAGCGGCTGAAGAGCTGCTGGTGCTGCTGCGGCCGGGCGCTGGCCAGGAGGTCTAGCACAGAGTCCTGGGAGCCTGTCGAGAAGCTGCCGTAGCTGCTTTCGCCAGCCCCGTGGAGAGCTCCCAGCGTCTTGTCGGAACCGGAGGCGGGCAACAGCGCAGAGGCCGCGGCGTTGGAGCCATTGTCAGCCCCTTGGAGAGCTCCGCTGTGGCTGGCCGCAGGGTAGACGCTCGCGATGATGCAAATAATTGCACCAAGAAAGGCGAGCATCCCTGCGGCCAGTAGTACCACCAGAAACTTCAGGGTGGCAGTTTCCAGGGGGGCAAAAGCCGAGAGAAATGAATACCCCAGAGGTGGGGAGTGAAGGGAGAAAGGGGAGGGGGGAGAAAATGCCTGAGGCGACAGCGAGCGAGCGAGCGAGCGAGCAGAGTGAAAGGACCGCTGAAGAAACCCTGCCTCGCTTCCTTCTGCCACTGGAACCGTGGCTGTTGATTATATCCTGATTGGCGAGAGGGAACTGAGACGTCACCGACTCTTCCCCTCCGGGCTCTCTCCAACTCCTTCCCTGTAACCCTTTCCAGGCTGAGAGAGAGAAACCTTGGCCTCGCCTCGAGGAAGCAGCTCTCGCTTTTCTCACTGAGGTAGCCAAAAGTCAGGAGGAGTCTGGGAACACCAACACAAAATGTGTTAGACTGAAGAGGTACTACCAGACTCCTGATTTTTTGGTTCCAACAAACTAACACAGGCCTCTTCATATATATGTGAGAGATAGGACACATATAGGAAGGAGAAAGAAAAAAGACAGACAGACAGACAGCTCTGGCAGAATGTGCCTTTTCTTTTGTGAAGCAGAGTGAAACTTTCCATGCTGTCTGAAATTTATTTCTGGTCAAATTCACCGGCAAGGATAGGGCAGTGACAGTCAAGAAACTGTTGGGAACCAATTGAGTGATCATTGAAAAATGAAATAAAAGTCAAATTCTGAAGTGGTACCATCTATTTTATTATGGCATCTACTTTTTTAATGGAGCAGAATTTAGATTAACAGATGAATAATTTTCTGGGTTTTCCCTTCCCCTCTTAAAAAAAGTATCATATCAAATAACGTACTTTTCAGCTAAAGAGCCCATTTCCCAATACTTCAAATATTTATGATAAACAACAGACCAAAAATTCATGTTAGCATTCTTGACTTATTATTGGATGCATACCAATTTAAATTACTCTGGTAATGCATTCTTTAAAAAAATGTTATAGCTTTAAAATACACATTTGTCACCTCTATTTAAAAAAAATTTCAGATATACAAACAGAAGAAAAAAATGGTCCAAGTGTGGTGCAGATGGAGGGATTCCTTCAGTCTTCTGCATGAAACAGAGTGAGAAAGCTTCTCAGTCCCTTCCCTTTTGTTCTTTCACATTTCTGCACCTAATGCACCTGTCCAGTTATTTCTCAGACTAGTATTCCCTTTCTGCATTTAAATAAGTGTTGTTGTTCATTTGTTCAGTCGCTTCCCACTCTTCGTGACTTCATGGGCCAACCCACACCAGAGCTTCCTGTTGGTCGTCGCCACCCGCAGCATCCCCAAGGACGAGTCCGTCACCTCTAGAATATCATCCATCCATCTTGCCCTTGGTTGGCCCCTCTTCCTTTTGCCTTCCACTCTCCCTAGCATCAGCATCTTCTCCAGGGTGTCCTGTCTTCTCATTATGTGGCCAAAGTATTTCAGTTTGGCCTTTGATATCATTCCCTCCAGTGAGCAGTCTGGCTTTATTTCCTGGAGGATGGACTGGTTTGATCTTCTTGCAGTCCAAGGCACTCTCAGAATTTTCCTCCAACACCACAGTTCAAAAGCATCGATCTTCCTTCTCTCAGCCTTCCCTATGGTCTAGCTCTCGCAGCCATATGTTACTACAGGGAATACCATTGCTTTAACTATGTGGACAGTGTGATGTCTCTGCTCTTAACTATTTTATCGAGATTTGTCATTGCTCTTCTCCCAAGAATTAAACGTCTTCTGATTTCCTGGCTGCAATCAGTGTCTGCAGTAATCTTTGTGCCTAGAAATACAAAGTCTGTCACTGCCTCTACATTTTCTCCCTCTATTTGCCAGTTATCAATTAAGCTGGTTGCCATAATCTTGGTTTTTTTGAGGTTTAGCTGCAAGCCAGCTTTTGCACTTTCTTCTTTAAGAGGTTACCTTACCTCTTTACTTAATACTTAAGTACCTCTTTAAGTGGTAAACTGATTGTGTATAAACATAAACTGATTGTTTATAACCATACCTCTAAGTACCTATTTCATTTCTAATAATCCAGTCTTCACAATCAGTCATGGCTGAAATTGCTGTGAATGTAATTAGACTGCCAGTGACATGGCAATTTAACTATAGTCAGATCCCAGTTCTTCCATTCTTTCTTCTTACAAATCTTGCCTTTTTAAATGTATATTTCAGTAATCATCTATTTCTTTCATTTTCTATTAACTATCTGGTATGAAACAAATAATGAGTTTATGAGGTTTTTTAGGAACTTTAAATCAATATTTATGAAAGCTAACTATATTACATGAAAATAATTCATTAATGTACTCTTAAAAACTTTTTTTAAAGGTATAATCATAATAAAAAGGGGAGCTATGAATATTTTGCCAAAATTTTTAGAATGCAATATGATTTAATGATAGTGCTGATAAGTGCTTTATAATAGTGCTTTTATAAGTGCTTTATAATAGTGTCCTCTCTTTAGCAAATCTCTAAGTTAAAATATTACTTTTGCTTTGTGCAAAAAAAAAGCTTTTATGATTAGGTTTTACTTCAAAATTCCTAATAGTGACAGCATTATTGTAATACATCAATATTTTTTTTCCAAATCTTTTAATGATTGTTTTGCGACTGAATTGATGCCCAAACTAATGGTCCTGAGCAGATCTCTACTTCAGTCTATAAAATGCTATAATACTCATTTTAAAGACAATTAACTAGCCTGTGAAGAGCTAATTGAAAAATACTTAGGATTGAGCTCATTGCCAGTTGACTGCTGATATGAATATACTGTGACATTAGATTATTTCTGCACTATATGCTCACTTGCCTTGTCAAGAGGTTTAACTATATCTTTATTCTGCTCCCATGACATGCTTTTTGCTGTAGCTTATGTTTCTTATGTGCACTGTTATCTTGTAATTTCTGTCTTTCTTATTGTTCTTTCTTAAATTTAGACAATTAGGTCCTGAAAAGATAACATCATGCATTTCATGTACTGCTTTACAAACAAGAAAGCATTATCTTAAGGGTTGAAGTGTGGGGGTGTTTTTGGTGTGTCTTGTTTATGAGTAATGGGTGGTCCACCACTATCCTCCAGAGAATGGTAAGAAACTATAAATCATGCAAATATATTATCTTTCACTATATGTACCTAAACACACCTTAAATGATAGTTAACCTTACACAGTTCAAACAATGCCACTTGTATGACAGATAGAAACATAGCTATCTGTCAACAGATAGAGAATTTCTTATTAAACCAAAACCATTTATCAGGACTCTTAGTTTTCCTTTAGATTGCCTGAATGTTTAGCTGCTGTCTAAGAGACAACTAATAGCACAATTATGTGCCTTTCGTCTCAGAAGTGAGGAAGTGTCTTTCAGACTGCAGCATTAAATCTATAGCATTGTTCCTTTAATTTCCTACAAATATAGGGAATCTGAAAGTCTCTAACCTGATGACATGGAGCAACATGACATGACATGGAGCAACATGGAGGAAACCAGCAGTAGTACTCTGCAAAAATCAGCATGTGCTCAAAACAAAAAAATTACAGTATATTAGAAAAATAAAATTTCAGTTAGCTTAAATATTCCTAAAAGGAAATCAGTGAAAATTTTCATGTGGGGAAGAGACTGTCTTCCTAGTCCAACTGTTCCAACAGATGAAACTGGCCTGGAGAATAGCCATTTGGATTTGACTAAGGAAGTCTGTAAGATGAGGAAGTAGCTAATTGGCTTTGTCTGTGTGAAACACTGCCATTTGTAACTAACAATCACAACACTTCATTTTCCAGGAACCTGCCAGCAATGTTAAGAATGAAATGCTGGAACAATAGATCAAGGAATGGAAAAGATACCAGGAAAACATTTTGCAGGAATTGAAGAAAGATAATACATAATAATCAGCAGAGGGAGAGAGCAGTCTTGAGACATGGGTGAGGAAAAACATCTTTTAGAGAATTCTTTATCTTACATTAATCCCATAAAGGCAGCAAGTAGGATCAGACTCTTATAATGATAGATCCCATTATTGAGTCCCTCTAATGAGAAAACTGCAGAAGCCTGCAAATTAAAAAGGCAAAAGAAAAAAATCTATTTGCCTGGGCTTAACATCTGCCATTATAAGTGGGTTGACTTAGAGAAAAGGGAATCGCTGGTATGGCTGTATTGATTTCAGGCTAACTAGACCTTTGGATAAATACTTGTTTAAATTCCTCAGAATATAAGTGCTCTGAATCCATATATCTAGGTTGGTAAAATTCTTGGCATCTTTTTCTTTGACTTCTCTCTGGAATGCATGCTATTGCTTTTTTATATGACATGTTCCAGAGACTTTCTAAAGACGCATCTTCTAGATCATAGCTTCTCAATTAGCCTATCAGCATCCTATTTTTGGTCTTACAATAAGTTGTTTTCTATCTCTATCATCAGCCAGCCTTATTCAAGCATATTGTTTCCTGCTATTGCCTAGTATAAATTCAATAGTGATAATAAATGATAATGAACTAATGATAATAAAATTAGGTAGGATAATAAATGCTAGCCAAATGGTTATAATAAGGTATGAAAAGAGGCATTTCTGCAAATAACATGGTATATCACAAAATATAAACCTTCTTTGCCCTATTTTAGCCTGTTTTGGAACTTCCAGTTTTGGAATTAGTGACAATTGTGCCATTGTGCCAACTAAATGCTTTGGGTTAGAGCAAATAGCCTTGGGTTATGTTGGCTAGTGAACTTATGAACTGTACAATACATATAGCACAAGTTTAGAGAGAGCTCATTCAGTGGATAATCTGCCTACTAAGTAGTTGGCTACAAAAGAGAGTCATGATGGCTTGAAAAGGAAGGCCAAGAGAAGAAAGGAAGTACTTTTGGAAAGTTACTTATCCTGTAAAGATAAATGTCTGTTGTGTTAACAGTGACAATGTTTTGAAAATAAAGCCGCAACCATAAACAAGTGAATTTGAGCAAGCTTCCCAAAACAGCACCCCTCAAAATGTGATGTGTCTGCAACTCCTTTATGCATCCCAAAAGCTCTCTTCAATGAATATTGTAACTCTACTATTAAGTAAACAACACGTGTAAAACTTCAAAGAGCTCTGATAACTACTATTTTAAGGATAAATTGGCCTTTCATTATATTAGTAATTTGGATAAAACCAATTCTGATGAAGCTGTTTTTAAATGCTTATAGAACTTAATAGAAACTTTGGCTTCAGAATGCTTTTTGATAGTTATTTGACTTAAGCATTTGTTATTTGCACCATTGGGTCTTCATGCTATTGCTGCCTCTGAGTCCACATCTGTTGGAGAAATTGAGGCTTCTCCAATTTAACAAAAGAGTTGCCTCTAATGGGAAAGATTTCAGAAAACCATGGACAATACTGGAAGCATTCAAGGACAAAATAAATGAGTTTGTATAAAGTAGTAGAGCTTGCTTGGACTATGGTTAGAATTCAGCTACATGAAACAGGAACTTGGATACAGTGGAATAAGCTTCATTTCTTTATTGTTGGGGGCGATCATTAAGGCTACATGCATCCATCAAAAGGCAAAAATAAATATTTTGCTGCCACTCCTACATTGTATTTTTCTCCACCCTTTATTTGTCTTACTAAAATAAGTAATTGGCACACTTTCCCATAAGAAAAATTGATGGGGTTCAGAGGTATTCACAGTGAAAAAAAAAGTAAGGACTAACATAAAGAAGGGTAGGGCTTTGACTGTACAGTTGGAGGCACCATGTTGAATTTTTGATCCCCTGCCTGTGAACACCTCTGATGGGGTTCAAACATTCTATTAAACGAAATCCAACATTATAGTTTAGCATGATTTTTGAACCTAATTGTACTATAGTTAGGGATACTGATATAGTATCCTCCTCATGGTCCAGCTTGGAAGCAGCCCCTAGCCACGCATCGCTGTTCTCAGAAAGCTGAAGAGGTTTCTGGTTAGTACTTGGATGGCAGACCATTAGGAAACTGTAGGCCAGACTGGACAATTAGAAAAAAAAAATCCTAGAAGAAAGCAATTGCAATTATTGATTTTGACTTGAGGCAGACCTTACTTTGGCATTTTTATCTCCGCTTTGGAAAGCTCATAGCCTAGTTTTCACCAACAGGAATCTCACAGTAAACTATATGCCATAATTTATTGCCATTTAAAAGCCTTCCCTTTTAAATACACCTCTCACTCTGGCCTTGTATATGCAGACTGCATTCACACATGGTGCTAATTCATAGATGGGGTTGCTTGACACACTATGCTCCTGTTTAGAGCAGTCTTTCTCAACCTTGGCAACTTTAAGAGGTGTGGACTTCAACTCCCAAAATTCACCAGCCAGCAACTGACCTAATAAATCCTAGTTTAATTTGATGTAAATTAAATTGATTGATTTGAATTTGTGAATTGAAGTGATTGATTGCTCTTCTGATTATAGTTTGTGAGAGAGCAGGAGGAAAAGGGAAATTTTAAAAAAAGGAAAAAAAATACATAAAAAACAAAAGCAAAACATTTTGCAAATCAGCTACTGCTCATTTCACAAAGGTAGCTGCAGCATCTTATTTCACCAAAACTTTCCATCTACCAGGCCTCACCTGCATTCTTATGGCCCAGTTTTTTCCTTCATCAGTGAGACCCTCATCCAGCTGTCTTCCAACAAAAAGAACCAGGATTTACATGCCTGTTCTGGCCTGGCTTCTCAATCTACTGCTATCACAGACTGGGTTTTATTCTATTGATTTTGACCTACTGTAATAGATTGTGCTCTGTATTTTAATTTTACAGCTTGAAAGCCAATGTTAAGGAGGTGAGCAGAAAAATTAAATAGGAAAACCATGCCATAGCAGGCTGCTTAATTTCCCCATGGGTTGGGGAAAGAGAGAGAGCTTCACAAAACCCTTTGACCCCATAAAATCATAATTGGTTTTTTATGTTAATCTTCAGACTATTTTCTTGTAATGGGAGTACAAATCCATTTTGAATGATTTCTAAGGTGGAAGTACATGTTGAGTTCCGGCACTTTGGGATTGAGTTTTCTAGTCACTTTCTGATACGTTTCAGGATACAGAGAAAGGCATTATGATTCATATTGGAACAGATGGTATCCTTATTCAAACACATTTTAAGGCTATATTTAATTCACTGAGAACTGGCTGCTGCTAACCTATTCTCCCTGTGATATTCAACACATCCTGACTTACTCAAGCTGTACAAAGTCATTGGCATAACAATCAGCTTATGAGAAATAAACGTCATTTCCTAGTACAGTAGGTGTACCAGATAGTTATACTATGTGTCATCAGTTATCATCCAGTTATCCTCTGAAATGGATGGAAGCATTTATTCTGAGATTCACCCCTAAGGCATCTCTCAGGCACATACTGTAAATATTCAGGGATACCAGCCATAACCAAGCAGCATTGTCTGGTATCAGTGGGAAAATACACACTTAGCCTTATATTATTTATATATATTTTATTTCAGAGTCTTTGTAATGTCCCCAAATCCGCAGACTCTTGGACATGTACGACAGAATAACTATACAGAATAAAAACAAACAAAAAAACCAGTTAATAAAAATATCCCCGATGGCCACCCAAACCCTTCAATTTGGGTTAAAAGCATGATTAAAAAAAGGTAATTTTAACAGCTTTACAAAATGCTAGAAAGAAAGAGGACAGGGAAATACCTGTTGGAACTACTGCCATAATGCTAAAGATTTTTGAGATGGTTGTTTTGACTTATTGCATATGCTAAACTCATTTTAAGATTTCCCACTTCCATTTTTGTCCCAGTTACCTTAGAAAGGAAATTACAATAGCAAGTAGTTTTGGTGACATGCGCTGTGGAACAGCATCATTTAAAATGCACCAAACAAGAGAATAAGGGATTTCTTTCAAGAAAATGTCTGTAATTAATACTCACTCAGTGTCCTAGGTTCTAGAAAGGTGCTGACTTGGGCAGGGCCCAGGCTACCCTGTTGGGAAATGACTTTTTATTGCAAATGTGAAGTATATGAAATAATGTTTGCTTTCTATCAAAACAAGGTTGTGATCTCTTACTTGCAGTTATATTATTCCTCATCCTCTGCTCTTATGTATCTTCACCATGATCATATAATCTGTACCCTATATACAGCATTCCTACTTTATGCGGTCATTCTGTCCCTATCATCTATCACTCATTTCTCATTCCCTTTTAGAAATCGATAATCCTATTGTTCCTGATCTTATTTACTCATGTCTACATTTTTTTCCTTAACCTTTATTTACCTGAATACCATCTATACAGCTGTGTCTATCTCCAGACTATTCTCCCCTTTAACTCTCTTCAGCCCCCTGTCCCTCAGTCAGCAGTGGCTCGGCACAATTACATCCTTGGAGCAGTTGCTACCGAGACTTCAGGGTTTGGTAGCAGGATACCGCCTGAACCATGTGGAGTTTGCTGTACCACCACCTAGAGTCCCAGGCTGTGCTTTCTTGTTGCTGGCTCTTTTCTGCAGGTTTTTCTTTGGCATCAGCTGCCTCAGGTACCTTCCCGGTCCTTCTCCCTGGCCATGGATTGTCTGGTTTTGGGCCCACCCAGCAGTTGCCTCCTTTGTCCTACACCTTGTCCGCTTGCCTCTCTCTCCAGCAGCATTTCCTGCCAGACCGAGAGGAAAAGCCTCCTCCTTCTGTCTACCTGCTGTGGTTTCTTTTATACAGTAGTTCTTCCTTTGGAAACCTACATGTCAGCTTGCAACTCAACTCAACCCCACCCCCAACCCCACCTCTGTCTCTGCAAATGCCCAGGCTGGATAGCTGACAGTCAGATCACTGCACAGAAGAAAAAAAAAACTGACCTTGACAGCCACACGTAACATCTTTGTTTCAGGACAGTTCATCCTTCCACAGAGTATAAGCTTCTGCTAATATGCAAATGATTTTACAGAAACTTCTATTCCTAACCTCGTTTTGCTAATATGTTTTACCTCTAGTCAGTTTAAATTGGAGCAAATCAGACCTGATACCACTGGGTATAATTTTGCTATGTATAAGAAATTGAGATATAGTTTGAATTTTTGACCTTTTTTTATTTATTTATTTAGGAAAAAGGATTTCAAGAAAGCCCTCTCAACTGGTAAATCCAAACTTATCTTTGATTTTTGCATAAATGAAAGAAGGCATAGAGGATTGATCCAAGTATTCTTTTCAGTATTGGGGGTAAGATGAATGTGTAGAATTTAACTGAGTGAATTTATAGGATATTAATTTTCTCCGGCAAGGTTTTCATTGTATAAACTATTTACCTGATGGGAAAGGCAGATTTAATTTTAGACATATTCAGCTTTATTGCTTGGCCTTTTAGTTTCAGTTACTGGCTTGAAGAATTTCAAAATTCAATCCCTCTGTATGCTCAATTTGAAAGTTATTAAGTGACTCCACAAATATCTTGACAAATATTGAGTTCCTTGTTTGTTCTGCCATCTGTTTTAATGCCTGCATGTAATGTTGCAAGATATATATGGAAAATACTGGGTTGCAGATAATTTTACCACTGGAAAGCTTACAGTATATAATATACTTTAAAAATAGCTGGTAAATGTGGTTTTTTAAAAGGCAAATTTAATCTTCAGAGCATTGTGAATTTATACCAATTGATTGTAAGGTGTAATTTACCGGAGTGCTTTTCACATGTTTATTCATCTTAATATTTTCTAATTTGGCCCATTTTAATCCTGATGCTGTTGGTACTTGTAAATTCCATAGCTGCTATTGGCTTTGGAGAAATTGTTTGAGTCTCCTAAAATGGTAATCCACTTTTACAAGAAACTGATGGAACTTTAGGAAATTCACATTAACTATTTTTGTGGACACTGGAATTATGAAACTGAATGTTGCTTTTATGTACCACCGGAAAGTTGCCTTAATATTGGAAGGACAAATCTACACCTGACTTGGAGCAATAGACTGCTATATGTGATCTACAGTATATGTGACTGAATCCACTTATTTCTGACAAAGGGAGAAGGAAAAGGATTTTTAGCAATTCAGTTATTGGTTTGTTTTGGTAGTTACTTTGTACATGAGGTATGCTTCTATGCATGTTTCCTTTTTTCAAATAAATTTAAATAGTATGCTATTTTCTAACTAAGTATATAGTTTTTCTTTTTAAAATTCTAAATAAATTAGTTTCAATGCAAAAAAAAAAACCAACCCAACACAATGTGGGAAGTAAAACAGAAACTCCCACTAAAACTGTATTCAGAAAAATTATTAACACTAATTTTTGAAAATGAAAAATGAAAAAATGACTTGTCTTCTGGGGAAGGTGGGACAAATTATCATAATAAATAATAACCAGCTTGATATAGTCTTTAATTCAGATCCATTTAATAAAAACAGGAAATAGATTCCCATTTGCTATCAAACAGGGCGTTCAGGAGAATAAACCTTTGAAGGGAAACAAGCAGAACTTGAGAGGAGCTTGCTTTTCTCTATAGACATCTGTATGCTTATGACACATATCGGTTCAAACATCACAGTTCTTCAATACTGTTAGATTTAGAATCCATCCAAATCAAAGTAACTTAACAGGTAGTGGATAATGCTATCTTCTTTTAGTGTTCTGAAAACAGTAAGACTTGCAAATGAAGCCAAATAGAAACCAGTTATTGTTTCAAAAGATGGAGGAAGGGGGGGGGAGAAATGCCACTAATTTGAATGAGGTGGCCATAGGCAAAATCATTGTATGCATATTAAAGTACAACACATACAAGGTATTGGCTGTGGCACAGACAGATTTTACTATAATGATAACCAGTGAAATCAAGAGATCAGATCTGTCATTAGTGTGGCAATCCAATATGGTTGAACATAAAATTGAGGCAGAAAACTTGGAATGTAACAATTTATTGGGGTTCTTCTTCTTAATTCCCCATTTCTGGCATTGATACAATACTCAAGAGCAACAGAAAGAACAAAATGTACAAGGATACAAGAATAATTAGCATAACTTCCCCCCACCGCAAACTTGAAGCAACCCCCTTCTCTGATAAAAATGTCAATGGGTGATTCAGTCACCCACTGTATAATGCTTCCCAGTTGTCCACTCTAGACAGTTTAGCCAGTTGAACACTGGATTTTAAAAAGCAACCAAGCAAATGCAAACTCTATATTTAAAAAGTAATTAAGACAAAATAATATTAGATAACATTTGATTTGTGTACAACTGTTTAATTAAATGCATTTTTCCCATAATACAAAATAGTTACCAGATATATAGCTCTTGTTTTTAAAGCCTATTTGTATACCAAGAGGTAAGAATTTAATAAATTTAAACTTTAGCTCACTCTTCAACATAAGGCCTCAACTTTGTAAAAACTAAATGCCCAAGCTTATATAGATGCACTCAAATATCCAAACATTTGTAAGGCCCAAGTGAATACTCCAGATATGTTACAAAACTCTTATGTGTTATCAAGGGCCATAAATTCATTAATTCCCTATGAGATTCTACCATACACCAGCATCAGTTTTGGCAAGATTGAGACCTGGCCTTGGTAAGCCTAACAATGTATACAAAAAAGGAATAAGCACCAATTCTATACCTCCCTGTAATTGTTCATGTGAATATAAGAGATTTTTCTTGAAGAGAACCAAAGGACAACCATACCGTGATATATATATATTTCAAGTGTTTTGGATACAAAATTCTAGGATTTAGGAGGAATAGAGCATAAGGAACTTCACTAGAGCTACTGTTAGCTATATTAATCTCCATGTGGTAGTACTAAGACTATGAAGCAAATCTGATGTACTTAGTTGTCCCCTTGAAAATATTTACATATCTTGCCATCATTTTATACCTGTATTTGTTTCCTCCCATTTTTTGCATTTCAGTTCCTATAAACTCTTGGGTTTAAAATTATTAGGGCTTGCAATGTTTGACTCATTTTCAAAAAAGTATTTTGGAGAACATGAGAGTAAAAACGTAAGCCTCTCCCTGCAACTCTTTAAAGTGCCTGTTCACCACTGAGATGATGTGGCTCCTTTAAAGAACTGCAGACAGGTGCTACACTCCTGCCCTTACATGTTCCAAAGTTCCTCTTTGGAACTGATTCAAAGTGATGCATAGGCCTAAAAACTTCTTTGTTACCAGATTATAAAGGGTATCTGCCTTATTGCTGATAAGGTCCTATAAACACCACAGGACTATCTATCACTACTAACTGCAGCCTGCAAAGGACTGATACAGAAGTGTAATATTTACCTGGCTTGATAGAATAGTGCTAATGCAGCAGAACTGGGGAGTGCTTCCCTGGCATTATCATATATGAAACATGGAGAATTTCCCTATTTTGAACAGTGCCTCAAAACATAACAAAACTGATAACCAAATATAGCTATTTCCAAATGCTGCAAGATTCTAGAATCTCAACAGGCCCTCAGTTGTCTTCACAATAATAAATATTCCCTGCTTCCCTCTTTAATGATGTGGGTCAATTCCTATGAGTCATTCTTATAACTAGGCATGGTTAGTTCTCTGACAGATTCAATCATTGGGGGGTGGGGGAGCATTCTCAGACAAATGGGGGTCCTTTAAAATGACACAAAAAGGTTGCCAACATAATGCAGAGTTTTAAATTATGTGTTTACAATATTTTTAAGTGCTATATAAACCAAGAATCAGGTTTTGCCTGTTGTAGTAAAGATCTGAATGAATCCAATCAAAGAAAACATTTATAATATTCTTCAAAGCAGCTTCACCTCTAAATAATATTTTACTGTCCATTGTGAAGATAAAATTTCTTTTAAAAAACTGTATACTCCTTGGATTTCTCCTACTTCTCTGCCCTGCCTGTTCATATAATACTAAATATGGTCTTTTTCTCCTAGAGTACACTCTTTCTGGTAAGTAAGTAAAACTGTCTTCCACCTTCACAAGCATAGAATGCGATGCCTGTTCAGATGTTCTCTGCAGCCCTTATGGGGCTAGTGCTAGATAAGTGCCACTCTTTAGGAAATTACGAGATTCTGGATCCAGATATCTCCTGGGCATGCTTCTTCCTTGCCAACATTTTAACTATGATACATAGAAGAAATTCAGGTACAATATTTTTTTCTTCTTATCCATCCTACTGAAGAATAAGGAATGCAACTAGGTAGACCACCAAGGAACTTAAGAAGCCAGAAGGATTTCCTGAGAACTGTAGAATTTTTGTATTTAAATGAACAATTGCTGTCACCAAGAACTAAGTAGAGACAATGGCTCTCCAGATGTTGCTGAACTACAACTCTCTGCAGGACTGATAATGAAGATGCTGTAAGTTATAACTGTGCAACCTCTAGAGGACTGCAGTTTCCCTAATGCCATAACTATTACATTTTCATAATATAAAATAACTGAGAGATTACACTGGTTTTGTTCAGCTATTATTTTCCCTTAACAACAATTAAGTCTTATGCTTTTTCAAGGATATTATGTGTGCGCATGTGTACATATGCATACATGGAACACTTATAGGTATGTATGCAAATAAAATTCCACAAACAGTAATTCAGAGTTTGCAGGATGTCTCAGTTATGCAAATTAAGAACAATTGCACATATTTATAATAAAACAGGGTCACTCAGTTTCAAGTTCACAAGAGTTGTTTCAAGTTTCAAGTGGACTCCCTGAACCAGTCCAGAATTGTTCTGAGCTTGAAACAACTGTTTCAAATTCAAATAATAAATTTTAAGCATTAAAGAGCCTGTATTGATTTCAAAATACCACTGGAATGGTCAGAACAACTTTTTCATACTTAAAATATTTTGAATTTGAAACATTGTGTACCATCACTAAAAAGGAAACTGAAAATATGTTATCACTATTAGGACTTCTGCTAAGAACTGATTTTGACTTTTTCCCATCAAGCTTTGCTTATGGTTAACAATCATTTAAAAAAGAAATATAAATAATTCAATATTTTTAGATGCTGAGTATCCCGGCCAATTGTAAAATTCCAAACATGGAGAAGGTTCTGATTCTATGTTAATGTCAAGTCTAGATGCATATATGCAGGATAACTTCATCTACCTTTCAGTTTTAGAAGCTCCTTTGATAAAGTACAGAGAAATAAAAAAATATTCAGGAGGACTCGGTAAAAGGACATAAAAAACGTAGTGGGATAGCACATAGCTTAACAGCAACATATTTTGCATGGAATTGGGGCTTGGGCTCAATCCCAAGCATCACCCATTGAAAGGGGCTAGGAAAGTTCTGTCTCTGAGAGATCATGTCCATAATGAATAGTCAGTTCTCAGCCAGATTGACCAAAGAGCTAATGCAATATAAGGCAGCTCCACGTTTGTCATGTCATTTAACCATTCAGAAGTAACACTGATAAATAATCTTTATGTCAATAAAAAAACAGATCATGCATAGGTCTGAGTAGCTATTGTATCAAGCTGAAAAAAAAAAGCCATGTGGGAAAGAAGAACTTTCCAATCCCAATCTTCACTTGTTAAGATTCTCAATATCTGAGTTAACTGAAAACTAATATTTAATTAGGAAAATATTAAAAGGAAGTATAAATATTCAGAGGTTTTTGTAAGCACTGAGAACAGCTTTCATTACAGCAAGCTCCTTCTCTTCCTCATCCAACTAATTTTAGCTAGAGAAAAAGAAGATCTCAAAAAGAAAACTAAACAGCTTACAAATCACAGCATTCTTTCAGACCACAACTAGGTATTCCTAGTTCTCAATAGTATGGTCATACTACTGGCCCAAGCTGTCTTTGTTAACACAAAGCACGGTGGAGGATTAAGTGGAGGATTATTTATTTATATATACATAGTACATATACTTATATTGAAAAGATCCCAGCTTTGCACCATTAGCAGACAGTCCAAAAAGCAGCAAAGCAAGCAATACTGGAGCATGAATGCACCAGGCAAAACAGTGCAAGACCTTGGGGCAAGAAGCAAGGGGTGAGAATAGAGACATGATGGCTCCTGTAGTGGAACTCTGACCAACTAGAAGTACATTCCAAATCTATTACATTACTTTACCCAAGACCCAACAGGAATCCTACAACTGTTGGATTCCAACATTTTCCAATTTGCTTCACAAACTTAACAATTCCCCAACAGGGGCAATATGTGAATTCTCTTCACTATCTTGTTTTCCCCTCCGTATCAATTACCCAAATCTAGGCTATATAGAAGATGGACAGTAGGGAATGTAGCAAAGGAATCAAATTTCTCCTAAATAGAAAAAGAGAAACATGAATCCTTCTTACATCGAACACTCAGCTCAGATAGTACTCCCCCTTTTTAAATAGAAATTTAAAAATAGATAATATTCTTCTGTAATTTATTTATTTAAGTCAATTTATACGGCCACCCATCTCACAAGCAGCAACTCTGGGCAGCTAACAAAATTTAAAAAATCAATTTAAAAAACAACCAATCACAATAATATACACAGCGTAGAAATCTTCAAATGGGCAAGACTGAGTTAGTGAGCAATAAAGGGAATTATCCTCTTGAGAAGGCTCAACAGAACCTGAAGAGTGGCTTATTGTTGCTATACTTTTATCTTTCACTGCCCACTTCGTGTATCAGGCCAACCAACAGCCTATTAAGGCTATGCAGTGTTTTGGATTTATCACTGGAAGGCATCTGGGAGCACTCAGGAGTATGAATACAGTATCTGTCTGCAATGACATTCTGTGGCTGCATCTTTTCCCAGGATCATGTAATTGCCCTCTGCAGCTGCCACATAATACTGGGAAAGAATACAGCTGCTTTAAGGAGATGCAGGAAGTTCTATGTGCTGCATAGCTGTAGAAGCCATTATATAATATATACCAGCATTCCCTTCCCTAATCTCATGCTCTCCAAATATGTTGAATTACAAGCCTTCTCAGCATTAGGAGTGTAGTCTTACATATCCAGAGGGTATAAGAAAGTTTGATTAGCATGGAGTGAAATAGCAATCTCATTGAGCAAGTTCAACTGGTAAAAAATAGGTGAGAAAGCTTCTCTAACAGTGAACAGATGAAAAATATTTATCTGTAAAATACAGGCACAAATCTGGACACATTAGGGAACGGTATTTTGCTTCCTTGGGAAAGCATCTAGTATTTTTTCTTAAATAGATGCCAATTTTCCATTAGCCCTTGTTGCAGGTTATGAGAAATGAACAATTAAGAGCCAAAACAAAAATGCAAATTTCCATGCAAGAAATAAACATGCAAATTATGAGAATACTATAGCACTACCCATAGAATAGTAGAACACAATCATGTTTCAGTTAAAACAGCTATCCTTCCCCATTCTTGTCCAAAGTATGCCCTATAATATCCAGATCAATGCTGTGATCTGTATCTGTCCATATGACTAATATGGTATTCAACACACTTAGATTACAATAGGAAATTGAATGTAGGCATTACTGTAACACTGCCATGGGGTGGTGTGAATTCTCTCCTAGTACTTGTTCACACTCAACCTCTACAATCAGTACCTCACAGGTGATTTTTATGGATAATAAACATACACAATTACCACCTTGGGAAATTGTGAATTAGATCATACTGCCCTTTTATTATATATCTTCCTTCAATATTTGAATAGGTTATTTGATTTGCAAGGCTACACTTGCTTCTTTCATCTCACTTTCCTTATGACTCAGGGTGAAAATAATCACTGTGGCCCAAGCCATCAGTTAGTTTAGTGCAGCTTTCCACATGTTGTGGCTCTCCAAAATTCTTACCCTCTGTTAACTACTAACTGACTGGGAATTTTGGGAGTTGCAATCCCAACACATTTGGACTGTGCCAATGTTGGGAAAGTTGGTTTAGTATGTGCCCTCTTCAAGAAGGCCCTGAACATATATCTTAACTTAGGAAAGCTATTATACACTTGAAAAAAATCTAGGTTATATGAATATGAAAGATGTAAAGTGAATTTGGTTAGAAAAAGAATTTCTGGTATACCAACCTCAGTATCAATGAACTGACTTATCACTGGAAATTTTGCCAGCTTGTAAGGGTATGTTTCCAAACACACATACTTCTTGCTTGTCAGAGATCCTAGATCTTACTGAAAACCACAAAGCAGCAACATGTCCCATTCAATTCAGTAGGTCATCATGAAGTACAACTGATAACTTGCATGAACAAGTTAATAATAACATGCCACATAGTCCTGCCTGACCAACAGAACAAGGCTGAACTCTGGCTTCATAACTATGGAAGGAGGCATTCTCCCCACTCCTTCAAGTTAAGAGTAACAGAGGGAAGAATTTTTTTTCTAAGATAAGGATTTGCTTCCTCAGTTTAGAAACTGCTTCTCTTCTCACATTCTTTGCCCTTCCTTCCCAATTTAAATTATCTGAATGCCATCCTCTCTACCACTCACAATTCTAAAAAATACTCTTTTCTTTAAGGACCAGCTAATATCACTACATTTGTGCAATTACTGCATTTAATATTTTTAAATCTCTATCCTCCTCTGTCTGTAAAAATCTTGTCTCTTTTTTTAAAAAACTTTTCCTTTTTTCTTTTTTTTCTTTTTTTGCAAAACTAGTCTTCTTTCTTACCCCCCACCCCATCAAACTCTCCTCTCTAATAATAAAAGTGGCCACAAGCATGGCACAGACATAAAGAAAACCCACACATGCAACTCACATGGCATTTTTGCACAGAGTGTATGTATAGAGGGTCTTTTATCCTCTGTCAAACGAGGAGAAATTAATTAAGATTCAAGGTAACAAACAAAGCTCAAATCAAAACACAACAATAGCTCTGTATTACCCTCTAGTGGTTTGACTGCATCATGGAACAAGGTTTCCTTTAACAGAAAAGATCAACACAATTTGCTTTTAGAATGCATGTGCCAAATTAGGAAGGGAAAAACAATCTAAGGCAAGAACAATCTTGCATTCCAGTATTACACACAACTGGTCTCCCCCTGCCCTCAAGGGAGATGATTCTGATGTGAAGAAAATTTTGAGCCCGAGAGCAAGCAAGCAACTAGGCTGGTACAATGCTGACAGTACAGAACCCCCAAGGTTAGTTAGAAGCTGCTAGGAGGCTAGTTATAGTCCAAATAGCAGATATATTTTTGCATCAGACTGACTCAAATCCCTTACAACTCTGTGGACAAGTTACTTTAGTTCACAACCTTAGTCCAGTGCATCTTAAAATAGTCTGCTGGTTGTAATGAGATAGAAGAGATAATAGCAATGCAACCAACAATTAGCACAGCGCCAGATTCTGTTTTACTAGACTGGCTCAACAGCAACCTGCCAAAGATTTCTTACTCAAATGCCACTTTATTAGGTATTTTCAGGTAAGTCTCAAGTAATCAGCACAAGCCAGCAAAGCCAGACACAACTATCAATTGCAAATGTTGCTACTCCAAACAAATTTAAGGATCAATAATCACAGGAAGTGCACAACTTCCACTAACTCAAGAGCTACATCAGATATAGCATGTGACACACAGCAATCCAGAAATGGGAGGGCCAGGTCCCATTTGGGAGGCTGGGCTCAGGAGTAAAGTAGGTGCTGCATTAGTATGCTGAATTTTAAAGCAATTATTTTGTCCCTTAAAACATCTAAAATGAAGGAAAAGGCCCAGATTTTTAGCCCCACAAAAGAGATGCTGGACGGTCACATGCAGCTTTTGTACCACAATTTTTACACTCCTAACTTCTGCTTTCATTTTTACAGTGGCAATTATAGCAATAGAGGAATTGCTACTCAAGCAGCAGATGCTTGTGACAAGTCCTAGAGGTCTCAGCCTTTGGCTTAGCAAATGGAGCCTCTCTCTTGAGTGCTTTACTTGTTATGAGAACAAGAAATTCTTATTTGTTTCCCATGTATCACACTAAAGAACAAAAGTGTGTTGAGGAAACTTTATGTCTTAAGATGCAGTAAACATATACATGTTAGTTTTAAGTAGATATACCTCCTGAGCAAGTGTTTAGTGCATAAAAAGTATGCCCATTATCTTCATGTTAAAACAATCAAAAAAGAAAGGAGAAATTCTTCCTCTTCCTTTCCCTTTCTCCATGCACACACTCCACTGTTTCTACTACCTGGTCATTTTGGATGGAATAAAACCAAACAAAACTTGTGCCCTGTTTGACGCACTTGGCAGAGTTTTACATTAAAATCAGCCAGTTTCTAAAGAACTACTTTTTCATAATACCTCTAGGAAAGGTAAAAGCCTTATTCTATGGAAACTCACAGAAACTAAAGTGATAAGAGACTCCAGGGAACAGGGGAAATCACCCAAGAGAACATGTGCTAAAATATCTGAAGAGTTTCCTACTGAAATTCCTTTTTACAATGACAATCTAATTTGTTTCAAACAGTGGACGAAACAAAATGCCACAAAAATATACCAAACAATCGTAGAACATGATTGACTAGTATTCATCCACCCTTATAATATTTCCTCTTGAAGTTTCATAAAATAATTCTATTTTTCTCTTAAAGTCTTTTTTAATACAAGTCTCCCTGCTCTCTCCCTATTATATATCTCTATCCTCAGCCCAGCCCAGCCCAGCCCACCCACCCACCTTTGAAGCCATTAAAATAAACTCTGATAATGCCTCCTATTCTTCTGAGGCAATGCAATGATATAGCCTCTTACTGATTTCACAAAAAATTACAAACAGCTAATTCCAAAGCATGCATCTGTGGAATTACAGAAAGCCTTGGAGTTATACATCAGTGGGAGGAGCATGGAGGTAATAACCCTGCACACCTTGTAGATTTCACTCATTAAAAAAAATTAAAAGACACAAAAGAGTTGTTATCCATGGCTGGATAATAGCAAATCTTGAATATCTCTTCAATACTGACTGCACTCAAACTGTCACAAACAACACTTAACATCATAAATTTTGCTTTTGATAGGCATCTATATATAGACAATGATATCTAGGATCTGACAGTCCTGACTTCTTCTTACGCAGGGATATAAACAAGTGGAATTCTACAAAGTCCATGAAGAAAAGAGAGGAATGTTAAAAAGAAAACACAGGAAGGAAAGGTGTGAAGAAGTCCTTTCTAATGGAGACACTGAGATTAAAACACTGCTTTTTAAAACCTTAGCAATTGAGGAGTAAATGCCACAGTATTTGCAGCATCAGGCTTCACATGCATTGTTAATAAACTCTAAAAAACAAAACAAAATGAAACAAAAAAACTAAGCAGAATCGTAAAAGATAATTGTTCAGACTGGAATATAGAGAACAGAGATGCCATTAAGTACAAGATTTAGTTATTTCAGTGACAGCATAGCATGCAGTTGAGCCCTTAAGAATCACCTCAAACACATCCTTCCCACCATAGTGTAACAATGTATAAATAGTATGCCAGACAACATTACATATGTACCCACATGTGCCACTAGTAACAAATCAGAGGCATAGTACAGGGGAGGAAAAGCTTGCAACAAAGCTGGAACATATGACAAAATAATTATGAAGTAGAAATTTGAAGAAATTATTTACTCCTGCAGTGAATGTTAGACATCAATATATGGAGTCATAATTATTAACATTTATAGGTGGAGGAGTTGGAGGCAATATAGCAAATGCAACCACATTATTTGCCTTCAAGACAGAGTACTTAGGTTTCAGTTAGAATGAATTAATAAAAGGAAGATATTGCAGGCAGGTGGATGGGAGGGAGAGGCAAGCATACACTAAGCATACATACTATCTCCCAACAAACAAACAAACCAAGATCCAAAAGACACATAATAAATGTTTACAATAGGTTCTTAGCACCTCTGGTTGGCAACTCTACAGGCAATTTGAAATCTTGAGAACTGCAGATATGAATGTTCTTCCATCTCTTTTACTGGGAGAGAAGTAGAAAGAAGGAAAAGCACAAACAAACACCTTTTTCCTACCCCACTAAGATATAACTAAATCTACCAATATAAATAAGAATAGTGGGCCTCATCTCACTACACTTTTCTAAAAGAGTATTAAACTCCATTGCTTTTTGAAATAAGGTTTCAGAAAAAAAAAAACTCATGCATCTCTTATGTAAAGAAGCAGAACAGATGATACAAGGTAAGATTAACAGCTTCATAAGGCTGAAACAGCTCTAGCTTAACAGTAGTAAAAAAAAATACAAAATGTATTACAATCAAGACTAACAGAGATATCGTTCTAGGCTGATGAAAGGGGGAAAATGGGCCTAAGCTGTCTACAAGTGCTACAGAATTACCAAACTTGCACCTCTAATACATGCATAGTGGAAGAGTATTCAGAAGCGCATTGCAGGATTAGGGCACACCCAATCCCTATGAAGTTCTATAGCGGTTTCCCCTAACTATAGTGATATTTTCCTAGGATATTGTCAATCCAAATTATCTTTGTCAAATCACAGATATAAAATAAAGGTGACAAGAATAAAGTGGCAGTTCATGGAATATACTCTCTCTACCTTTGAGTTTGGCCAAAGGCTTACTTTTCTTTTTCTCTGAACATGAGGGGAAAATATACCCTTCACTTAATATGCCCACCATTCTCCCAAGTTCTTATTTATCAGGCTCCAGTCAATAAGATGTAATCTTTGAAGGCCTCCACACACACACAAAAGGAAAATTTATTTCCCAGCATGACTCCTAGCAGCTGTGAATTGGAGAATTTCAAACACATCTATTTCCATTCTTCTATCAACTTAATTTCCAAGCAAAAAGAGAAAGAACAGATGAGAAGGAAGAGAGAAGAAAGCAAGCATTCATACCATGCATGGTCTTGCAGTACAGCCTCCCTGTCCCATCCCCCTCCCCCAAAATTTGTGGAAGAGGAATGCACCTTTTCATTTGCTGCCTCCACCACCACCACCACCACCACCACCACCACCTCCAGCTGCTGCCACTTTTTCAAAATCTTCAGCATTGCAAAATTCCTTGATTGTGACTGTTAATAGATTGCTGGTGACATCAGTAACCACCACATTAGAGCATGGAGACATTTCAGGTCGCCAATCACCGGCCTCCTGCTCTGGGTCAGAAGACAATGGAGATGATGGGATCTGACCTACTCCACTCCCTCTGGAAGGAGACTGCTTACTGGTCACTGCTGACTCAGGTGGAATTGACAGATCGAGGACCTCAGATTCACGCCAGTCAGGAATGGCAGGATTTAGAATCTCAGGAAGCAGCTTTGGTGGGGAATCATCTGGATCAGATGAGGAGTGTGGAGCTGGTGAGGGGCAGTCAGAGGAGCTGGAACTGCGGGCATCATAGGCAGAAGAGCCCATGAGTCCACAAGAAGCACCTTGAGAACCTCCTGCCTCTGTCTTCCCCTCTAACGATGGGGCTGGAACAGATGGCTTGTTATACAGAGGGAAGCTTCCAAATTTCATGTGGCGGATCTGATTACGAAGTGTGCTCTCACTAAACTTCTTGCTCTTACCAATTACCCGATTTCGGGAAGGGATCTTAGGACGTGCCAAGCTTCCTCCCCCATTTGCTGCTTTGCTACTTTTATCAATGACTTTCAGATTGAGAATAATACGACTACGCTTGGGCTCACGAGGCTTCACTTTGCGGTTGATGATGCGTACGGTCTCTGAGAAAGGAGAGACAGGGGGGCGTATGCCAGTGCTCCCACCCACTCCACTGTTCTGTGGATCTGGGCGGGGCAATGGGCGCCGGGACATACGGTGGCATCTTCGGATGTCCTTCTTGAGTCGGTGCACTGCAGCACTGGAGTGCAGTTTCGGTGAGGATGTGCTAGAACCGGGCTTGACAGAAAAATGTACATCCCCAATGTGTAGGGCCTCTGCTTGGGCCCGAGCCTGCAGTGGGTGGGATAAAATGAGAAACATAAAGTCAGATTGGAATAAAATATATTCTATGTACTGAAGTCTAGGCTCCTTAGTGTTGGAAACATAATTCTAAACACAAAGCCTAAAGAGATGAAATGAGGAATGAGTTCTGGATTTCAAATATAGCTTATCTGTAACCCAAAATTAACAAGACAGTTTTGCCTAAGCTCAGTCTAACCTAAATATGATATACCTACAAGTAGGGAAATCCCAAGTGGACTATATTAAATATATTCCCATTTTCACTCTATGAGTTTAAATTATAATTTAGTATACTAGAATAGTTTAGGAACACAGAGTCATGGTTCTATGTTTGCTAGTTAACACTGACACTAGATAGTTAATTTTGAGGCATACATTTGAGCCCTGCAATGTAGTACTAGTTAGTCTGTCCAAATTTAAAATATACAAAGGGAAGGCGTACAAAATTAACAGTTCAAAGGACAATAATTTTCTCTGAGTATATTGCTAGCTAAAGTTATATGCTGACATCACTACAGTTTTCATCCAGACCCTTTTTTTAGACCATCCAAAGAAATGAGTGATCTTGACTACTCACTAGAGAAGAGAGACAGGAGATAGATAGATAGATAGATAGATAGATAGATAGATAGATAGATAGATAGATAGATAGATACACACACACACACACACACACACACACACAACCAACGTACCAATATCTGTTGGAAACATTATCAAATTTGGATAAAGACACTATTAGAAGCAAGATTCAAAGTAAAAATATTTAACCATTAAAATGTAATTTATTTATTTTATACAAAATTATTAGGAATATAGGCAATTTGCTCAAATATAAGATCTGGAAACTGTTTTGATTTCAATAAAGATAAACATATTTAGACTCTCTGATGCATGAATGACTAACAAGCAACCCATAGACAGACTAAATACAACCTTCTAGATACTGTCAATCATTATGATGCTTAGTCACTTGCTAATGAATTGACTCCTGCAGAAACAAACAATGTAATGTAATGCACTTTTCCAGGATTTGCAAAGATGCCATTTCTGGTCCTAAAACATTGTATCACACTGAGCAGCAGTCATTAATCTTTTAGACTGACCTCTACTTAATACTATACTAGAAAAGCCACAGATTATTAGCATATAGAATTAAAATTGTAAAAGCATCTAGTTAATGTTCAAGTTAAATCAATTACCACATCAGTTCTTAGGAATCAAAACACTAATCAAGACTAAGTATTGTTGCAGATCCTGGAAAAATCCATTACATTCTTCACTGAGAAAAGGATTTCAATTTCCCCTCCAAATTATTAGACTGTGGCATCACAATACTAGCTATTCAGGTAAATAAGGATTTTTCCAGTCCTAAAGAAATACAGATACATACTTTTGATACTTAAAATCTGTCTGGCCTATGATAGATCTCTTTCTGAACTAAAAAATACCAACTTTGCAAACCTCCCTTATTTTCCAAGGTTTAGTTTTATACAAGTGTCCCAAATACACATAAGCCTTTTTAATATTAAAAAAGAGTTGAAAGTATATAACAAAAGAGTTTCCCTGCTTTTCAAGTAGCATTCAGTCCCTTACAAATATTGAAAGGGAATTAAAACACAGATACACATAGGTTTTTGTCACTTCTTCTGAAAAAATAAGACATTAGAAAATAGAGGGCTTCTGAGGGTTTTGGATACTAACTGTAGTAGCTTTAAATAGATTGTCTGCTCCTGAAAGTTTATTTTTCAGGCAGACATACATAAAATTACAATCAAAAACTCCAGAATAAATGAAATTTGCAGAGTTGCTATGTATACCCAGACTATTTCACTTCACTGAATTTTTGTCTTAAGAATTCAAATCTCTTAACCTTTCATACAATCCCTGTGAAAGAATCATAAAACATTTGCCTGTTTTTTATTTGAAAAAAAAAATGGTTCACACAACTTTTCTTTCAGTGTGATAGGAACTGAACAGTGTGACAACTTGTGAATGTTCACACATATAGTAAAGACTGTAACTTATGCTGGTCTATGAACATAATAAACCATTGTTTATTTAAATGATTTATAAAACTGCCCATCTTACAGTAGTGATTCTACTGGCATATTATGTCCATGTAGTTTTCTTGGTAACAATACAGAAATTATTTACAACTGCCTCCTTCTGGGACTTTTAAAAATCTGTGATTTTCTGGTGGTCTCCCTTCCAATGATAATTGGGGTGACTTCTTTGCTTTTTTTCAAACAGTAACTCTCACATTCAAAATAAAGTCATTAAAAAAAATCTGAGAAATTAAAAGGGATAACTTATAGCCATTGGTAACAGCTTTTTTTTTTAGCACTGAAGTTTATGATTCAATGAAACAAAGTTCTCTTTTAACATCACACTGACCACAACATTCAACAAGTATACAGTTCTTCAGATTTATCAGTTAGAGACTGCATTCGACCATAATGAAGAAGACCAAAAAGAGAACACCAGACAAGAATACAGTACATGACATTTAATTTCCATCTATTCCTTTCCAATCTTACTTTTTAACATTTAGGTATCAGATAACTGAACCCTGAAAAACCTTAATCACCATCAAGTTATTAAAACAGAAGTTACCTTTAGCAGAAAAGTTTTAGGTTTAGGTCCTCTCTTCTTAGGTCCATAAAGCTCACGCTCACGTTCCCTTGATGAGATGGGGAAAAGAAATTAAACACTTTTTTTAAAAAGCCCAAACGTGAAAAATAACAAGAGACCGTCCTTCTAAAACAAGCATTTTAACAGGAAATAAAGCCACAGCAATTCCTTCTCTGGTTTCCAAGAATCGAACTCACTTTTGCTCAAAGGCTGCAATCAAGCGAGAATCTAGGATGTTCTCCTCGGGTTCCCAAGTACTGTACCTGCAGAGATTCAGAGGGACAGAGCAGGTACAGATAAGGAGAGCTCGAACACCGTGTTCATGTGCACCGAAGAGTTTGCAGGGGAAGGGGGCGGGAGAGGAGAGAGAAAACCACCCACTGTCCCCGTGGGTCTGGTCTCCAAGAGAGGAGGGAGGCAGAACGCCAGCCCAGCCAGGCCCCAGGAGGCGGGAACGGGGCTTCGCGCAGGGAGGCTGGAAGGCAGAACTCACTTGATGGCCCAGCCTTTCCATTTCACCAGGTATTCGATGCGACCCTGCAAAATACGTGGGCGGAAAGGAGGGAGGGTGGGAGCGCGGAAAAGGGGAAAGGAGAAGAAAGGGAGCGGGTTAAAGAGGTGGCAACGGCAGCGACCCCAAGCCAAGCCCCGCCGGCCCGCAACTCACCTTTCGGATCCGCCGCTTGATGATGGATTCGGCCGCAAAGACCCGCTCGCCGACTGCAGACAGCTCCATCTTTGCTCAGCCTCAGCAACAGCAGCACCCACAGCCCATAATAATCCCGCCCGCTCCCTCGCCTTCCCTTTCTCCCTCTCAGGGCTGGCTGAGTGACTGACTGAGGCGGGTTGGCGGCGGCGTTCCCGCGACAGAGGCTAGGGAGATTGAATCGCGCACACGCACGAGGGGCGGGAGCGCGCCGGCGCACGCGTGCATGCCGACTTGGTCTCGCGCGCGCCTGTCGAACGCACGCGAGCAGCAACGCGGCGGGAGGAAAGGGTACGTGACGCGAGCCAAAATCTCCCCCACCCCTCCGTTTCACGTTTCCTGCCGCTTGAGAGTTCGTGCCTCCTTCGTCCAGTCCAACCCGCACTGACGGAGAATGGGGAAAAGCCGGCAGAGCGCAAGCGCGGGCTCTTAAAGGGTCCGCGCTTTTAACTTCAGAGCACAAAAAAGGTGGTGGACGTGCGAAAAGCAAGAATAGGAAAGTACAGCGTGGACTCGCTCGCAGGCGTAATGCTCCCCCCCCCGTAGGTTTTCTGCTAGTCTTTCCATTTTCTCAGCGAGCGCCTGTCATTATTCATAGCTATCATTTCCTGCTCCCTCCTCCTCCGTGCAATGGTGATCTTTTTCCTGTAGCAAAACACGTTCCAGCATTTAAAAAAAAAACTTTTGACATTAATATGTAATACAAATATGGATTAGAAAGCATGAACTACCAGACCTCTGCTTAGAGGCATAGAACTTAGTCAACCTAATTTAGCCAAGACTCAAACCATGTTTTCGATTCTCAGGTTGTCTTGCCGTTCAGACTCCCTGCCGTTAGATGAGGAGGTTGTAGTCCAAAACGTCTATATAATCGAAGAAAGTGGCTTCAGCAAAATGTATAATGAGCCTCAAGGATTTGATTTGACATGCCGTCTGCCGTTTTTATTTGACCTAGACATTCACGTAACTTAAAACTGAACAAGCAAAACAAAGACTTTTTAGAAGCCTGTATCACACATATGCGCAAAAGCTGAAGAGCCTTGCTCATATCATGTTGCTATAATACATTCCCTCCCTCCTAAATAGTAGTACATTGTACACATTCCTCCCCTCCGATCCTACATCTGGGCATTTATTTGCTGTATCTTTATTTACTGGGCATTTATTTGCCTTATAGGCTGTAGTGTGGGAAAACAGGAGAACGGAGAGAACAAAAACAACAAGACAAATGAAGATTTAACATCCATTCATATTACTTTTCTTTTAGTCATCAGTTCATAGTGATTAAACCAGCCAAATGTTTGCTGTTAAATGGCAAATTCTGTGCTTGGACTTACTAGAAACAGAACTGAAAATAAAACAGTGTAAATAATACCTTATATAAATGTGTAGTGAGATCTCATCACAGTGCTGAAGCCACTGTGGTTAGTTTTGAGTACCAAATCTGAAAAAGGATATTACAAAGCTAAAAAAAAAAAAGGGCGGGTGATCAAAATTATTAGGATGCTAGTGCTGCTTCCTTGTTCCATGTATACTTTTAATTTTTTTTAAAAAACCCTACTGTTTGTACTGTATGTGGGTATGTCACTTAGGATTTGAACTGTGGCAACATAGACACTGAGAAATAAAGGGTACAACTTTTAACATGAAGGAAGGTAAGTAAGAGGAACTCTTATATTTCCTTTTCCTTCTTTCCTACCAGTTAAAAGCTGAATCTTGGCACATTTAATTTTAATGGATGCCTTCAACTTCTGCTATTGTTAGGGGAAGAGAACCTATGTTTGGTTTTATAATAGAAGTATACGAAATTCAATGTCAGAGATTCATAACTGGTAAAGGGTATGACTTTTTTACACAATATATAATTAAATTTGGAATGTGCCACCATCAAATACAGCGATAACTACCAATTTAGACAATTTTAAAAGGTAGCTGAACAAATTCATGGACAAGTATATGATTAATGGCTTCTAGTATTGATGGCTATTCGCAGCTTCCGAAATTGTTGAGAGCGTACTTTGTACATCAAATTCTGGAGAGCAAATGAAGGTGGTTATGATGTTCCTCCTCATTCTTGTGAACTTCCTGATCTAATTATCTACAGATTCTTAGATCTAATATGATTATTCGTATGTCTTTAACTCACAAGTGCCTTTTTAAGAAGGTATGTTTGGGGTAATATATGGTAATAAAAATTCAAGCAGCAGTATCTGATCTATCATAGTTGATTCATACATGCACTTGACCAGATCCAGCAAATATCCAGTATTTTCAACCATATGCATCAAACTGGACACATCACATGGTGGATAAATTATCACAAAAGCCCTTTAAAACCCAATAGTGATCCTGTTACATAAACTACCATTTGTAATTCAGAAACTGGCACCTAATACTTAAAAATATTACAGGCTTCTTTATGTACAATTCAATAAAGTGGTTCCTGCCACTTACTTGGAATGCCCACTTTCTTTACGCCATGATTGAAAGGTGAAAGGTCCCCTGTGCAAGCACGGAGTCATATCTGACCCTTTGGGGGGACACCACAGATAGCAATTAAGTGCTCTGATAAGCTTCAAAGATATTTGATTACATTGCCAAAGCAATCAGCACTCTGGAGAGTGCTTGGTGCCTTTTTGTTTGTTTGTTTACGATCAGTAAGTACTAAAAGGGAAGCACAAAAGGAAATTAAACTCACAATCACTGTAGTATGAAACTGAAGAACAGAGCCCGGTCTTAAGGGTCTTCCAGGACCTTTGGAGCCATACATCATCCAGGGGGATGCTGTTCCAGAGGACGGGGGCTGCAACCAAGGCGGCCTTGGTTTTCCATTTACGTACTGCTCCCCACTTCAAAAAGGTTGATAGCATTTTGTCATTTTCCTCAAAGTAATGGAAGAACTTTCCTTTATAGCTTGGCAGTTTTGTTTAATTCTACAGTATAGATCCATCCCTCGTAACTCAGAAAACTCTTTTCTTTGTTGTAATGGACCAACAGTGCATTCAAATTACTTTGATTAGACCAGATTTGATACTTAAATGGCCAATAATGTCCTGAACCCTGATGTAGAAGATCAGTAATTGTTTTCTCCACCCACCCCAAAACACGTCGTTTGTTTGTTCTATATCAACAGGTTTAACATACTACTACAAGGGAAAAGAAGTTGTTATTGAAAAAAGGAAACTGAACATGTTGCCTGTTTCAGAAAAAATATCAAAGAAAAAGATAGTTCAGGTAGTTACAATATAATTAATTGGAGATTAATCCATATATTACAGTCCTAGCTTTAGTAACTTGGAATACAATTACATGTTTTCCTAATCAGAAGATCAGTCTTCCAAAGAAAGGAATAAAAAAGAGAATGCCATATATGAAACTATCCTGTTTTAAAATTTAATTGGTTAGTTTGAAATATATGTTCAAGTACTGTTTGCCTTAATCTCTCCCGTTTTAAAAAATATGTTCTTTAGTCTGCAGAGTTAATCTGAGACCTCATGAGATTTGTAATTATTTTGAAACAAATCTACCATTAAGAAAATGCAATAGCTCCAAGCTATGGCATATGTTTGCATGCCCAACGTCCCAGGTTTAATCCTGCTATTGCCATATATGTTTGGAGAGATTCCTGCCTGCATGTACCTCACATTTTACAAAGATCACTGACAAAACTTAAAGAGGACAAAGATGATGTTGGGAAGATCTCTCGACTGTTCCTCATGAAACTGGGTAAATTTAGCTTGAAGAAGAGATTAAGGGAATCTCATTTCACTGTTGCCTTGAAATACATGAAGAATTGTTAGTGTACATAAAAGATGGAGCAAACTTGTTCACCAGGAAGCAGATTCTGGCTAAACATTAGTGAAAACTTCCAGAGTGTAAGAATTGCTTTACAAAGGAGTGGAATATTTTAACATTTAAGTAGAGGCTGGGCAGCTATCTGTTAGTGAAGTTGTAGTTGCTAGGTTTGTATATTGTGCACAAGATTGGGTGAGATGATTTCTCAAGTCTCTTCCAATTCTGTAGTTCTATTACAAAAATGCTTAGCTGCTTATGAAGCTGTAGTCTCTAATTTGCCACCAGCTGCTATTCAAAATTGTCGTAAGTGCAATGAGGCTTATCTAACTGCTTCAGTGCTGCTTGGCATATTATCCACTTTATTACATTATCCTGTTGTCTCTTCTTGTAAATACCTACATTTAAAGACAACATATTTTTTCTGTCATCATTTAATCAGATAGTCATACCCAAATTTAAGGTGTCCGATCAATGCTTAACCATGTAGATCTAAGGACCATCTATTTAGTCATATGCAGTACTCAAGTAATTTGAGACCATGTTGTATGAATAAGTGATCACCCCAATAAATGCAGAAAATTTTATATTCTTTTGCAGAAGAGGGACACAAGCCATATTAGGGGCAGAAATCTGCTTATTTAATATTACTGCAACCAGTCATGTAAGTTTTCTTGGCTAGGGCTATTTACAGAGTTTGAATGGCCATCTGACAGAGATGCTGGGCAGGTGGTTGAACTAGATGTACTTCAGTGTCATTCCTTCACTCACATCACATAATGAGATGACCTTATCTGAACTACCTGCTAAACTATGGTATAGTTAGGCTTAGTATAACAACTTAAACCAGAGTAGGGATTAAATTGTAGTGGAACATGTTAAAGTTTTATTCACGATTGGTAGAAAATTTACTTACCTCCACCATGTGTCCATTTATCATCTCACATGGATCAGGGAAAAAGGATTAATCTAAGATTAATTTCCCATTCTAATCTTTAAACAGAGATGGAAGATAAGAGAGATCACAAAATGGGGACAGTCCGGCATCTCTCTTCCCCTTGGCTGTCCTCCACAACCATGCTAAGATATGATCACCAACAAGGTGGCTTTATTTTAAATAAAAGGTAAAACATAGCAGAAAGTCAGTTGTCCAGCCACAAGTGTCTGATATACCAGTCAGTGTAGAGAATGATTGTCAAGCTACAGCTATGGTTTTGCTGTGTTAATTAGTATAGAACTAGATCTGCTGAGCATATTAGGTTGAAGAACCAGTTTAGTGTAGTGGTTAAGGTGCTGGATTAGAAACCCAGACCATGAGTTCTCATCTTCCATTAGGCATTCAAGTGGTGACTGGGTGACTTTGGGCCAGTCACTCTCTCAGCCCACCCATCTTACACGGTTGTTGTTGTTGTAGAAAAATAGGAGGAATCATCATGTATGCCACCTTGAGTTGTACAAAACAAAGGCAAAATACTGTATAAATCTTAGAAGTCTCGATTCTGAGGACCTAGTGTCCTCCTTTAATTTTGCCTATTTCCCCAGCATGGACAGCAGAATGCAGAAACACTTGTTGTGTTTTGTTTTGGTTGCCCTCTGTCACTGTGCATCATTTCATTTATTCTGAAACTTGGCCTGCTACAATCTGGCAATTGCATAAAGCATATACTACACCTGAAATCAATGCTCTTTGATACAGTAATTGTTGGCAAAGATACTGATATCTTTCTGTCGAGATGGTACTTTCTGGGGATGTGGCTTCCACTTCGCATGTATCTAAATACTAAGGCAATGGCCTCCCTACAGTTGTAATCAAAATTATTCAACCCACATTGCAAATCAGATTATCAAAATGTACACACTTTCAGCTGTTTGCAATGAACAAATCAAACAAAAGCAGTTGAAATAGCTCAACACAATGAGTGCTTCGAGTGGTATCCCCAAATTCAACTGAAAATGCAACTTATACTGACTTCTCCAGTCTCAAAATTATTCAACCCCTTCATGGCAAGCATCTTCAGTACTTAGTAGAGCACCCTTTTGCTGTTATGACCTGCTGCAAATGAGATGCATAGCCAGACACCAGCTTCTGGCAGTGTTCCTGAGGAATCGTAGCCCATTCCTCATGAGCAATGGCCTTCAGTTCAGTAATATTCTTGGGTTTGCGTGCTGCAACCGCCTTCTTCAAATCCCACATTTTTTCTATGGGGTTCAAGTCAGGTGATGTGACTTTTCAGCGTATGCTTCATTCTTCCTCCTCCAGACATAACACTGATCCGTCGGGCTGAAAAGTTCCAGTTTTGTTTCATCGCTCCACAGAACAGAATCCCAAAACTTCTGTGGCTTATTTATATGATTTTGAGCATATTGGAGCCGGCTTTTCTTGTGCTTTTGGGTCAGTAGTGGTGTATGTCTTGGAGTTCTAGCATGGAAACCTTCTGTGTTTAGTACACTGAAAAGAACACTTTGCCTACAGTTAAGCATGGTGGTGGCTCGGTGATGCTCTGGGGCTGCTTTGCATCCTCTGGCACTGGAAACCTGCAGCATGTGGATGGCAAGATGGATTCATTGAAGTATCAGGAAATCCTAGGAGAAAATGTCATGCCGTCTGTAAGGAAGCTGAAGCTTGGGCGTCACTGGACCTTCCAACAGGACAATGATCCCAAGCATACCTCCAATTCCACTAAGGCTTGGATGCAGAAGTCCTGGATGCAGTGGCCATCAGTCACCTGACTTGAACCCCATAGAAAAAATCTGGTGGAATTTGAAGAAGGCGGTTGCAGCACACAAACCCAAGAATATTACTGAACTGAAGGCCATTGCTCATGAGGAATGGGCTATGATTCCTCAGGAACGCTGCCAGAAGCTGGTGTCTGGCTATGCATCTCATTTGCAGCAGGTCATAACAGCAAAAGGGTGCTCTACTAAGTATTGAAGATGCTTGCCATGAAGGGGTTGAATAATTTTGAGACTGGAGAAGTCAGAATATGTTGCATTTTCAGTTGAATTTGGGGACACCACTTGAAGCATTGGTTGTGTTTTGCTATTTCAGTTGCTTTTGTTTGATTTGTTCATTGCAAACAGCTGAAAGTGTGTACATTTTGACAACCTGATTTGTAATGGGGGTTGAATAATTTCGATTACAACTGTATGTGATAAGAATGTTGGAAGAAGTGTTCTGTGCATGTCTTAGTCTTCTCAAGAGCAGGAATCTGACCTGAACAGTGATGAGTCAAACAGGTATTATAACTAATATAAAGGAGATCTATTTTCAGGAAATACATTATAGGTGTAGGCAAAACCTAGCACCTACCTAGTTACATCCTACTAGGAGAGCTGAAGAGCATGTGCTCTGCATGTGTGCGCCTGGAAAGAAAGGCAGAAGGAAATGACCTCAAATTAATAATCTTTTACACAAACAGCAGGCAGAGGACAGAGTAAACCCCTAACTATCTATGCCCTACTCCTTCTTGTGGTGAGCTGGTCATGAGGTGCTGAAGAGTCAGTGCCCCCCCTCCCCAATTTGGGCTTCTAACAAGGAGTACAAGTCCCAGAATTCCAAGATAGCTTGCTAGAAGAAATACTGGAAATTAGTGCTAACCTAAATAGGAATCACTTTGTTGGGATATTGATATATAGACATGGTGCTCAACTGATTCTTGCACTGTATCATCAGTTAAACCAAAGAGCTCAGTACTGCAAATATTCAGTGTCTCTAGGGAATTGTCTGGAAATCCATGTTAACGTAACCCACTCTACCTTTGTTTTACCCAAAGACTGATATGATGTATTTACCCAAGCATCTTCACAAAAATTCCCAAAACCTCTCAAACTATTCGCAAGCCCACAGTAGTTACCTTTTGCAATTACCATGCCAACCTACCACTTTTCTTTGTTCAATTTCTCCAAGAGCTTGGAACAGTATTCATCTTCATACAGATACACAGAGCAGTGAGAAGACTGTAAATGCCATAGCTGTGTGGGGATTAAAATGTATGTTGCCTCACATCAAAATCTAATACCCTCTTAACACTATGATATATCATATTGTCTGTGCACTATTCCACAGTATGATGAAAAGACTGAATGGCAGTGAGGCAAAATAAATATACATATCCACACCCCAGGTCACAGATGCTACCAGAAAACTGGTCTAGCATAGAACTGTAGACAATGGAGATCAAAGGAAGACACAGAAACAGGATGTTAGCTAAATGTCAGTTCTCATTTAATGCTCTTTGATAGCCTTGTTTGCAACATTTACTACATAAATCATCTAAATAAATAGATGTTGTACAGTCTCTTAACCATCATCAGTACAAAAATAAAGCCACACATTGCATCAATTAAAACTCGCTCTGTCCTCCTTGTTTGTATTACAATCTCTGTTTTGCAGCAAACACTCACTCACAAAAAGGCATTAAAACTGCAATTTATTTTTAAATTTTTGTTCGGAATTTGTTCCCTGAACCCCTCCCTTTCCAATACATTCAGTCAGTCTGTACAAAAAACCCAAGAAGCTCATTCTGTGCAAAGGAAGCTTTTGTGTGCAAAGGTAACTTGGGCACTGGGGTCAGGAAAATATCAACTCAGGTACCATGCCAATAATGAGGAGTCAACCCCTCTCCCAAAATAACACACAGAAAAACAAAGCAACACACCTGGTCTATTTTTCTCCCATCCATCAAATACATTGCCATATCTATCCCAAAGAAAACAAGGTTATAGGAATAAGCAATTAATTCAGGCAGTCATTCTGAGAGATCAAGCAGTGCAAACAACAAGGAAGAACACAGCTCAAACCCCCTTAAATGGGATGTTCTTGGCACTAAAATGTTTTCTAAGTTCAGTAGACAATAATAATGCCCTGTTTTGGTTTTTTAAAAATTTTGATTTCATATTTCCTCCCACACTTTTCCAAAAAAAGTCACCAATTAAAGACTGTAACAGCCATTAAGAAAAAAACTGTTGAACTGTTTATATCCCACAAAATATCCGGATGTAGCCCCACATCCCTAATAAGTTATTAAAGTGCAATTTGTTAGGGAAAGGAGAACTCTGAAAATATGCATTAAAATATACATCATATATACACACATAAATGGAAGAGTGTCACAATGCTGCATTTGACTAGTGTGCACAACGCTGGGGGGAATCTATCAGAAACAACTTATTGCTGATATCTGGAAAGTTTTTTGAGTTCAAGGGGAAGTCTGGAATTGTTCTAGGGAACATTCTCTTCCGTCTAAAATGGGGAACCTACTGTGCAGTTAAGTGTGAAAGGGTAACTGCAATTTATAAAAGAACAGCAACCTGGGGTCTACAATGGCTAAATCTGTGTCTTACTAATGCCATTTATTTCTAAGTACTATGGAAATAAGCATTTACAGTGCAATCTTACATTTAAAAGGAAGCATCACTGTGCTTGCTAGTATTTGCTCCCAGTAAGATGCATAGGACTGCATCCTTGGTATTAACGTTTGTGCATTTTAGACTGGCTTGTCATAATACAAATCTGCAAATCATTTATCAGATGTACAGACACACTACATTATAGGCAAGTACAACCATTGGTGCAAATGTAGTGTTAATCTCTTCACACTAGTGCACAGTTCAAAGTACTATGAATTGGGCCAATTAAAATCTGCATTTTGATATATTAAAACAATTTATTTCCCTTCCTCCAATAAATTCTGTTGATTGTTAAGCTTTAGACTAGGGCAGTGGCCCAATACCTATATGAGTCTGGAAGTACCAATTTATCAGGATTCTTCAAATCTGCTTTAAACTTACACATGGTTAATGTTTAGCTTCAGGAGGCGATGAGAATTTGCCTTTTTCTACTAGATTTTCCATACTAGGGGGCTGTCTCTTCCAAGGAAGTTTCCTATTATTAAAAAGGAAAACCTAGTACATTTCAACATTTTAACAAGTTCATATTTCCTAACATTTCTTAAAAACTGCTATACCCTCTTGTGCAACTGACAGCCCACAACCATCAAGCAAAAATGATTGTATATAGTCATATTACAGCTGCTTCTGTTTTCATCAATATGCACATCAAGGAACATCAACATAACTATACAATAACTTGTAATAGTCTTCATAAATATTATGGTTTTTATCTTTAATCCTTTAGTGGCTTAAGGAAAAGGATAATCTTTTTCACAAGGAACAGCATCTATTAAGGTATTATGTTACTGGAGGATATCAAATTGTACACTTATGTTAGATTTCCTTAATACAAGACTTCATCTCTCTCTTCTTTTACATCTACTCATACCTCTGTTGTTATCTAGCTTAAGAGATTACTTTTCCAAATCATGCTGAAAATACAAACATGAAACATCAAATTATCTTACCTTCTCTTTGGCACAAGGCATTACAGCATATGCACAAATAGCATATATACATATTAGCTGCAGTAAATTAAAACATGGCCCTTTCTCTACATATTCCTTCTCACATAAATTACATGCACATCAAGAAGATGAACAGCTCAACTATCTATGCATATAGGAATTATTAAACAGGAAAAATGTATGGTAATAGGATTAGATCTCAAACTGGACTTGGACTAACTTGGTGACCACTGGACAACTTTAAAAATGTTTGTACTATACTAATCACTTTGGCATTTTTTTTAAATGGGAGAAACTAAAGGATGAAAAATCTACAGCCATAATAATGCTACATTTTGCTGAAGCAATGCATCTAACCCTGAACAGTATAGCAAAATGTTACTAGAAACTGAGGAGAAGCTACAAATTTTCTACATATGTCTTGGAAACCAAGAAAAACTATTGCCAATGTAATGTACTATATAATGATGTAATATGAAATGTATATTCATTAATCATACACATACATATGACAATGCTATTCTGGAAGATCACCTTAAACTCAACTTATACTCAATTTCTCTTTCTGTAAGAAATGATGCATTTTAAGCAATGTAAAATGAATTAAACTGGATCCTCTGCTCTCTCGAATTGAACAGACACCATTCCTTTAACAACTGCATACTTACCAATATTACTGTATTTATTCCTTTAAGTATTTAGATCTATAATTAATTTATGCCATCACTTGAGTTGAAGGAGGTCAGGTCTTAGAAACTCAGTTTCAAACCTCACTCATAACATACAAATGGAACTTGTTTATCATGCTAAGCCATGAATTGTTGACTAAACTCTGGGGAAAGCACAGCTTTCACATTTTTTCTGGGACTCATATTAAGAGCTCAGAAAAATTGGGCTCTTACTATGTTAATGCTGTCTGCAATCTAATGTAGAATAAAGGAGGCCAGAATAGTTCAGAAAGGTGGAAATCAAATATATTCCTTCCCCACTTTCAAGAAGTAAATCTTCCTTTGTCAATGTGAAATAACATGAACTATCCTAATTTATACCTTCTGACCCAATAATGACACCTCTTCCTTTAAGAGTTTAGGGAAAGAAAAAACCACAGCTGTTGCACTGAGCATCAACAGATAGTTCTCTAAATTGGCAAGCAACAATTTTGTCCAGCAGTAAACTACACTTCCAGAATTTGACATCAGGTTGGTAGTAAAAGTCTTGATGGAAGACTAGGCATAGAAGCCTCACATAATTTTAACATTTCCATTTTTATAAATCTCTGAATTAATAAAGAATTTCACCCATCAAAGGGAGAAGCATTTTTTGTGGGTTAAAAAGCTGAGGTCAGTACAAGTTAGTTTTTCTTTCAATGCTTAGTCCTTTTTAAAAAAATAATAAAGCGAGACCTCTTCATTTCAGCTGAACTTAATTCTTCAAAAACTAGGGTTCAGATTGCAGCCCTACCTTCTACCTTTCCATTGTCACTTTCCATAGGAAAATTATTTTCTGGAGTTCATCTGTTCAAGCAAACTTAAAAGAAGCACATATGCACAAGAACATATGCTAAAGCTATACAGTTTATAGGTACAGCAGTTCGTCTAAAACAAAACATTCACAAAGAGGTCCAGCACAAGTTTCAAGGTACTGAAGTGCAAGACAAAGTCCTATGTAACCGCAAGCAGCTTCTCCTGGCAGAGATCTTCATAAAATATTTGTACAGAAAAATATATAGAAGTACCAAAATGAGGAAGAACTCAAAAAGAATAGTGTCCATTGAAGAACAAATTAATAAAATAAGAACTGTCTCATACTCATCTTTCAACCCATTCCTCTGCTCTAGTATTTCTGATCTTGCATTGGATCAGATAGGGCAATATAATCAGTGCCAATATCCCACTTTCGGTCTAAATTCCTAAACAAAACTGGTAACTGTTTTGACTCTATTAAAAAGTCCTTCACTCCATCAACTACTTCCACTTTTAACTCACCTGATACTCCCATACTATAGATGCATGAAGTTAATTTAATAACAATGGTTATGTAATGCGAGTTGAAGCCACAGCATCCATCAGCTTGAATCAGAACAGAATGTTGGTGCAGTGTTCCTCAAACCATTTGAAGCCTAGCAAAATACTGTTTCATACAGAAACAGATACACTCCAAATATCCTTATACATGTGCACATCTTAATACTATCAAATTGACAACCAGATGTCCAATAAGGCTTGCCTAAAACAGAATCTAGTTTTAAAAAAGGTCTTCCAATTATTAACCTATATAAAAAGGTAAATTTACTGGGCAATTCCCTTTTGGTGTGTGTTGAGTATGTAACTGCACAGGGAAGAAGAAATATATATAAGGCTGCTAACTGAAATACCTTAATTATTGGCCTCAATTTTTCATCTACCAAGCTAGTCATATTTTTTCCTCTTGGAGTACGTTCGTGTGTTCCAGGAACTTTTCAGGGATCAACACTGCATATGTGCTAAAGCATATCCACTCCCATGGTTAAATCTACATCCATCTACAACCACGAGCAAGGAAAATACCAGCACAATTCTTTGGTAGCCCAGACCAGAAAGCCAGTGTACCAGTTGTAGTTGTTTCTCTATGTTACAGCATTGGTGGAAGCGCTGTGGACAGCAAGCCCCATCATGAACAGTGCTAGTAAATGAGGAAGCATCAAGAACAGAAAGGCAGACACCCAAAAGAAAGAGGGGACTAATGTTTTTGTATATGCACCTGGAGGGAAGCAGGTCAGGGAAGCGGTCTGACCTACAGAAGTCAACTGAACCTGGAAGAGATTGGGGATACTTATATTTGGCCTCTTTCCTATTTCAGACACTGAGCCCTTAACTTCAAGTGCAGAAGGTATATGCTATAACTGATATAAGAAATTGACACTTTTCCACAATGCACTGTGAATAAATATCTTTGCCAGTGAAAAAAGCTTCAGTTTCCCAGACAGACAAAGCAACGACAAGTAATATATTTACACACTTTTTTTCTATCTATAGTAACAAATGAGGGGGGGAAAGCACAGGTAACCCTCACATTGCCTTATCTTGGTTTTGTGTATTTGAAAGATCTACAGGACAGAAAAGAATGTCAGCGTGACCATCTGTCAAAAAAATAAAAATGCGCTGTAAACATTTTTAAAGGGACTTTTTTTCGCATTGTTTTTTTTAAAAAAAATAATATAATTGAAAGTGTAATGGAACCTGATTGGGAATGCAGGAATAACCCAAACGCAAATATTCCCTTAATGTGGAAAGAAAAGGAGAGTACAAGAAAAGTTAACGAACAGCAGATTCAGAACTGGATGCTCCGGTCTCGGAAGAAGCCCTCTGCCATCTGAGCTTCTCTGAAAGTCACCGTAATGGAGTTTGCTGTGATGTCTGTAACTGTCACTTCATTTGGGGGCAATGCAGGGCTCCAGGAAAAAGGGCCTTCCGCTGTCTCTGGGCCCACTGTGGAAAAGGGAGAGGGCAGAAAAACAAAAGCCTGTGATGGGGAAGAACAAACTGAAGAAAAAAACAACAGGAATCAAAGGTCATGCCTGCTCATGAGACAGATCAACTGTTGCAGGATTGATACACACAACTCCAGGGAAGGGAAGAGATAGCAGGAACATAATCACATGCCTGCACAGAAACAACAAATACATAATTGTGCAAATACTGCTATAATTCCAGCCATTCCAATTAGTACAGGGATGTACTTACATCAGCGCACTGCCAAGACTTTGAAAAGGAGTATTATACAACTGAATTGAGATCCTACATACCTTCTCCCCAATCCACGGATGCACTAGCAAAGTACTTTCACTTACACTGTATTTATACTGTCAAACTAAATACCACAGGGATATTTTCCACAGTCTTCCATTAATACTTAGGATAAGAAAATA
This sequence comes from Candoia aspera, assembly GCF_035149785.1. NCBI lineage: Eukaryota > Metazoa > Chordata > Lepidosauria > Squamata > Candoiidae > Candoia > Candoia aspera. The sequence goes on from NC_086159.1 coordinate 29,239,450, forward strand.
GCAATCGCACATGAAGATCTAGAGGAAGGACTGATTATTACTCTTTACAAAACTCTCAAAATGCTTTTCTTCTGAGGGTTAAAGGAAAAGGTATATGAAGCTTGCTGTAGCTTCTCTCCACAGCTACAGCAAACTGAATTTACACTGAGCTCCAGTCTCTAGCCTTCCCCTGCTGGTCTTTATTCAAATGAAAAGAGAAAGGAGAGAAGAGGGAGGTCCTCATTTTGTATTCTTTACCCATATTGCACCTTTCAGTTTCACCTGGGGATAGAATATGGACCTTTTAAATGGATATTTCTGGCTTCTGCATGGATATTTGACATGGGTCTACTCTCACCTAAGATTCCATTTCTATAACTACCCAGAATTCCTTATCCTATCCAATGGCATTCCTTATGCCACCCCTTCCAAACAGAAAGGACAATTAAAAAAAAAGATTTGCATATCTCTGATAGATTGTCAACTATACTTTACAGGAGATGCATTTCCTGTCAATTTTTTGTGATTTAAAAAAAAAAAAAAGCAAAAGCAACAGAGATAGGATTTATCCACCCTCACACCAAATCCCAGCACTGCCCATCTACATATCATGCACCACTGCAATACCTACTACAGCTGTCTTACTTTCTAAAAACTGCAAAAACTAAGGTGCAACTTTCAGCGCCCCCCTCCCCCAAAATATTTACCACTGCTGCAGAGGACTGTGAGGCTATTGCAGGATTGATGCAATTCTTTAGTCAGATGTTTTTAGTATAAGTTCTTGAGTCACAGTAGGTGGCAGTACATAGCAGATCTTGATTGATCTCAGAAATGCTAAGCAGGATCAGATCTAAATGGCACTTGGATGGGAGACCCTGAGGAAATCGCAGAATGGTAGACCAGGCTGGAAGTTGAATAAACGTCCCAGAAGAAAATAATGCCAAGCTTTTTCCATACAGTTGCCAAGAAAAAGCATGGTCAAGGGAGACTTTACCTTTTAGTAAATTCTAAATTTAATACAATTTTAGAAACACACTATCTATGGATATGAAGGCAGACTTTGTAATTTGTGGATGGTACCTGTTGAAGTAATTTAAGATGGGACATGTGTGCATTTGAGTAGAGTTTTTAAGCAAGTCAAATGACAATACCCAGAAAGCTCCTTGTTTCATTATGTAGCCAGAAGAAGTAGAATGAATTATCTAAAGGAAGGAACTCTGCTTCACTCACAGTATAGCACATTATCCTGGCAAACAATCCAGGTCCTGATGTGTATATTCCTTTTGAAATCAGAATTATACACATACAATGGCTTCACTGGGAATTAATATACATCAGCTACTCAGTTGTTTCATACTAAGTATGGAAGTTAATGTAAACATTAATGTAAACTGCCCCAAATATAAAATGTCCTACTAATGAACAGTAAACTTCATATACATCTACAGTACACTAGAAAGTTTGCATGAACCACTTATAGAACTCCTAATTTCTCACAAGCATGAAACCTGTAGTTTAGCAAAAGTGCAGGCCCAACTCTTTCAGCCTGGTGCCCTTCAGATGTGCTGGACATGCTGGCTGGGATATGGGAATTACAGTCCAAACTTCTTGAGGGCAGTTAAGTTGAAGCAAGGCAGTGTAAGTATCTTGGTGTTTACTTCTAGTTTTCTTCAACCCCGAGTTACAATTCTTTAAGTTTTATGGGAAAAGGGAGTAACTGTTATAGTGTATACTAAAAAGATACCAGAAGAGAAGATCAATGTATTTTGGCTGCCTTATTATTAGAAATACTTTAGGTAAGAAGAATATCCAAGACGGCATTGAGAACCCCTACCAAAAGTGCAGCTTGAACCATCTCTAGGAATAAGCATTTGCTCCTGTGGCATCTCTGTTTGGCAAGAACTGCAAGGCTGCTTTACAAATACCACCTGATCCAGCAAGCAACTGCCATCAGTCCCATTGACCTTGTTGACCAGAACTGACTGATGCTTAGAATCAAAGGGCCTAATGCTCAACAATACAGGTAGTCCTCGACTTACAACAGCAATTGGGACTGGAATTTTGGTCACTAACAGATGTGGTCGTAAAGCATGACCACCTCAGTTAGCGATGGCAATCCCTGCAGTCCTAGATGCTGTCGTTAACCGAATCCCACGGGCATTAGGCAAGGCAACTTCCTGCTGGCTTCCCACAACCAAAGTCAGTGGGGAAGCCAGCAAGAAGTTATAAGTCCCAGGAAGGCAGGCAAGTGGTTGCTGCTGAGTGGGGGAAGGAGCAAGGGTGTGCATGGGGGTGTAGGGAAGGCGTGGCAAGGGTGTGCAAGAGGATGTGCGAGGCTCGGGGAGGGTGTGCGAGGGTTGGGAAAGGTGCGTTGAGAGGCTGTGGTGTGGGTCCAGGATGGCGTGCAAAGAGTGTGAGGGGGGTATGCCAGAGGTGCAGGTTGGGGTGTGGGAGGGTGAGGCACCAGTCAGAGAGAGTGTGCAGGGGTGTGCAAGAGATGTGCAAGGGGATGCTGCATGGGGGTGCACAAGTGCAGAGGGGCTGGGAGAGCGTGCTGGGGGGAGATCTGCAACCTTCCTTGCTGGCTTCCCCACTGACTTTCTGGGGAAGCAGGGAGGGAAGGTTGCAAGTGGTGAACACGCAATCACTGGGTGCAGCAACCGGTCCTAAGTGTGAACTGGTTGCCAAGTGCCCAGATTGCAATCACACGGCTGCAGGGGTGCTGGGACTCCGAGGACCAGTTGTAATCACCATTGGTTCAGCACTGTCATAACTTCAAGCAGCTGCTGACCAATTGTCATAGGTCGAGGACTACCTGTAGTTTGGAATTACTCTTTTAGTTCAAGCCGCTGAAGAACTGTGTATGCTTGGGAGGTATGAGTGGCAAATTAAAGACTCCCGTCCCCATTTATATACCCAGATTGCAGCAGTCTAGGAGAAAAACACAAGCTGTCCAGCAAGATGAAGTTGGTATGGCAAAGCTGGGGATACTTCCAGGCTTACCTTCTGTGCTAGCAGGTTGCACTGCATCATCCCAGTCACTGGGTGGCTGCCTGTCCTCAAGGGCCACGGGCTCCTTCAAAAAGAACTCCCGACGACGATTCCGATTCTCCAGGCTCGACATGCGGGTGAACTTCTTCCGTGAAAGGCGCAGGTACTTCTGGTTCTTGCTCTGTTTCCGAAGAGGAAAGGGCAAGACCGCTCCCCCACTCTTCTCAGACAGTTCTGTCTGCCCTCCCTTGGCCCCTGCCAAGTTGTTTCCTCCTCCCCCAAACCTCCGGGACAGAGAAAAGCAGAGTTTCTCTTTCCCTTTGTGGGCACTCCTCAGGTCCATGCTATATAGTCTCTGCAAATGAAGAAAAGCACTCTCAGCTCAAGAAGTCTGTGACGCAGCTAGGTTCACATAAGCCACAACTTGTAAGGCGGTCTTCCTGGACTCTAGGTTCCTGGGCTTCCAACTCCCAAAATGCCACTCAGCCAATACGGCCTTGGTGGACAGACGTTTCATGAGCTCTACATGAGCTTATTTCATGAGCAAAAGAGTGTGAGGGTTTATCTGCACAAGAGCAAAAGCTTCCAGTGGAAAAAGACTATCGTGAGCAGAACATTTAAAATTGCTCTGAACTGTGGGCAAAGCATCTTTTTTTTTTTTTAGCTAAGATGTAATTTTGAAAACTAATTTTCCTCTTACAATGTTTATGGCGAGAGAGAAAAGGAAGGTTAGATATCCCTTAAATATTGCTGGACTACAACTCCTATCTTCCCTAGGTATGCTGGTTGAAAATGAAAGGAGTTAAGAGTCTAATAGTATCTACCAGGAAGAATCTTGTGATGTCTTAATGGACTTGCTTTCAGGAATCACAGTCCATTACACCAGATACTAGAAGATTCTTTGTTGTATTTGCTGCAAAAGACTAGCAGAGGTCTCTCTCCAGCCCATGGTGTCTGGGAATTCAAAACTGGGAGAGGCTGAACTACAGCAGCAATACTGGTATTTAGGAATAGCATCAAAATTTAGTAAATCTGAAATATTACCTGCAGCAACAGGCGCTTAGGTTTCGGACCTCTCTTTCTGTAACCTGAGGCACGCTCTCTTTCTTCCCTAAGGAGACAAAAAATGCCTAGCAGTTGTGTTTGCTGAAACAGCATAAATCCACAAGGTCTTTTGTATAGGTGTTCCTTCACATTACTTACACATACTTCCAAGTAAATGTTGATTCAAGTCTAGATCATATTAAGAAGGATTTCATGTGATTTGAGTTGGTAATTATAGCTATTCATTTCCCCCAGAGTTAGTGCTTAATACAACTGACTGTTACTTGCATTACAACTAACAAAGTGATACTTAAGCATGCACACAAAATACAACACTTTATGGATCCTCCCTTGTCAGCTTCTTAAATAAATTTCGAAGTTCTTTCAAAAAAAACGTTAGCCTTCTTCAATCCGGTGCCCTTCAGATCCCAGAACTGTATTACAGATCCCAGAATTCCCAGCTAACATGGCCAAAACATAGCAAATTGTTAATAACTTGCCTCCTGTGATGAGAATATCAGTCTAGGACAATGTGTTGTACGGGTGCCACTGACTTATTTTTACCTCTGTATCTATCTTGCATCTCATAAATAAAAGCTTGTAAGCTGAAGTACTAATCAGTAATATGATTTGCTTTTATTATATTCCTTAAGTGACAGCTAAACCTTTGGAAGCCTTTTACACTGGGAAACACTAACTACGCTACATCAGGAAATTTTTACTTTAGCTAAGGGTGACATAATTATGACCTCTCCTTGCCTAGGTGAACTGAGATAAACCATTTTAGTCTATACACTCATGCTACACCCCTTTCATGGAGACACCAGAGGCTTGTTTAACCTTTCCAAAAGGAAAAAAAGAAATGTTCTTACTTCTCTTCATAAGCCATCACCAGACGAGGGTCAAGAATGTGCTCCTCGGGCTCCCATGTGCTGTACCTAAGAGAAAAGTTAGAGAAAGCAATCAAAACGTTTTGGGCAAATTTTGGGCTTTTGTTCATATTATCTATATTCTAGCATCCCCCGTTCATTCCATGGAATCCTGAAATAAACAACAAGTACTAAAAGTTTTACACTTCTAAAACGTTTTTCTTTACAACAAATTCCTATTCTTATCCATGAAACGGATCAAGTAAGATTGACCACAAGCAAAGTCAATGGGGAAGCCAGTAGGAAGTTGGAAGTCGTGATCACGTGAGGCCCTCACTTAACGACCCACATGGTCCTTGTTTAACGGCAACTGGGACTGCTGGAATTGCCATCCCTAAGTGATGTGGTCATGTTTTGTTGTGCTTTATGACCTTGTCACTTAGCGACAACATTCCCAGTCCTAATTGCCAATATAACCCAAGGACCTATAGTACATCAACCTTTGCTCAGAGGAAGGCCTTTGCTCAACTTCGTGTTGTGCACCAGTTACGCCCCTTCCTGGATTGGGAAGCTCTCCAGTCAGTCACTCACACCCTAGTCATCTTCCGTATTGACTATTGCAATGCACTCTACGTGGGGCTACCCATGCAGAAGCTACAGCTGGTTCAAAATGCAGCGGTGCAAGCAATTTTGGGTGCCCCAAGGATGGCACATGTAACACTTTTGCTGCGGGAGCTGCATTGGTGCCAATTTGCTTCTGGGTCCAATTCAAGGTGTTATTACCTTTAAAGCCCTACATGGCATGGGTCCAGGTTACCTGAGTGTAATGAACGCCTATTCTAAAACACTATCAGACTCACGAGCAGGAATTCAAAGATATCTTATTTATTAAAGAATAGTATGCAGGATCACAGAGAAAGCTGAGAATGATAAAAGCGCGCCAAATGCAAACTAAAACCCCTCGGTGCAAATGAGATCCCTCCCCCCGTAGAATCTTCCCAAGTTCACAATTCCAGGTGCTCCTAACGGCTTCTGATGGTCTGCGGGAAAAGTCCTTGAACAGAGAACATAACCCAAACACATTCCATTGTAATGAACACAGATACACAGCTTGGTACAAGGTTTCACAGCAGCTCCCTCCCAAACAGAAACGCGTGTCAGCGCCATGGCATGTGAAACATTACGATGTATACTGTACACTGAAACAGTGAACATGACATACTGCCCCCCAAAAGAAAGAAAACACTAAGCAGCAGGCTTCAAAGGGTAAGCAAAGTGGAAACGGCGAACTAAAGCAGAAGCATTAACATGGCGAGCAGACACCCATTCAGGATGAGGAAAGTGTTTCCATCGGACCAGATACTGGAGGGTGCCTCGAATCTTGCGAGAATCAACGACCTCCTTGACCTCAAAGTGCTGTTGGCCGTCAATCATGATCAGAGCAGGAGTGGTGGTGGACAGGCTTGAGCAAGCTGCAATGGAAAACAGGGTGCAAGCGTTTCAAATTGTGAGGCAGGTCCAATTTAACAGTAACTGGATTGATAAGACCAACAATAGGGAAAGGACCAATGAACTTGGGAGCAAGTTTTTTAGAGGGTTGTGGTGACTTCATAAATTTGGTAGATAGATACACCTGATCCCCAATCTTGAAGTCGTGTTGCAAGGAACGATGCTTATCAGCTTGAAACTTGTAAGCAGCCTGGGCATCAGCCAAAGCCTGTTGAATCACCGGCCAGGAATCAGCCAGCTTAACAGCCCAGTCAGAGGCAGAACATGTTTGGGAAGGGGGTTGTGGCAGTTCAGGGATGGGAACAAAGTCGTGACCAGAAACCACACGAAAAGGGGTTTGCCCGGTACTTTGATGGACAGCATTGTTGTAAACCACTTCAGCAAAAGGCAGTAACTCCACCCAATCATCCTTATGGTAGTTAATGTATGCTCTAAGAAATTGTTCAAGAGTGGAGTTTAAAATCTCAGTAGATCTGTCAGTCTCAGGATGGGAAGAGGTGGACAGCGCTTGTTTGGTGCCAATCAATTTTAAAAATGATTTCCAAAACTGGGAAGTAAACTGTGTGCCACAGTCGCTGACCAAACTGGAGGGGCTACCATGGAGACGGTAGATGTGGATGAGAAATAGGCGCGCCAATTGCGGGGCGGACGGGATGGATGCACATGGAATGAAATGTGCCTGTTTGGAAAAAAATCTTTTACAACCCAAATGACAGTTTTCTTCTGACTGGAAGATCCACAATAAAATCCATAGAAATCTCGTCCCAGGGATGGGACGGGCTGGCCACTGGCTGTAGAAGCCCCTGTGGTCCCCCCCTCCCTTACGTTTTGACATTGCACAAACAGGACAGGAAGCCACATAGTCTTTTACATCACGTCTCAAGGTAGGCCACCAGAATTGACAACGAACCAAATGTAATGTTTTGACAAAACCAAAATGCCCAGCAAGTTTATCATCATGGGAACGCTGTAAAATGTCAGCTCTTAAAGTTTCGGGTACATAAAGGCAGTGTTGCACCCATGCCAGACTGTTTTGAAAAGAAACAGTGTCTTTATTAGCTAGCAACCAAGTGTCAGATTTCAGCACCTGGAGAAAGTCCTTCTGTAATTGACAAGGAACTTCCACTTTCCGCTTCCCAGACTGGGCTGGGGGCGGGGTTGCCTGCGCAAGGGTCTGGCTCCAAGTGACAGCAACCAAGCCCAGTTGTGGTTCAGTGAGAACAGTCCCAACCACATATGCCACCTGGTCAAGGTCCTGACGTAAACGTGACAGAGCATCAGCCAGAAAGTTTTTCTTTACCGGAATAAATTTTAACTGGAAGTTAAAGCAACTGAAAAATTGAGCCCAGCGAATCTGTTTAGGACTGAGATGCCGGGGGGTGCGGAGGGCTTCCAAATTCCTGTGATCGGTCCAAACCTCGAAAGGGCATTTAGCGCCTTCCAGGAGGTGATGCCAGGCTTCCAAAGCGGCTTTTACAGCAAATGCCTCCTTTTCCCAAACATGCCACCGGCGTTCGGTTTCAGAAAATTTTCTGGACAGATAAACGGAGGGTTTTAAGTGATTTTCAGAATCTCTCTAACAATATAGTCCCAACTGAGGAGTCAGAAGCATCAATCTGGACCACAAAGGGGCGTTCAGGATCGGGGTGCTGTAGAATAGGCTCAGCAGTGAAGAGGGTTTTTAACTTCTCAAATGCTGCCTGGCATTCAGGCATCCAATTCAGCACTGCCCCAGGGTTTTTTACTTTGTGTGTCTCCCCCAAGCCCTTGGTACGGAGTAAATCAGTGAGGGGCAAAGCAATCTCAGCAAACCCCTGGATAAATTGGCGATAGTAATTACTGAACCCGAGGAAACTTTGCAATTGCCTCCGGGTGCAGGGACATTCCCAACTTAAAATCGCCTGAATCTTTGCAGGGTCCATTTCAATGCCCTTGTCAGACACCCTATAGCCCAGATAGTCAAGTTGGGTCTTGTGAAACTCACATTTGGAAAGTTTGGCATAGAGTTTGGCATTTCTAAGCTTGCTTAACACCTGTTTGAGGGGGCGTTTGTGTTCCTCCTCGGTTTCAGTGTAAATGAGATCATCATCTAAATAAACCAGGACCCCTTTAAACAAATGATCATGTAATACTTCATTAATCAATTGCATGAAGACTCCGGGCGCCCCTGCCAACCCAAAAGGGAGGACTTTGTACTGAAATGAACCCAGTGGGCAATTAAAAGCAGTTTTCCATTCATCGCCAGCTCGTATGCGGATGCGGAAATAGGCTTCACGAAGATTGAGCTTGGAGAAAATCTTGCCCTTAGACAAATGAGCTAACATGTCCTTCATGAGCGGAAGAGGGTACTTGTTGCAAATTGAGACGGAATTTAACCCTCGATAGTCCGTACAGAGTCGAAGCGTGCCATCTTTCTTTTCCCGGAATAGCACAGGGGCCCCAACTGGGGAATTTGCAGGTTCAATAAACCCCCTTGACAGATTTTTGTCAATAAAGTCCCATAATGCCTCAAGCTCCTGCTGAGTCATTGGATAAATTTTTGGCTTGGGCAATTGAGCATTGGGAACCGACTCTATTGCACAGTCAGTTTTCCAATGGGGGGTGGGGTAGCTGATCTGCTTCCATTTCCTAAAAAACGTCTGCAAAGTCTTGGTATCGATCAGGCAAGCCTTCTAGATGTACCAAGTTAGGGTGCGGCGTGGCGATTGCGGCCCTTCCAACCCCCGCATGTGAAGCTCTCTCCGCTGTAGGAGCTTGGTAAAATCCGTCTTTAAAAGTCACAGTTCTGTGTTCCCAGTTTATATATGGGCTTCGATAGGTCAACCAGGGGATCCCCAGAATTACCAAGGGATTGCCAACAGGTGCTACTACGAATTTTAAAGTCTCACGGTGGCTGCCCATTTGCATTGTGACAGTTCCAGTGAAATGGGTTGCCAGCCCCCCCCCCCCACCATTGAACCATCCAACTGTGTGAAGATCAAAGGCTGCTGGAGGGGGAAGCTAGGCAGGTCCAAAGCAGCAACCAGATCAGGGTGAATTGGACACCTGGAACACCCAGAGTCAACTAAAGCCCAGACCTCTGTAGTTTTTGTGCAGGAGCCCAATTTTACTTTTACTGCTAAAGTGGGACAGTCAGCACTCACCATAGCATCCTTGCGCCCATCCTCCACCACCTGCCCGCAGGCGCTCTTCATGGCAGGTGGCTGGCGTTTCGCGCCGGCTCCTTAGAGTCATCTTCAGCCTCTCCCGAGAAGTAGAATACTTCCTCAGTGTTGGCTGCGCCCTTGGCTGCTGTCATCCACCGCAAGGGGGGGCGCGATTTGGCCAGCGGCTTGCCCGCTCAATCTCCAGCCTTGGCTTTTGGGCAATCAGCTGCTCGATGCCCTTCCTTTCTGCATCGGAGACACTGACCCCTCGCATAGCGCTGATCTCTCTCCTCTTCCCAGGCTCTATAGCCTGGCCGGGCAGCAGTTGCAGCACTTCGGGGTCCCCTCATGGTGGCTGGTTTTTCAGGTCTTCTGATTTGCATGAAGGTATGCTGGGTGTGTTCAGCCTTGCCGGCCAGACAGATCCATTCGTACAATGACTCTGGGTCATCCCTACACAATGCCCACCGTAGGACGTCCCGGTTGAGTCCCTCTTTAAACCGTTCTATTAAGGTTGACTGAGACCAGTCGGGGATTTTCCCAACTAAAGCCTTAAACTCCAGGGCGTAATCAGCTACAGACAGTTGGCCCTGGGTAAGATCCTTCAGCGCCTTCTTAGCTCTTGCCTTGGCCAGAGGATCTTCAAAATGCAGCTTTAACGCCCACATGAAGTCCTCGAAATATTCAAGTGCAGGGGAGTCAGCCTCACTTAACTGAACATACCAGTCAGCCGCTCGACCCTTCAACTTGGTGGCAAGGGCAGTTATCTTAGCCTCTTCGGATGGGAAGTATGCTCCAAACTGCCTTGTGTAACTTTTAGCATTAGTTGAAACAAAGATAACTTGGTTGGATCCCCATCAAACTTGACAGAAAAGTCTCTCGCCCCCACTCCTGTTGGAGCGGAATCGGCAGCTGCTTGAGTGGTTGGGCCCCAGGTTACAGTAGTTCTCCCTCTTCGGGGTGGGGACACTGGTGGTTGAGCCCTGTGGGGCGGAGATTCATCCCGGAGCCGTCTCCGGCCCCGCTCTGCCGGCGGTCCGGGTGGGAGGATGGGGGATGGTTGCGTGAAGCTGGGATCTCCTCCGCGCCTCCCCTGACCCCCCAATGACAGAGACAGGTTTCTTAACATGTACTCCATCGATTCTATTTTGGCCTCCACCACTCTTAGCCTTTCAGGGGTTTGAGATTCCTCCCTCCCTCGCGTGTTAGGCTGTCTCTCTGTTGATACCGTGGTAGATTCTACGTCTGGGTCAGTGGGAACCGATACTTCCAGGACGCCTGGGGGTCCCTGGCTGGGGTTCTCCCATTTCATCCCAGGTGATCAACTCTGCGGGCGATTCTCTGGGTGCTGGTTGCTCTGGTTCTCCCGCATCGTCAGATTCCTCCACCTCAGGACTGGAACTCGATTCATCCTGGAAATCTGAAGGTTCTGGGGTGAGGCTCAGTTCTCCGCTCTTGACCGTTGACTCGGGCATCAAGCTAGCCGTCTCCTCAAGTCCCCCGGTTGTGAGCTTGGACTCGGCCATCATTAACTATTTTCCCTCACAAACTAATCTTGGTAGGAGCTAACAGTACAACTTTGGTGATTCTCAGCTTTATGTAATGGTTGCCTATTCTAAAACACTATCAGACTCATGAGCAGGAATTCAAAGATATCTGATTTATTAAAGAATAGTATGCAGGATCACAGAGAAAGCTGAGAATGATAAAAGCGCGCCAAATGCAAACTAAAACCCCTCGGTGCAAATGAGATCCCTCCCCCCGTAGAATCTTCCCAAGTTCACAATCCCAGGTGCTCCTAACGGCTTCTGATGGTCTGCGGGAAAAGTCCTTGAACAGAGAACATAACCCAAACACATTCCATTGTAATGAACACAGATACACAGCTTGGTACAAGGTTTCACAGCAGCTCTCTCCCGAACAGAAACGCGCCTCAGTGCCATGGCATGTGAAACGTTACGATATATACTGTACATTGAAACAGTGAACATGACACTGAGGAACTGTCTCACCCCCTTACATTGACCCATCCCACCCAGTAGGCAGAGAAGGCATGTTGCAGGTCCTGTCCATGAAAGAATGTCGACTGGCGGGTCCCAGGAAGAGAACCTTCTCTGCCGTTGCCCCCACTCTATGGAACACTCTTCCCCCAGAGGTGAGGCAGGCCCCCACTCCCCTGGCCGTCCAGAAAGGGGTGAAGACCTGGTTCTGCCATCTTGCATGGGGCGTGAGGAGGGGCAACCAACCCTGAGGATGGTTAGCACTCTGATGATGCTCCCGTATAGTAATTTAAGAACTTTTTACCATCTATTCCCTTGGGATATATTATGTATTTAAGCTGATTGTTTTTATTGCATGTTTTATTGTTTTATTGTATTTTAATTGGTATTTTATTCTTGCTTTAGTGTAAACTGCCCAGTCGCTCTCCAAGTGAGATGGGTGATGACTAAATTTGAAATATAAATAAACCTTCTCCAATCAAGTACATTATTTCCACCAAATCATCCTACCAAAAAAAAGAATTTTCCTCTACAATTAGAACAAAGCAAAATAGCACCATGAATCCACATGAGCCCACAAATCCTCATCTTCTTAATTGTAAAGCAATGGGGGTGGGGGAGATTTAATAAAATGAAAGTCCTTGGCAGAAAGGTCCATAAGCATGATGCCCCAACAGAAGAAAGAACTATTATATGTGGCCACAGGAGAACATAACCAGAGGACCTTGAAGATAATTCAAATTGCCAAATCATATGAAACCCTAACCGTGGACCCACATGATTTAGGAGCTTTAAAACTGCCAAATTCACTATGAATTAGGTATGAAAACCATCTATAAATGTACCTATGCTGATGGTACAAAAGCTGAAGTTATGCTCTAAATTAAGGATGGGCACATTGTGGCCCAATATGTCATTTAGCCCCAGGATACTTTTTTTTTTTTTTTTTGGCAGCCCCCGACTGCTCTCCAAAATTCACTGATATGATTGCTAAAAATCTATGGTGTAGAAAACACAAGATTGACAATATAATACTTAAAATCGGCTTTATACAGTTTGAAAAGCAAAGGAATAAATCAATGCCACTTCCCAAATGGGAGGAAAATAAATAATAAAAGAATACCAGTCCCACCCATGCATGTGACACGGCCACATCTATTTTGGATCACTACTCCACACCTCCCCTCAAAATATTATGTGCAGTCCACAACTATCAAAAAGGTATTCACTTTGTTGCAAGTGTTTGCACTCATCAACTCCCTTCCAACTACATTTTTGGCCACCAGATATTACAAACATTCTTCAAACACAATCTCAAGTATAATGTACAACTGTAATTTCATTTAGTTGCTACTAGAATACAAGTACCTATAGTCAAAATCCTGAAAAATTAGTCAAAACTGGTAGAAGTCTTCTCTAGCCACTGTTGTTACCAGGACAAACAGAAATGTATTTGATTTAAATTTCACCTTTCCTCAAGGCAGTATGCACAGCACTTCAATTTTTGCACCATATATACCCAGACCGGTCTCAATCCATGACACCAAGTGTTATGGACAAATATAACTGAACGCAATAAAAACTATATATTCTGAGCAGCCACATTGCCAGTGAACTGCAATTTTATCCTGTCTATATTAAGCTTCTGTTTGCAGTCATCTGGGTTATTTTTGATCTCAGACACTGGTTTAGAGCCAGAGTGGGCAACCTGCAACATTTCAGATTTGCTGGATTCCAATGTAATCCCAGCAAATTTGGTCAACAATCAACCACAGTGGGAACTGCAATCTAACTTCTGAAGTGTGATAGGTTCTCAAACCCTTACTGTACTGAAAGGCTTCTACTGGCTTCCCAGAATTTGCTGTTTGTAAGAGAGTTATCTGTATATTCTGCATGTTAATTCCCAGTTTCAGTATTGACATAGGTATGTAGTAAGCAACAGTTACCCACATCATCATCACCCCTCAAAACAACTACAATGACCCCCTACACGTGGTCCACTCAGAAACTGCAGCAGATACAAAATGCAATGGACCACCTACTGGAGTGAGAGCTATCAGTGTCCTGTAACACTGGTTCTATAGGCATTGCATAGGCTTTTGGCTTCTGAAGTCAATTCAAAGTGCTAGTTTTAACCTATCAAACCTTTGATGGCTTGACACCCAGGTATCTATAGGAATGCCTACTTCGGTGAGAAATTATCTGTCTAGTTCAGCGTTTCTCAAGCTTGGCAACTTTAAGATCTTAAAGTTGCCAAGGCTGCAAAACACTAGTCTAATCTGTTTAACCTTAACAGAGATACTGAGTGTCTCCCATGTGAGATCAAGAGAGAGGGGGCTAGAGCATGATATCTTTCAGGGTGTATCTCAGTGCTATGAACAGCTTAATTCCAGAGACCTGAATAGCATCCTCCCTAACAGTTTTTTGGACAGAGTTAAAATAGAGCTCTCCAACAGAACTTTTAATCAATAAGAAGCATCCAAAAGCTGTTTATTAGATGCCAGATATGCAGTAACGGTATTTTCTGTTTTCTTAATGGATTTTATGCTTCAGCTTTTTGGAAACTACCAGCAGTTCTTGTTGAGCTGGCAGTATGTAATACTGTAAATAAATAAAATTCTTCCCAAACACACCAATAAATTTCAGCTCTTCAGACACTTAACCCCATAGTCAAGACCTTGCTTAGTGCAGAAGCTCATAGACATGATCTAGCTAGATTAGCTGCTTTACTGCAGACAAGAATGAAGTCACACACAGAGAGAAATCAAAGCATGTATGTCTAGAGTTTAAATTCTAGGCCTTTTTGAATCAACAAAATTTGTAATTCTCTTCACAGCCTTAAAACTGGGAGGTCCTTGCTCAGTGTGATACAACTGTCCTATCTGGCCTGCTGGTTCTTGGCTCACCAGTTCATTCCTTAGAGGAAGGCTGTGGTCCAACTGTACAACACCACAAAGCATTTAATTTGAGATACAGAATTAAGCATCTTAGGCTTCTGAAAATGCATAGACAGGTGTACCTCAGTAAGCAGAAATGAGCTGAAATCAGAAGCATTGCCTATATTAAAGGATCTTAATTCATTCCATGCCTGGACCAGGCAAAGATAATGTAAAAATGACATCGTTTAATTTATACAGCTTCTCCTAACCCATAATGTCCATATTGTCAAAAGTAACATAGAAACAGTTCTAGGAATAAAAATTATTACTACTAAGACACCTAACGAGTTTGCCATGATATGTACTTTACGCACTATCTATGGAAAGTTATTCCATCGGGGTAAGAGAGATGGTAGAAATTATTCTAAAAATCAACACCTTAGAACCAAGATATTTGGTTCTACTCATCTGGACATGAATAAGACACTGATTTCTGCTCTGCTTACAGATGGAAAGTTAGCAATACTAGGAAGATAGCGTTTGCATACTACTACTATTCCAAACCATTACTTAAAGAGATGGTCAGACTATACTTGCATTTCATTGGCATCTGATCCCAGAAGAGCATATTAAACTGTGCTTGAGGAACATACACTTCTCCCCAGCCTGCCAAATTTGCTCTGGAAAACACTAGAGAGCATATATGGAAGGAAAACAGTACGAAGGAGAAAAGAGAAGAGGCAATTCCACTGCATATTAGATGAAAACCAGTGTTTACAGATGTTCACATCTATAGCCATGGGAATGGTGTATGTGTACACATCTGAAACTAATGCTTCATCTGATTCTCATCCACAAAAATACAACAAACTCTGCTGATAATTATACTGTATTCTGTAGCAATCTCCAGAGGGGTGTGGGTATATCTATGTGTGGTTAGAACTATAATGTCACTTTGGCTCAGAAATTATCCATCTCTCTTTTCTCTTGATAATTCTAGAAAGCGTGGTCTTAATTTTAGGATGAAGATGTTGATTGGTACAGTCGATAATCAATTTACTGAAATACATTTGACATTTCATCTACAATCATAAACATACTAATAAATAAATTCTATGACCATGTAAGAATTTATTTCTGGGTCAGTTAAACGTAAGGTTGCACTTTTAATAAGATGAGGGGATAAAATGCAAAATTATATCACCCTATATACTCTGGGCCTGTGTATTAGGAACTCAATAGCAATAGATTAAATGGACCATGAAATAGGAAAATTTCAATTTCCAACCCAATTAATTATTTGATACTATCAAAAATATACAGTATCAAGGTAAAGATAACAGTCTAGGATGATCGAGAAAATTGATATATTCTACAAATAGAAAAATAATTTGGAAATTGATTCATGAGAAAGTAATTGAATCTATTTGTACAATGCCTATATTATTCAGCCCATGGATAGCTTCAAATATTAGCATCACGAAAGAAGAACACGTTACCCTTTCTCAACAAAAGGATCATAAACAAGGATTCCCATATTCATGAGTTTAATAACGATCACAAAATGACTCCTTCAACTCCCGCATAAGATTGCTGAAATGAGGAAGCTAAGGGGATAAGCAAAAGCATATTTGAGAAAAAATTGTGAGCTCTGTTCAATTTTGGTTTTCAAGTAACTTCCTGGCTTCTTTTGCATCAAGCTTAATTTGGTAACTGTTGAGATTTCTATTAGAAACAAGAACAATCCTATAATTTCTTTGATTCTGTCTACTCATCTTACCTGTTGTCTTTCTCTTCTATTTTCCTCAGCCTTGCCAAGAACATTTTTCTGGATCATCATTTGCAGACATCATACCTGCAAAGTGTTTGAATTTCTGCCTACTGAACGTCATCTCAGTCTTCAATTGATCCAAAATTGACCAGATCTTCTTATAACAGTATCCTGATCCATAATTCAAATCTATTTTCTTTCTCTCATTTTTCAGTGTCCAGCCTTCAAAGCCATACATTACCAATATAAAGAACATAGTTTTATTATTCTGATCTTTGTCATAATAATATCCCCACTATTCATGGCCTTATCAAAGTTTATCATTGCTTTACTCCATAGGATTAATCTTCAGTTCTTCATCTTTATTCATTATTGAGCTTAAGAAAACAAACCTATCTATCACCATCATTTCTTTATCTCAACTGTAAGTTCACTAACTATATTTACATTATAGTAAATCCTCATTTTAAAGGTTCTTGGTTTAGCAGGATTTTGGATATATTAGACTAATTTTTCCTCCAAATACCTCCCTGAAATAATGGACTAAATCACAAGAGTCCCTCTTGTGGGGGAAGATAGGCGGTGGCAAAATTTGATAAATAAATAAATTGTATCTGAAATAATCTGGATGACTAATGTAAATTATGCCATTTGTGTCAATTTACATCATTTGCATAATAAATTACCCAAATGACATTATTTACATGATTTAATGCAAACATAAATCAACACCAATGATGTAAATCCAGATTTAATGACATTTGGGTTTAACCTAATGCCCTTTCCAAATGGCTCATTAAACCCAGGATTTACTGTACTTTTGTGTTCTTAATATTTAACTAGACTTATTTTTCATGTTTACTATAATAAGCTCTTCTATATTTTCAGCTAACAAAGTGGTATTACCTGCATAACCCAAATTGTTAGTGTTTTGGCCTAATATTTTGATTCTGGCCATTCTCTCTTCCAATGCCTATGGAGACAATATGCATCTTTGTTTCACTCCCTTTCCTATCCTGAAGTACTCTTTTTTCAAATCCAGTTTTTACAATAGCTTATTGTTCATTGTAAAATTCCGCAGAAAAATAATCATGAATTCTGGCACATCGGTTAGCCTTGATATTCTCCACAGTGCGGCATGAGCTATAGAATCAAAGGCCTTTCTTGCTTTGTTATCTAACCTATTTCAGTTATCTGATCTCATGTCCATCTGTCCTTTCTGAAATCTGCTTGTCATTTGGAATTTCTCCCTCTATATGTGGCCCTGTTTGACTTTGTAACAGCTTCTGCAAAACTTTGCTTGCATGAGGAAATAGCACAATGGTTTGGTAATTTGCCTATTCTCTTGCATCTCCCCTTTTCAGTACAGGTATATGCACTGATCTTTTCCAATCTTTAGGTCACACAGTCTTATTTTACAGTTGTTGGCAGAGCTGTTAGCATTGTTTCTCTCCTACAATAACAAATCAATGGTTATTTCATCTGTACAAATTGCTTTCTAATCTGGCAGCCAGTCTACTATCAACCGTACCTCACTTTCTAGTGTAGCCAGTGCTTGAATATATTCTTTTTGTTCAGACATTTCTGTCATTCTGTAATCCCATTTGTTAAGGATTCAGTTTAGTCTTCTGTGATTACTTGAGTAGTCTACCCAAGATATATCAGTACATTTTCCTGTGAGTTCTCTGAACTTCTTAAAAATACCTTTTATTTTCCTTATCTTGATATTTTTATTTGTTGACTTCCTTGATTGAGATGTTTTCCCCTATCCTTTCTTGCTTGATGCTGGAAGTCTTTGTTTAGTCAACATATTTCCTTCTTGTTGCCCATGGCTTTCATACTGTCTTTCTTCGGCTATCAGAATAGTTTGTCTTGGAAGCCACCTGAATCTCTTCCACTCTGAGATTTTAGTATTTTCTTTTATTTTTCACAGTATCTCTTTCTCAGGTTCTTTCAGATAAATATACTGAATCTGTTCCTTGTACCTATCTTACAGTCAGACTTTATGTCATCCAGGTCCAATTTTGTTGGCACACTTATCCTCTTTAACTTTGTAGGTTTATCCTGTATAGTAAAGGTAAAGGTTTCCCTTGACATTAAGTCCAGTCGTGTCCCACTCTAGGGGGCGGCGCTCATCTCTGTTTCAAAGCCGAAGAGCCGGCGTTTGTCCGTAGACACTTCCGTGGTCATGTGGCCAGCATGACTAAACAGAACGCCGTTACCTGCCCACCGAAGCGGTACCTATTAATCTACTCACATTGGCATGTTTTCGAACTGCTAGGTTGGCAGGAGCTGGAACTAGCAACGGGAGCTCACCCCGTCACACGGATTCAAACCGCCAACCTTCCGATCGGCAAGCTCAGCAGCTCAGCGGTTTAACCCGCAGCGCCACCACGTCCCTTTTTATCCTGTGTATTTGATACCAATTATTCCTGGTCTCTCCCACAATCTGTACCTGGAAGTGTCCTGGCTGCCTGAACTGCACTTCTCCATCTTTTGTTTCTTATTATATAGTTGATTTGATTCTGATGTGTTTATCTAGTGATGTCCAGGTATATAGTCTATGTTTATGTTGCTTGATACAGGTATTAGCAATGCAAGAAATTCCTTCTGAAACCTACTGATCTATCTCCTGCAATATATTTACCCAACATTTCCTGTGATTCCAGATTTCTAATTTTTTCCCAATTTTTGCATTTAAATCACCCATTAGTTGCAAGTCCTTTCCTGATGTTAGTATCTTTTGCACTACTGCATCTATAATAGTCACAGACTTTTGTGTAACACTGATATTCATTGTATAACCACTAATTGTAATAGATGTGATCCTCTCTTTTATTGGGCTTTGTTCCAGCATGTACTGCTCAGAGTCCCTCTTTGGAGGGACATGGGAGGTAGCATAAATATGAGAAATAAATAAATAAATAAATAGTATGGACGTTTCCTTTGTATGGCCTCAAACCCTGAAAGTATATCATGTTACCTAGACCACCTGAATTCATTTAGACCTGAAACATCCTGTTTAGTATGCTTCATTTCTGCTTTGACAATTTCCCTGGTTCATGCATCTCACATTCCATATTACAACTGTGTGTCTTTGAAAATAAACAATGATTCTTTTAGCATTGGCCACATCATCTCTTCCAGATGTGCCCATGAAAGATTGACATTTTTTCCCCAATAGTTAAAGGAGTACTTTCTGACTGGGGCGGGGAGGGTGATGCGACCCATAGATAATTCAGTGTTTCAACCAAGGTCATATAGTTTTCTTGGCAACAAGACAGAACTGGTTTGCTGTTGCCTTCTTCCATATTTGATTTTGGACTTACTTCTCCTAAACGGCTGGCTTCTCTAGCACCTGCAAAGCTTCATCTGCCCTCCCCCTACTGGGGATCTTTCTTAGCTTTCCTTCTCTAGTTTTGACCTTACCAGCAAAGGTAACTCTATCACAAGCTCCAGCATCCACAGGTGTCACTTTCAAGGCCACTGAAGCTACTGAGTCCTCCCATAATACTGAGAAGGTAATCCCCGGGGAAAATAATCCTTTACCCCCAGATATTTTGATCTCCAATTCCCATTAATCCTAGCCAGCCTGGCCAATGGCAAGGAGCTCCTGGATTTGCAAAATAAATTTCAGGGCTTTAGATTGTCTACTCTCTGATGTAGGTTCAAATTCCAATCCTGGGCAATCTTAAGCAGGTTCTTTTCTTCGTGAATGTTTTGCTAAACTGGATGGTGGAAAATTACGTTATGAAATAAAATAGTCCAGCTCATTGCCTGTGATATGAAATAGAAAAATAACAAGTTTTTCACATGTCTGACTAGAAAACAAATACAGCAAGAAAATAGTTTTACCTGCCTTGAGGCTGAGGGAAGGAGATATGATGTTAAGTCAATACATTTACTTTAAAAGATGCATTTCAGGTCCTGCTCCTAGGAGAAGGACAAGGTTAAAAATAGTTGCATCTCCAGCTTCATTTTCGTTAATTTATATTCTGTTTCCATTATTAGCCCAGCCTTTTAAAAGCCCTTTTCCCTCACCTCTCCTTTTGTGCCAATGTCCACAATGAAAAGTGATTAAACCCAAAAATGCCATTTGAACAAATGCTGATTTTGTTTTCTTCCTTTCTGCTGCAGAAGATTTTGGCACCACTTTTAATCAGTGAATGAAGAGCAAGCTAAGAATTCCTGGGAAGAAAGGGGGGGGGGAAATCTTAGATGAGAATTTTTAATAAATGTCCTATGGGTGTTGCCCATTCCTCTGCAGTTCAGCTTCTTGCTTGACTGCGGTAAGAAAACACTGCATATGGGAAAACAGTGCACTTCGCCACACAAGACAAACACACACACCACCACCACACAAACAGAAAGGGCCAGACTGCAGCAGAACTGCAGACCACGCATTCTGGAAAATGCAAGTCATATGATCTCTCCTCTCCTTCCCCCTCCCTTCTTCTAACTCAAGTTGTAAACAAGCTTGCAGCTGACTCAGAGCTATAACCAAATTCTTGGCTCTTGGCTCTGATGGGTGGGGCATGAAGGCAAGTTTTCAGAGAGGCACACAAATGACACTGGGGCGGGGGGGCGGGGAGGAGAGGGAAGAGTCAAAAGAAACAGCCAACAATTCTTGATCTGCGGCCATTTGCCTCCTATCTCACAGAGAAAGTGGACTAATTGGGAAGGATTAGTGAATAAAATACTGTAGATATTTGCAGGTACCATCAGAAATTAATTCCATCCTAGAATTAATCTAGAATAGAGCCTAGAACAAGGATGCTGTGCATTTTTAATGTCCAAAGACCTGTGTCAAAAAAAAAAAAACCTGGGCAAAGGGAAAACAAACTGTAATCTGCAAGATCATTTCTAACAAAAATCAATGGTTGGCTTTTAAGCTAACTTCTAATTGATTTTGATAGGTCCAAATAGCCATCTCAGTTATGTTTTTTTTTCCCCCAGAACCAGAAAAGCTAAGAAACCCTAACCTATCCTTATTGGGAGTTTATTTCATTGAAGTGAAGAGGAAGGAAAAGCAAGTACAGCAAAAGATGCTGTGGTGGGTTTTTTGCTGCTTTCTGAAACTCTAAAATTCAGAAATATTTCTGAAATAGTGGAATAATAATATGGACTAAGAAATAATAGCATGATCTTCTCCTCTTCAGAGTA
This sequence comes from Candoia aspera, assembly GCF_035149785.1. NCBI lineage: Eukaryota > Metazoa > Chordata > Lepidosauria > Squamata > Candoiidae > Candoia > Candoia aspera. The sequence goes on from NC_086159.1 coordinate 29,260,801, forward strand.
CTATCTCTATAATGAACAAATTAAACCAAATTTCAGTCTGATATTTAAAGGGGGCCTGAGAATTCTGAGATCTGTAGTCCCACCACAGGTGATGGGTGCTGTGTTGGAGAAACCTTGTTTAACCAGTTGTGGGTACCTCCATGATTAAGCTCAGCAAACACTATTAATACTGATAACAGAGAATATAGTTTGGATATCTTCCTTTCTGGCTCAAGAACTGATGCGTATGCCTCAGAATTCAAACTCCAGGATTAGCAGGAAGCCAGTAATATCCTGGGAGATGATTTGCCTACAGCTATATTCAGCAGTGATCTCAGAGCAAGATTTGGGGACCAAAATCCAGGCTCCTGAGCAGCAGAAAAGTTTCTAAACACAGAAGGTCTTGTTTACTTCAAAATGTGATAACTATCACATGTTTCACCAATAAAATTGTGCCATCTAGATCTAAAATCACTTAATTGTGCCAATCACTGGCATTTAGCCCATTTTAACTTCTACTGAAATATGCAAGTTGTTATTATAACTACAATATAATCCATAGCGATAGAATAATGAAGATGTCCCTATGGCTTGGATTAACAGGAATACCTCCTCTACACACAAATGATTTTATTGCTTCACACTATTGCATACTGCAACGTAGACTACTACTCTGCCCTGCTGAAATGCAATTACATCTTGGAAAGCACTACATTGCTAGAAACACCAAGTAAACATCTTGCAGCTGCTTAAGCAATGAAGTTACCTGAATGAAGGTTATACACTTCTTATTTTAGGAAGAAATAATGTGGCTGAGTCTGTGCCATTCGAGTTAGGAAGAAAAAGGCATTGTGTTGCCAGACATCTAAGATCAAACTAAAGTTGGCCATTGACCAACTTGCCAGGGATACATATGCACCAGGGTTCCTCAACCTTGGCAACTGTAAGCTGTGCGGACTTCAACTCCCAGAATTCCCCCACCAGCAAATCAAAGCTGGCTGGGGAATTCTGGGAGTTGAAGTCCGCACAGCTTACAGTTGCCAAGGTTAAGGAATCCTGCATATATACACAGGCTTCTGGTAAGCTGCACTGAGATCCCCATCTCATTTCTACAGCAGTTTTTGATCAGTTAAATAGAGGCTTTTCTAAACTGTGCAGAGACCCCTGCTGTTCTCCATATCACACACTAATAAGTGGACCTGCTTCTCTTCTCTTCCCCACTCCCTGCCAATGCCCACTAACAGCAACCTCAAGTCATGGATGGCTCACAAGCAACTATTTATTGTTCAACTAGCAAAATCATAATATGCTCCTTACTCATTCCACTTGGACCCCATACTATCTCAAAGAACTTAATAGCCCTTTTTATAGGATTACTCCAATTATAACCTTTTATTTTAAAAATATATGTTTCATTTGGGATAGAAGACTTCTACTCTTGAATTATTTTCCACAATACTGTAAGAAAAGGCATTTTCTTAAAAAAAGGACATATAAAAACATTATTACTTAGTTCAAAGGATCAGCTTGGGAAAGCATAAGTAGAGTGATACTTCTCTTGAAGCTGGGGCCAACAGGAAAAAAAATAAACATAAGACAGATCATGGATACAAATGCATAATTTCAAATATAATCCAAACTTACTTGGGGGGCCATCCTTTCCATTTCACCAGATATTCCACTTTACCCTATAGAAAGAGAAGGGAAGTAAAATCAACAGTTTCATCAAGCCCCACAAAAACAATTAGATCTATAAAATATTTTCTCTAACAAAAAATAAACCAGCATCCTTCAACTTGCCCATTTCTCTGCATTTATAATCTAAACCTCTCCAGACACTGAGCTGCAATTCCTGGGCTTGCCCTAACCCATCTATACATGATTAAGAAGGAATGCTTAGAAATTGGGAGAAAAAACTCTGCCTGCCAGATAGGATGAATGGTGTGAGCACCTTGCTACTTTCATCCCTTCGCCTGCAAGTGCTTCTGGTACATCACACAGGCTCTCTGCTTACAGCATACTACAATATAACTAATTAGGTGTCCTGATAATCTTATACAATGGTCTGAACACTGGGCTGCATGAATGCTTCTCAGCCAGATTTATCTAAGGAAGTGCAGATAATTGCCTGAAAATTACAAGATTCTCAGCCTCCTCCCCATCTATACACACGCACGCATTGGTTCACAGAACAGAATGCCAGCCTACTCCTTACTTCCCATCAACTGAACAAAAGAGATCATGTATACCTTTTCTCCATGATCAGTGGGCCCACCATGATGTGATGGTTTCATCTCCCACCACAACGGAAGGCCAGCAGCACAGATTGGTTTTTTTTTTTAGCAAACCAGTATTATGAGGCAATAAAAGCTTTGAGCTAATATAGGATCTGACATTACTTGCTAGTTTTGCAAGGCTGTCTCCCAAACCTGGTACATAGGTTCTGTACCCAGGCTATGAAGATACCAGATCTGCAATAGCTTCATCTTTACAGCCAAATCACAAATCAAAAGCATTATCTCCATTTTCTCAATAGCCTATCTTGCCAATATGAGGTGTCCTCATATGATGTGGAGGCTCAGAAGCACTTAGTAAACTGTTGAGTAAATTCTCCTCTCCTAAAATTACTGATATTGTGCTTCATATTACAAAAAAATCCATACATTATTTTTTTAAAAGGATGTAGATAGTCTTGCAATCTTCAACTCATACAAAAACCTGAAATTTTTCACATCAAAGAAACTGACTGATTAGCACAATTACCTCTCAAAGGCAGATAAATCATGCAGACAACTGTGAATATTTATGGCCTAAATAACTTGATAAAGATTAAACAAAATCCCAAGTAATCATATTTAGGTCATCTTGGAACCATCTCAAATTTCAATAAAGCTGTTGGAAATAGCTAACCTTCTTCCAAGAGATACAATCCCAATTTCTCTGTTCATCAGGATACCTTCTCTATGACTACAGAGCAAAAACATGGGAAGCAAGAAAACGATCCAACCTAGGGGCAGAGTTTTTAAAAATATGACATCCACCCATTTTGACATATTTGTTCTTCCTGTAGCAGAAACGTGTGCCCTACTCTAACACTCCCACTCTGCAGCACTCCTAAACTTGCAATCCAAGACACATTAGTTACTTGTCTGGAGGTGAGAGCCATTAAACTCAAGACATTTACACATGAGTAGTCAGACCTAGCCCTGCGCTGGGGGAGCGCTGCAACGCTTGTCCACATTCCAACAGGGATATCACCACGTGATAAACGTGCAACAACCATCATTTCTCTGCACTCTTGCGAGTCAACCTTCTCTTGGGCTTCACTGCCGCCCCCTGCCGGCAGGAAAATGAAAAGTTCCGCCACGCCCCCCTACTCGCACTACGGCGTGTGTACAAACTGGGGGGCAGAGGATGATGTACTCTCGCTTCGCTTGCCGTACCGCGCGGTGTTTTTTGCCGTTTGGAGAGAGCAGAGGCGCTGCCGCTACGATAACTGTTCGTGGTTAAAGGTCCCAAGAGAAGGCTTAGCAATGGAAGAAATCCTGCCTTCCAGATTCTTCCTCCTAAATGTCGTTTGTAGCCCTGCGGAATAAACGCGAACTCGGCGCAGGAAAACAGAACCCACCTTTCTTACGCGCTTCTTCCTGATGCTCTCCACAGCAAACACCTGCTCCCCAATTGCGGAAAGCTCCATACAGGGAGGAAGGAGGGGGCGGCGAAGGCAGCGGCTGCTCACAGATTGAGCGGAGTATCCAACTGCTTGCCGGCTACCGCTGTTTGTTTTTGCAGTTCTCGCCCTTACTTACTCCGGCCCCCCCTCCAGAGCTCAATCACGCCGCCGCTAACGTTCCATTTTAGAACCTGCGTAACATTTTCCCAAGCGCGCGCGAGAGAAGAGCGAGCCCCCGCCCTCCCGTTCTGGCGAGCGCTAGTTTGTCGGAAGAGCCGGGCGCACGAAAGCCGCTCCTGCTTTAGACCTGCTTGAGCGGCGGGCTCCACCCACAAGGAACCTGCGCGAGCGTGAGATTAAGTCCCGGTTCGCACCGCAGGCCTAACACAAAGGCCAGCCTTGGACTGGGGAGGGAGAGCTGGGCTCTTTTTTCTTCCTCCAGGGAAGGGAAAGGGGCTCGAATTAAGCAATCAGAAGAGGGGGAATTGGCGAAAAAGGCCTCGTTCTTGTTCGCGGCTGGTGCTTTATCCGCTGATGTTCGGAGATCAGCCCCGGAGCGATGGCATCACGGTTCTCACAAAAAGGGCGGCGCGGCTGCGGTTTTTGTGCACATATTCACCTGGGAGTATGGCTTATTGCACTGAGTTAGTCTTACTTTTGAGGAAGCATGCGTAGGATCACCCTGCAAAAAACAGTTGCATCAGACAAGCGCCTATTCATGGAACCCTGTGGTTCTTCTAAGTGAATGGGCATTTTCATAAGCTCGCCTCTGTCTCAAACTGCATTTTGTTCTTTGCTCTGTGGAGAAGAGGGATAGCGAATCACCCATTCCTTAAGCTGGACCTCATTCCGACATCTATATAATTTCCTTCAGCGGGGGGTGGGGGGGAGTTTCTAGAACAGCAATCTACAGAATTGAACTCAAAGGGAACATCGGCTGTCAAGTTGGAGCTGCAAAAAAAAAAAAGCATCCTGCAGTGCATCAACTCCGTTAACTCCTATTTGAAATCGCATTTCTTCATTTTACTCCTTCCATAACGTGTTCTTGCACGACTTTTCTGCAGCTACGGACAGGCAGAACTTCACTATGTACGTGTTCTCACATTGTTGGGGAAATCTGAACAGCGCAGTCTTGTGTAGGTTTACTCGGAAATAAGTTCCATTAGATTCAAAGAATTTACTCCGGACGTGAAAGCGATTGCTCCTAAATGCGTGTAAGCGTCGGGAAATTTGCCTGCCCTATCAGTATTTTTCACATTCGTCATAACCTTAGGTGAAAAATGTGGGTGAAAAATAAAATGCAGTTTCTGATAGTTCTGCAGTGGGCGATTATTGTCATGAGACTGCCTATCAAATGTTTTGAGAAGACGGACCGTTTTTTTGTTTTTTAAAAAAGCTTGCAATAAACGCTTAAACGCACCCTCCCCTCATGTTTACAAAGTCGGAACTTTCGTTTTCACCATACCCTTTTGCGTGTTCTTATTGGCCCGTTGCTACCGGGAGACCTGCCTTCCGAACCCTTCATTGGTCTGAAGCTACGTTTGTTTCGTTTCTTTACGCTGTAATTGGTCACGGGCTAATTATTTCGGTTTAATTGAAAAATCCTCGACAGATGAACTCAGGTCCGGCGCCACGGTCAAGGAAGATGACGAATGTCTCCTGGCTGGAAGAAGTGTGTTCTCTCCTGCCTAAATGAGGCAATAATAAGATCTTCTCTGAAGAAACCCTCGTTGACCGGGGACTATGTGCAATTACAGTCCAGCCTGAAATATTTTGCTGCTTTGAAATCTGTCGTTCATAAATTACAGTGGCTGAGTTTACACACCACACATTAAGACGCTACCAAGCAAACTAGTTGTGGCTTAATGTGATCTGTGAATCCAACCACAGGACTGTGCCACTTGGGTCAGAAGGTGTATTGTTCAAGGCTGAACAAAATGTTCTTAGGTTTTTCTTCTGAACACAGACTCAGACAAAAGACTTGCCTCTAGGAGGGAGATTCTGGTTGTTACTGGTAACACTGAATCTTCTTTCTGCCCCCAACCTTGAAGCCATTCTGCTTCCCCCAGCCAACTTCTCCTGCTTCCTCTTTCCATCCTCAAAAAGAACTGTAGTTATTCTAAAAGTCCATTTTGCTCAACTTTGAATCCATACATCTGGTGAAGTGTATTGGGACAGATTTTATGTGAAAATAAACGTGTTAGTTTAACACATGTCCCAAGACTCCTGTGCTTGTTTCTTGCAATAAATCAACATGGCAATCTCCTTTGGGAATTTAAATGTTTTTAAATTGTCCATGGTTGAAGGATGCTCTGGAGGGGAGGGGAGAATTCAAATAATACTATGTTGTGTGGTTGAATTCTCATAATCTAAAAACAAAACAAAACCCAAAACCTATGCCGGATTGATGTTGACCAATCAACTGTATATAGAAAATGGCAAGCAAGACACAAATGCCATAGCTTAATGTGCTACATAGGAAGGATATGGGTAGGGATATGGGAGGATTGTTAATAATTTATTCAAAGAGATGCATCCACATGGAATTCCCATGATGGATTCAGCACCAAGCATCCTGGGGTAGCTGCTAGAGTTCAAGCAGCATATCAAGGCATACCATTGTTTGTTCTGGAAAATAATCCATTCAACCCAGTACTTTCAACAGAGCCAAATAGCTGGATTTTATTTTTCCCAAATGCCCTTAAACCTTGCGTTATGTAAAATATGTAGACTGCATTTGCATGACTGTGTTGGTTGTTTGACTGACTGATTGATTGATTGATTATGTGCCATCAAGTCATTTTCGATACCTAGCAACCACATAGTTAGATTTTCTCTTTGACAATCTATCCCTAACCTGGCCTTTCAGGTCTTCCAACAGTGCACTCATCACCACTCTGAGTCCATCCACCTTGCTGCTTGTCGTCCACGTCTCTTTCCTTCCACCTTTCCTGGCATTAAAGCCTTTTCCAGGGAGCTAGGTCTTTGCATACTGTGTCCAAAGTAGGATCATTTGAGCCTGGTTATTTGTGCCTCGAGTGAGAACTCATAAATTATCAGTGACCTTGCAGTGTTAGGGTGGCTACTTTATTTACTTTGTACAGTTCTCTGGACATTGGCATTCTAGAAGATGCAACTTTTCCAAGTCTTTTGATATGAAGAAGGTCCCCAGAATATACAGAAGGAGCTCTCTAGCTTCTTGTCCCACATCTGTTTTTATGCTTCTATTTCTGTGCAATGATTTCTACATCCTGGAAGAGGGTAGGTTGAATAATAGATGACTGTTTGGTTCAACATACAACCAGCTGAAAGTTTAGATCTTATTTATTAGGGCTGTGCAAACTTCAAAACTGGCTTGAAAGATCTTGACCTACAAGCATCGTACTTCTCACTTATTCCTTAAAACAGTCACCTCTTTTTTTGCACAAGCCTGAAAGAAGATGCCACTGCTTTCAGTGTCGCATTATAGATGTCCTCCCTTAATGATTTGATTAATTAAAGCAGTGGCTTCTTTTTTAGGCTCCTGCAGAAGCCTGAAAAAAATTGAACTGCTTTTGAACTGCAGAGAGGGGTTGTCCTTGTGCGCATGTGAGGTCTGAAGCATTTCTTCCAAATCATTTTGAAACCATGCATAACTCTAGTATTTAGTATGCTGTTCTTAAGTGATAAGATTTGTAACTTAACTAATAAGGTTTCTAAGTCATAATTATGGCTTGACATGTTATGTGAGCCCACCCAGTTGTGGTTTATTCAATAAGCCAGGGTTAAACAACCTATGGCTTAGTGTGATGTATTAATCAAGTCATAAGATTATTTATCCACTTATTTATCATATTTATAGACCGCTGAATCCCTGAGGACTCTTGGTGATTTGGAAGATACAATTCCTGAAAAATCATGATTGAGTCCTTTATTCCCTTGCCCGCTAGATGGTACTTTGTCCCTTTGGCAGGGAAGCAGCAGCTCTCTCTCATGTTTGTTCTGATAGTGGCTGCTCTGGTTTGTGCAGAAGCTTCCAGTGGCGGCGCCATTTGCTCACATCCAGATGCCATCCATGCACATTAGTGTATATCATCTGGAGGGGGAGGAGAAGAAGAAGGGAAAGTGATTGTCATTTTGACTTTTCATATTGGGTGCAGAAAACTCTGTAAATAGAACACAGCCAGAGCTCTGAAGAGAAGAACTATGTGTCCCTGGCAGAAAGCACTTCAGGCTTATACAAAGACATCAAGTGAATTTATGCTGCAATTCCAGGCTACTCCTTGCATGGCTGTTCCTGCAGTTCCCTTACAAAGGCTATAGAATACCAACAGGGGAATACCTGTGTAGCCTGTATCTAGCCTAACCACTGTTTTGAACTTTTAAAATAAATAATGATTCCTTCAGGTCAAGATTGACTCCCGGTGACTTCATAAATGCTTAGAGTATTTTTAGCAACAACAGGGAGATGGTTTGCCTGTGCCCTGTTTGGGGATGTTTTTCAAGTCTGCCTTGCATTTGGTATTTCTTGGAGGCCTCTCAGCCAAATACTAACCAGGCTCAATCTGGCTTAGCTTCCAAGCCCGGATGTGGTCACATAGGTGCAAGCATCTTTTAGAAAGCAGCAAAATCAGATATAGAGGAGATGAGCAGTGCAGCTTTCAAAGTATGAAATACAAAAAAAAAATTGAATATGTGTTCGTAAGATAGTTTGTGATTGCTATGACTATTAATATGATCAGACTCCAGCAGGGTTTAAAAGCTAGCAGCAGGATGCCCAGGGCCTGCTCATATCAGGATGACTTTAGAAAAAATACAAATGAAGGTACTATCAAGCTGGGGCTTATGACAGTTGCACAAACACATTCCTCACAGCGAGCTATATCCAAGGTTGAATGAAGAGATTCCTGGAAACACAGCAGGGCTTCCTTCACTCTCCCTGTCCCTGGACCTATTCAGGCCTAAATATGTTCTAGAGCAGTGTTTCTCAGCCTTAGCAACTTAAAGATGGGTGGATTTCAACTCCTAGAATTCCCTAGCCAGCTATGCTGGCTGGGGAATTTTGGGAGTTGGAGTCCACCCATCTTAAAGTTGCCAAGGTTGAGAAACACTTCTCTAGAAGGACTATAACTCCTCCAGAGGACATTTCAAGCACAACCATTCATGGATGCATTAACCAGGATTAAAATTCCAATCTGCAGGCAGAACATCATCATTCAACATGAAGGACAAATTGAATATAACCAAACAATCAGAGTAACGATACAAAAATAGTCACATTAACTAAACATACACACATACACACACACCAATTGGGTGCAGTTTGCTTTGGTTTAGCTTATTGTTACATAACACATTTAATGTTATGTATGAATCTAGTTTCTGTGGCTTGCAAAAAAAGTCTAAAACAAATAATAGATAGTGTGATATGTGAGTCCAATATACAGTTTTGAGAAAACGCAACACTGCTGAACTCAGAACTGCATTTTATATGAAGATGCCTGGGCTGCCTGAGGCAAAATAATAATAATAAAATTTGTCGGTTGTAATGATGATGTAAAAAAAAAAATGAGTAGATTATTCTGCAAAGGAAATTCCCATCTCTTGCTATGAGACAGACCTTTGCAACCAGCCGCTCTGCTTACAACACAGTTTTGCAAATCGTATTTGCCAAGTTCCCCATTGGCGGTTTGTTGCTATTTATTCACCATACAATTTAGCCATTCTTCCCCAAGCAACCCCAGAGCACCCTCCATGTGATCTCCGCTCCACATGCTCAGAGGACAAGACCTTCACTTCAATAGGATCATTGTTTTCTTTGAACTTGCATGTGTTTGGTGGGGGGCATGGGATGTTGGGTATGTTGTCATTTACACAATTATTAAATATTGCATAAATATTTATTTATTTATTTATTTATTCATTCCATTTGTATCTCCCCCAATCCAGGGACTCTCAGCAGCAGCAACAGCACTCAAGTGGCATTCTTGCGGCTTCTACTAGGTGCTCGTGGTCTAACATCCACCTTTTCTCTGAAATTAGAAAATACTCTGTTTTATCAGCCAGGATATCTGCACCTTCCTTCAATTCCGTTTTCTCTGTTACGATGGATATAGATTTTCAACTACATTCAGCATATTCTTTATTTAATACATGTTTATATTGCTTCCTATGCAAATACATCTCAAAGTGGTTTTCAAACTATAGAATGCAACAATACAAACAATTGATTGGAGGAATATATTCAATAAAATGTATGTAGCAAAAAGGGGGGCAGGAGGAAAGAGAAGCAAAAGACACATTCGTGTTTGCACCCCATTCATGTGGGGAAGTCCTGGTGAAGAGACAGGTCTTTAGCAGGTGCCTAAGTAATAGGAGAGAGCCAGTTTGGTGTTGTGGTTAAGGCCCCAGGCTAGAAACCAGGAGACTATGAGTTCTAGTCCTGCATTAGGCATGAAAGCCAGCTGGGTGACCTTGGGCCAGTCACTCCCTCTCAGCCCTAGGAAGGAGGAAATGGCAGATCACTTCTGAAAAACCTTGCCAAGAAAACTGCAAGGACTTCCAGGCAGTCTCCAAGAATCGGACATGACTGAACGGATTAAAAAAAAAGTAATAAGAAACCACTCACAAGTTTCAGGAAGGCGTTTATTCCAGAGTGTAGGTGCCCCAGTGGACTAGACCCACCAGTACCAGATACAGTAGTTCTCTGTGATTGTCGTAGAAGAGTAGGGCACGTAAAAAAGGGGCGGGGCTTCAATCGTGCAGTCAGATTTACCATCTTTAATTTTTTGATACTTCCTTCCCCCTACTGATGCCTCTGGACTAAGTGGACGGACAGAAAGCCTGAGAGGAAGGGTTCGCTCGTAGTCTTTTCATCTGTCTCAGAGCTGGAGCTAAATGACTCTTCAGATACTACATCCATTTCCTGATTTTTGGCAGCCCTCTCTGCTTACTGTTTTTGATTCTGATCCTTTTTTCTTCCATTAGTCCCATCTTGAGTCTCTTGACCTCTAGACCAACAAATGTATGGGTGGACGACGGGGGTAGGAAAAGGAAGGATTGAACAGTGCATTAGTAATGGGTTGGGACATGAAAATATTCCATCTGCATGTGTGGGACGGCTTTTTGTTTTGTTTAGGAAGCAATTAGGTCTAAAGACATTGCCATATTCTGGGCCATGTGTATCTTTCTCTCTGTGTCTATGTATAAATATAAAGTGTAAGTATAAAACCAGATTTTTTACGATATTTTATCACAATCAACAGGTCATGTCTTTTTCCTCCATGTGCTGACATGTCTCAGGGAGGATGCTTGATTGTATCCTGTGACTTTTAAGCAAAACTGCAGGTGTTTGTGAAAGACAGAGTTAGTCAAGGTAGAAAGAAAAGGAAAACAGATTTTTATAATGAAAAAAATGGAGTTGGGTGCCAAATGGATTTATTCATCAACATTGTCAGGCAGAAGAATAGAAATCATTATGTCTTCTGCATGGAAAAACATGTCTATCTACATGGTTCTTTATAAATCAGATAATGCTATAGCATTAAAACCATTATGGAGATGGGTCTTTGCAGAAAAAGAAACCAAAAATAAAGTGTGCAGTTAATTAATATTTCATTAAGTCCAACAAAAATACAATAAATAGTGCAAGCTTTTGAGGTTCAAGAATTTTTCCCCAGGCAAGTTGTTTTTAAAAAAAGAGGGGGAAAGAAAAAAAAAAACTATGATTTTAAAGCTATGTCTGCATAGGGAGCCTTCAGATATGCATTCTGGGTCTTAACCAAGTGGTATTAGATTGTGATAAAAAAAAATGCTGGGAAAAACAGCAAACAAACGAAATTAAAAGAATGCTCTAAGAACACCTAATGCTAGATTTCAGCCTGGTAAGTTTTTGATCATAATCCTGAGAAAACCATTTTAAGGATCCAGAAAGGAGGATCAAGTGTAATGAAGAATAGTAAAACTGCATCAATCAAAATAAGACTTTCAAGATTCTAACAGGCCCTAGTTCATTAGCATAACTGATGAAGCCCATTGTTGGACTGGAGTGTGCTCCTCTAATTTGCATCTTTAATCACTTTCCTAGTTGAGTGTACTGGTTATGGTATTTGTCTCAGTCTGGGTAGTTTCAGGTTCAGACCTACCCACAGCCTCCCGGGGTTTTGTTTTTTTTTGTGGGGGAGAAAATGAAAGAAGCAAATCCCTGTAAGCCACCTTGAGTTCCTGGAGGAAAGTTAAAATGTAAATCAACCAACCGAACGAACGAACGAATGAATGAATGAATGAATGAATGAATGATTCATAGATGCATGCAGTGCAGGTGAAACTGCACTGGTTGGCTGTGGAGCTATTGTAGATTTTCCATAAGCCATGCTAGATTCCAGTAGAACAGAACCTGCATTTAATACAGTATGGCCCATAGAAAGTGGGTGAAAACATTATACTCTTGAACTCAAGTAAAATCTTGACATTTGCAAGTGAATTTGGCTTTGGATGACATACATATTCCTCATTTCTACTGCATGTAGGTGGCCTTAGTATAAACTTCCTCTCAGAGTGTTACACAGATTTTTATTCTGAGACCTGAATTTTTCCTTTGTTTTTTGCCACAATTTTTAAACAGTAGATTTAATGCTTCTTTTTTCCATCTGCCTAGTGTATTGAAATAGCTGACACAGTAGATTTTTCTGGAACAGACATTGCTCTTAACAGCTTTTGGTTAGCTGTCTTGATCCTGCAATTCTAATTGACCTCCAAACTTTTATTAAAGAAACCCAGTCTAGGTACTGCAACGGATGGTCACCTTTTTCTCTCTCTGTTTCTGTTAGCATGTCAGGGCCTTCATCTAGCTAGAGAACGGCCATAGGTTACAAATCAAGCACAGACACCCCAAAATCCAAACAGAATCTGATTTGAAACAGATTATAAGACATATTTCAAAGAGCTACAGCAGGGCTGTTCAGCAGCATCTTCGTTCAGATAACTCGCTGCTCAGACTGAGAAGTTGACTCAGGGCCTTGCAAATAGAACTAGGCACAGATGGCCTTTCAAAATTCTCCACCAAACTTTCAGGCAGAGAAATTGGGTGGATGATTTCTTTGAATTTCTTCAACAATTTCTCAAGGGCAGGAATGCCATTTGTTGCAGTAAAGCAGCGAAATCACCACTCCTAATATCCCTCACTATTACCCAGGCTGGGTGGGGGCTGCTGTTGTGAACTGAGATTGAACAACTTCTAGACCAGCCTTTCTCAACTTTTTGACCCTGGAGGAACCCTTGAAATATTCTTCAGGCCTCGGGAACCCCTGCACATTCAGGCTCAAATATAGGCTGGAAGTTGCAAAATTATTATATTTGTTTTATGTGTAGGCCTGTCTATATTCATTAACCGCGTTCTTAAACTGAAAATACAGAATGAAACTTACCTCTTTAATGTGAAGTTACCCAAATTTGAAATAATTTTTTAAATAAATCATGATCTCCCAGGGAACCCCTAGTGACCTCTTGCAGAACCCTAGGGTTCCATTGAACCCTGGTTGAGAAATCCTGATTTAGAGGGCCACAGATTTTTAATGTAGTTTTTTTATCTTAAAAATCTTCTTTCTTGTATGCAGCCAAATAGCCACTTTCAGGACTTAAGTTAGAAAGCTATGAATCCATGCACATAGGCATTGTGTAGTAGTCCACTAACGCTACATATTAGAACATCTCCATTGGTGGTAAACTAGCCTTACTATATCTTTCTGGCCAAGTCTAATTTCAGACCTACTGCCATCCCTCATTTGGGCAAGACATTGGCCAATGTGTGGGTCGCCAGAAGTTGTTCAACTCTATAACTCACCAGACCTAGCTACCATGGCCAACAGAAAGAGATATGGAAAGTGAGTTCAACATGTGAAGGACAGCATGTTGCTGATCTAGAAAAATATGATTGATCATAGGCAGCAGACAACTGGGGACATGTGTAAAGCCTGGAGAAATTTGGTATGGATGCAGCATAATAGAACAGAGGTTTACCAACTAGACTGGTATTGACTATTATAATGTATATGATAACTCCTTAGTTTTGATATGGCACTGCAGTGCCCCCTAGAACATCTGTTAAATTGACATCATACTGAGAGACCTGAATATATGGAGTTTAGCTTTTGTTTCTCAAACGAATCTCTCCCATATAATGTCATCTAAACAAAAACAGAACTAGTAGAAACCAGATTTCTGGTTTGCTCTTTAGATCCAGGATAACATAGATATTCACTTATTCCTCCCTTTCCTTCTATAAAACTGAATGTAAGTACTCAGGGAGAAAGGAGGAAGAGGAGGCAGCAGTCTATCAATGAACATCCATGCAAGAGTCCTAGAATAAGGATGTACACAAAATAGAAAGTGTGTTCTGCCAAGTTCTTCTGGATTGGCTAGGGTTCAGCAGAAACAAAACCTGGAAGATTTTTGTGTTTGGGATTTTGACCATAATAAAACCCTACAGGAGTCTCACTGTGATTTTATGAGGAATGTAGGGCAAGGCTGATGTGCATTGCCTTCCCTCTCCCCTCTTCTGCTCAGCAGCTTTCAGTACTCTACACCATATCTCACAGCTCACCTGCCCCCTTGATCTTCTCTTTCCTTCCCTCCCCTGCTGTCAGCCCTTTGAGGTACAGAAGGCTAAGTCAAGAAACAGACACTGCAGGGATTTCAGAAATGTTACTTTTTTTGTTATAGGGTCTGTTACAGAAACTTGAAAACCTGCCCCAAAACAACACTGCCTCTTTTTAAGGAGTTGAAGTTTAAGGCAGGGCTGTTCGCTTTCTCATGCTTTCTACTTTCCATTTTACATCCCAACCCCAGTTGATCTCTCTCCACCTATCATTTCTGCAATGAATATATGCTGAAACCCAAGAGTTTATTCAAAGAATAACAATTGTCAAAAAGGCAACAGTTGTATCCTGGAGGCAATTAGCTGAGATAATCTCACTTTTGCTCTGTGGTGTGCAATTCTGCCTTATGAAAATGTAAGATCTCCAGAAGTAGTTTTGTCTAGAGGCGGCAACAAAATACATCCCAAAGAAAGAGAAAACCAAAAAGGCAAAATGGCTGTCTGCTGAGACACTAGAAGTAGCCCAAGAAAGAAGGAAAGTAAAAGGCAACCGTGATAGGGGGTAGTAAAGGTAAAGGTTTCCCTTGACGTAAAGTCCAGTCGTGTCCGACTCTAGGGGGCGGTGCTCATCTCCGTTTCTAAGCCTTAGAGCCGGCGTTGTCCATAGGACACTTCCGGGTCATGTGGCCAGCATGACTCACGGAACGCCGTTACCTTCCCGCCGAAGCGGTACCTATTGATCTACTCACATTTGCATGTTTTCGAACTGCTAGGTGAGCAGGAGCTGGGACGAGCAACGGGAGCTCACCCCACCGTGCGGTTTCGAACCGCCGACCTTCCGATCGACAGCTCAGCGGTTTAACCCGCAGCGCCACCACGTCCCTGATAGGGGGAGATATGCCCAATTAAATGCAAAATTCCAGAGGTTAGCCAGAAGAGATAAGGAATTATTTTTAAACAAGCAATGCGCGGAAGTGGAAGAAGACAATAGAATAGGAAGGACAAGAGACCTCTTCCAGAAAATTAGAAACATTGGAGGTAAATTCCAGGCCAAAATGGGTATGATCAAAAACAAAGATGGCAAGGACCTAACAGAAGAAGAGATCAAGAAAAGGTGGCAAGAATATATGGAAGACCTGTATAGGAAGGATAACAATATTGGGGATAGCTTTGACAATGTGGTCAGTGAGCTAGAGCCAGACATCCTGAAGAGTGAGGTTGAACGGGCCTTGAGAAGCATTGCTAATAACAAGGCAGCAGGAGATGATGGCATCCCAGCTGAACTGTTCAAAATCTTGCGAGATGATGCTGTCAAGGTAATGCATGCTATATGCCAGCAAATTTGGAAAACACAAGAATGGCCATCAGATTGGAAAAAATCAACTTATATCCCCATACCAAAAAAGGGAAACACTAAAGAATGTTCAAACTATCGAACAGTGGCACTCATTTCACATGCCAGTAAGGTAATGCTCAAGATCCTGCAAGGTAGACTTCAGCAATTCATGGAGCGAGAATTGCCAGATGTACAAGCTGGGTTTAGAAAAGGCAGAGGAACTAGGGACCAAATTGCCAATATCCACTGGATAATGGAAAAAGCCAGGGAGTTTCAGAAAAAACATCTATTTCTGTTTTATTGACTATTCTAAAGCCTTTGACTGTGTGGACCATAACAAATTGTGGCAAGTTGTTAGTGGTATGGGGATGCCAAGTCATCTTGTCTGTCTCCTGAGGAATCTGTATAACGACCAAGTAGCAACAGTAAGAACAGACCACAGAACAACGGACTGGTTTAAGATTGGGAAAGGAGTACGGCAGGGCTGTATACTCTCACCCTACCTATTCAACTTGTATGCAGAACACATCATGCGACAAGCTGGCCTTGAGGAATCCAAGGCTGGAGTTAAAATCTCTGGAAGAAACATTAACAATCTCAGATATGCAGATGATACCACTTTGATGGCTGAAAGCGAAGAGGAACTGAGGAGCCTTATGATGAAGGTGAAAGAAGAAAGTGCAAAAGCTGGCTTGCAGCTAAACCTCAAAAAAACCAAGATTATGGCAACCAGCTTGATTGATAACTGGCAAATAGAGGGAGAAAACGTAGAAGCAGTGAAAGACTTTGTATTCCTAGGTGCGAAGATTACTGCAGATGCTGACTGCAGTCAGGAAATCAGAAGACACTTAATCCTTGGGAGAAGAGCAATGACAAATCTCGATAAAATAGTTAAGAGCAGAGACATCACACTGACAACAAAGGTCCGCATAGTTAAAGCAATGGTGTTCCCTGTAGTAACATATGGCTGCGAGAGCTGGACCATAAGGAAGGCTGAGAGAAGGAAGATCGATGCTTTTGAACTGTGGTGTTGGAGGAAAATTCTGAGAGTGCCTTGGACTGCAAGAAGATCAAACCAGTCCATCCTCCAGGAAATCAAGCCAGACTGCTCACTGGAGGGAATGATATCAAAGGCAAAGCTGAAATACTTTGGCCACATAATGAGAAGACAGGACACCCTGGAAGAGATGCTGATGCTAGGGAGAGTGGAGGGCAAAAGGAAGAGGGGCTGACCAAGGGCAAGGTGGATGGATGATATTCTAGAGGTGGCGGACTCATCCCTGGGGGAGCTGGGGGTGTTGACGACCGACAGGAAGCTCTGGCATGGGCTGGTCCATGAAGTCACGAAGAGTCGGAAGCGACTAAACGAATAAACAACAAAAATTCTCCATCCTACCAATTCCTAATGTTCGGTTGACAGTGAATTAGGACCTTTTTCTGTCTCTGCTCACATGCAAATTTGCTGCATGAGATACTGTTTGAAATTAATTTGTGGGAGCAATTCAACTTGATTGTATAGACAAATGCAGCTCTTTCTGGAAGAAAGCCATAGCAAATGATCTCTCATTTTACAACCTGTCAGCCAAAGGACTCCTAGTGATGGGACTGGAGCAAGCTGTTTATCAGGTAAAGCAACATTTTTAAAAATAATTTTATTAAAGTTTACAGTTACAAAGATAAAAGACTAATAGAAACTGAAAAAATGAAAAAATGGGAATAGAAAGTGCAGAAAAGAAAATATAAAGAAAAAGAGAAAAGAAGGAAACAAAAAGAATATAGTAAAGAAAAAGAAAAGAAATATATAAAGAAATGACTTCCAACTTCATCACAAGTACAAACATTTTCAGTAACTTATCACCTTCTCTAAGCATACAACAAAAGATCTCTTCTTACAGTATCTCATCTCTTACCGAATTATCAAATTCTTAAAGCCTCATCTTTCAGTCCTAGTCAGCAAAAGTCCATTAAGGGTTAATAGAAACAACAACATATATATTTTAACCTTAATCAGATAAGCCAACTTTATATTCCTTCCCTTTACTTTAACACCGTAACTTGTTAGTTTCTCTAAAAATTCAACAACAACAACAAAATATCTTTTTCCAAATCTTTAAAGCTTTGTGTCCTGTTCAGACTATGTAACCAGGCAGAGTAATATCAAAAATATTATTTATTAATTTACTATTTACAATAATAAGTCCTTGATATATGAAGACTTGGGTTCAATGAGCCCAACTGGCCACAACAAGGCAGCGAAACAGGACTTTTAACTGGAACTGTGGGCTGGATGAGACTGGAATGCAATGTGTTGACGAAACTGAAGGCAACAGGTCTTGAACTGGAACTTTGAAGCAGAATAGAAACTGGGAACAAGGCTGGACTTGACTAGAAACTCTGGTCTGGGTTGAAAACTTGAAGCAAGACTAGAACTCAGAGCAAGGCTAGACTCAGTGGAGAGTCCTGGACTAGGCTGGATCCTCTGGACTGGAGACTTGGAGCAAGGCTGGAAACTGGAAAGAAGACTGGATTTGGCTGGAAGCCCCGGACTAGGCTGGATTCGCCAGACTGAGAAATTGGAGCAAGGCTTGGAACTCGAAACAAGGCTGTGCTCAGCTGAAAGCCCCGGACTGGGCTGGAACTCAGATCCTGAACAAGATAGGTGTGAAATTCCCAAACATGGCTGAGCGTATGAAGCGCAGTTGCACAGGACTGATGACAAACGGCAGCGCTGGAGTGTCAAGGCACGGCTACACTGCTGAGGGGATCGCAGAGTTTCAAGGCTGGATGCAAGACGGAGGCTGCTGGGCACGGCTGATGCAGATTCCTCGGATTTCAATCCCTCCTCAGAGTGGAGCAAAGGTGCTGATTCCTCTTCGGCAACAGACGCTGTCTCCAACGCAGGTAAGGACTCTTCTTCTGAAGCTGCAGGCTTGGAGGATCGGTTGTCTCCGGCAGCTCGCCCTTCGTGTGGCTGCCTTTTATTCTGATCTTTGGCGCACTTGGACTCGTCTGTACCCAATTGGGCTACCTTCTCCTTCGCACGCTTTTCAGCTCGTCGTTGGTGCGCGCTGATTGGGGGATTCAAATCCTCCTCCAAATCTTGGCCAATCAGTGCCTGGGATTCTTCCCATGCTGCTGACTCATCCTGGAGTTTTGTTTTCCCGGTTTCAGCCGGGTAAGTTTCCAATTCCTCCTATGACTCGGAAATAGTTTCACTTTCCGAGTCAGAGGCAGGCTTGGTTCTGACACCTTGTGATTCGGTCCTGGTCAGCAAAAATCCATTAAGGGTTACCAGAAACAACAACATATATATTTTAACCATCAAATAAACCAGCTTTATATTCCTTCCCTTTGATTTTCCCAGCCTTGATCTTTAATCCCTTTGAATAGTGTCCCAGAACTTGATTTCTTTTCATTTTGAAATTGTTTTTTTGTTTTTTGTTTTTTCTCAGAAAACCTTTGTTTTTTCTCAGAAAATCCTTCAAAACTTTAACAAGCCTCTTTTGTAAATCCAAAATAAGAAAATTATCTAAGTCACTCTTCTGGTTTGTTATTTGTATATCCCTTTTAATTATTAAGACATCAGCCAGTTTCATTTGTATAGCTAGTGTAACATCATTTTTAAATCCACATTCGAGTCAGCCTCAGTCTTTTCCAGTAAAACTTGTTCCTCTTCTATAACCTCTTTTAAATCCAGTTTATCTATGATAGCAGACAAGATTAACTTCTGAGCCTGTTCCCAAATATCCTTGAATTCATCCAAAGTTAAAGTATTTTGCTCCATTGTATATTAATAAGTTGAATTTAAGTGTTCTTCTTCTTTAATTATAATCTTTAGTTCTTTCTGGTTCCCTCTAATGTACAACCTTCAAAATCCCATCTTATTATTTTTTCCCCTAAACAACAGCATTTTCCCATGGAAAGATTTCTTATAATTAATTTCAAACTTATTTCAAATCCCACTGGACCCTTAGTCCATTTATAACTTTCTGAAATCAAGATTATAATCACCCTTTTGATGTTTATTTCCCCCACCCCAATTTTTTTAAAGTCATTAATCTTGCATTTAAAACTTCTTTCTCCAAGGGTTGAAGGAGACTTACCCAGTGCATGTTGTAAAACTTGCAGATCTGAAAGTTCTTAATAGTTAAAAAGCAGTTCCAAAAGTGATTAAGGAATGAGGCTCGTCTGAGCTTTTTGTCCAAATAGGCTACTTTGGTGGAACTCCCTTGACTCCAAGCCGCTTCACTCATGAGCTGACTGCAAAAACCTCCGTTCCTGCCGTCTACTTGTGAGGAGCAGCTGTCCAGAGTGCATGTGGGCGATCTCACGCTCTCTCCTTTTTTCCAGAGAGATTAAAAGCGGCCAGAATTTGCCTTCTGGTCGCTGATCTCTGCTGCAACGCCATTCCTGCTCCTTCAAGGATGTTCGGCTCACCATGTCCTCACCAGAAGACCCTAAAGCAACATGTTTTAGTATCAAGCAACTGATTCCTTTAAATAAATCTAGATCAAGTTGTTGAAACTGCACTGTAAAAGCAGCAATCTTTATAGCAATATTTAACTCTCATTTTCAAGAATAAGAAAATTAAACTTAAAAAAAAATCTAATGTACACTTTTGGTAAACAGAATTAGGCAGCTAGCATGATAAATCTTCCAGCATTATATCAAGTCCCATAGGGGGGTTTGTTTGTTCATTTTCATAACAACCATGTTGCCTGTTAGTCAGCATTGACTGTGATTTCAATGATAACAAGTATTTTCCTGAGTTAGAAAACCAACTGTTCAGGACACTTTATACTACTGAGTGGCTATATTATTCTTTGGAGAATCTACTGAAGCTAATCTTGTTAGTTTGCCATATTTTGATCAGTATTACCTCTAGAAATACCAGCACCATCAATCATGGTATATTTAGTTTTGATTGCAACTAGCAAAGTTAAATCCCTTCCAGGCAAACTGTGGGGTACAATAACAGTATTAATTCATTATATTTATTAGACCTGATCCAGCTCCCAATAAGCTTAGGAAAAAATACGAAGAGCTTAGACCATCTATCACAGTTGAGACTCTGCCTTTCAGACAAGTGAATATGCCTGAAATGGAAGCTGCATAAATGTCAGGCAATACCATTTGAAACTCTTTGTTCTGTTGCTATTAAGAAACTTTCTAGCTGGTCTCACACTTCCTTTCTTTGGTGAACTGTAATAGCTTCTGCTGCCCAACAAATATCTTTCAGGTTCTGCATTTGGTGTGCTGCCGGCTCTAGTCCAAGGTGGCGCATTAGAATATCCTTCAGTTTTAATGCTCTTATTAGAGCAAACCTTTTGGCATTCTCTCCAATTTATTTCCCAAAAGTTGAGTCAAAAGTTAATAATAAGAGGGAGGACACACAATTGCTAAAAGTAAAATATTTGATTGCAATATACAAATTTGAGATGAGTTCTTTTAAAAAGTAAAGATACTTGGCCAGACAGTAACTGGATTTACACAACACACAGCCTGTCATTACACAGCCTCATAAACTGCATACCTGCCAACTTATAAGGATCAAAAATAGGCTTATATTTTACTGAATGTACCATACATTTTATTTACCTATCTATTTTTGCTCATCCAAGATGCAATCCCCAGCATACATTGTGATCCTGGAGTCTTAGAGGAGTAGATCCAAAAGAACAAGAAACTAGTAATCAGGCCAAATCCATTTTTGGTATAATAGAGGCAGACCTCCCCTAAATCCAAACAAAAACCCAAATCTAATCAAAGGGTGAGAACTAACTGCCTACCATTTACTGAAAATCTCAATAGAACATGAGGAACTAAATGTTGCTTGTTTCCACCCCCCTCCTATTGGAACAGCAATCCTCCTGCAATCAGAGAACCCCAACCCTTGTGGACCTCAGAAAAGCCATTTGGAGCTGGTTGTTCAGGAAGCTTTAGAGGGCGAAATGTAGATGGCCCCATATAGGTGGCATTTGTTGTGTTAGGGCAGCATTTTCATAGTGCATCAGTTGCAATGTCTTTTTATTCTGCCATTTAGCAGCTATGATTGAAGTGGCCTACAGGCTTAAGTCATAAACAAACTAAGTAATAAGTAACAGGCCTAAGTAATAAACAAACAATAGCAATAAACAAACAAACAATAAAGTTAGTTTCATGATAGATTTGCTTGGATTTCTATTTAGGCAGATTGCAAGAGAATAAGAACTTACCATTAAAGCCTCTCTTCATTATCAGAAAACTCCTGAAGTGGTGTAAAAAGTAGTGTTTGCAAACAATCTCTCTCTTTGATATCAAAGAACACCTGCAGTGGAGTAATAAGCACGGTTATAAAATAACAGCCTTTGATTTCACTCCTCTGTTGCCTAAACATAACCACCTCTCAGAGCCTTGAACATATCACACTTTCTGTGCCTTCTAGCCAGTAATGCCATCTACTTCTTTCTCTCTTTCTGAGCTGGACATTCTGATACATATTTCATGCATTTTACATATATTTTGTGTGATATTTGTACTGAGATCTGAAGTGCATTTGTTGCTCCACTCTAAACCTGAGATCCTATTTATTGAATATGATTTGTTAAATTTGAACAAATTAACTGGTTGGGTTCACATAACATGTAAAGCCAAACTCAAATATACCCCATTTTGGCTTGTGTAGTGGCTGTCTGTCTCTCTCTTTTTCCCTACCTAGCTATTTACTTGCTTACTTACTCTTTCCGGAAAATACAACTCCGTGCATATTATAGTATTTTTAGCATAGTATTTTTATTTACAGTGCATTTACATCTAAGTTCAGTACAAGCGAAATAAAAATATAACAGACCACTATCAACAATATAACAATTTATAACATTTCCAAATCCCTGTACAATGTTAATTTAAAATCACTAATAAATATTGCCACTGCAAAGAAAGGTTATTCCTACTTCATAAAAATCCTGAAGAAAGAACATTTTAGGAGCCTTTTTAACCTCGGGATCAGAATCCAAACACAGTTCAAAGAGCAGTTGATTTTGAAGAATAGGAGCTAGATGAGAAAAAGATCTAAAATGTAAAGTGGCCATTCTGATAGGAAAAAAAACCCTAACCAAACCTGATTTTATGAATGAGACAAGCTCAAAGGAACATTAATAGTAATAAAGTTATTCAAATAACTAGGTGTTCCTGTACAAATGGCTCAGAAGATCATCACCCAAAATTTAAACTGGTTACAGGTAACTACCAGGATCAATGTTACCAGATTGCCAAAAGATTTATGGACATATAGTCGCTTTGTCATGGTAGGATTTAATCTGATCTTGTTTCTCCCATACAGTTCCTAACAGCCCTCAAGAACTTCTACATCTATGGCTTGGTTTGGGGTGGAAAAGAGTCATCCACATAGAGATCACACCAAGCTGACAGATGACCTTCCCTACTGATTTTCTGCAGAAGTTGCATAGATTGTGAACTTAAAAGCAGGAAACTTTTTATTGATCTATAAGCCAGTTTCAGAGCTTTTCTAGCTGAACAAGGATATAAATATTTTAAATAAAGTAATGAGAGTAAAATTCAGATTTTGATTCTGCCCACAGTCTCCATAGTCTACCTAAATCTTCCCACGCTTCGCCTTTGCTCTGAGTTTTCTTTTTCCTTTTGGGTCAGAAACCTAAAAAGAATACAAACAAAAAGACTGTAAATAAATAAAAATATCCATTCCTCAATAGAACTTGCTCTGAGCAGGGAATTGGCCTACAGGACCTCTAAGTACTCCAATCCTATGATTCTATGAAACACTGCACTTAGGAGCATGAGAGGATAAATATAGTATGTTCATCAACACTTTTTTGTAATTGTATTGTGGTTTTAAAAATGGTGTCACGTGCATAAGCAATAAGTATCAAACTTATCTGTGTGTGTGTGTGCCCGTGTACGCACCTTGGAGGCAGTGTTGACTCCTGGTGACTGCTTTGACTAACTCCTGCAGTTTTCTTGGCAAGGTTTTTTGGAAGTGGTTTGCCCTTGTCTCCTTCCTAGGGCTGAGACAGAGTGACTGGCCCAAGGTCACCCAGCTGGCTTTGTGCCTAAGGCAGGACACTCAGTCTCCTGGTTTCTGGCCTGGTGCCTTAAACACACAGTACACCAAACTGGCACTCTTATCATATTATGAGGCTTCTTAATAATACTGATAGTCATTCTTCAGGAACTCAGTTTTCTATTGATAAGGGTGTCTGCCGGGTGGCATCAAGAGTCAAGATAGTGCTGAGATTGTGTAGTTGAGGCTGCCATCTTGACTGTTTTGACCCCCTCTCCTGTGATGCCCCTGTCTATTGAGCTCTTCAATTCAGTTTCAGTATAGGGGCTGGTAATTTGATACTGTACAGCTACTCTCAACACAGCGCTAAATAGCTGCCTGTTAAGCCTTCAAGCATAGGCCTGCCACAGGCCTTCTAGGCAGGGGAAGAAAGCAGGGAGGGTGGAGGGTGTGGATTGTGCTAAAGGGAAGAGTTCACTGCTAATATAACAATGATAACACAAGCAATAATCCAACCCTTCAGTGTCTTTAACATAAGCCAAAAGCCAGTAAACACTTTCTGATAATAACCTTGAGAAATCAAGAACAGGTTGGTACAGACAGAGGGATTTTTTCTGGCAACAGCGGGCAGGGGGGTTACACATGAACCCCCTGCTTTCTTGTTAGAAGGAAATCTTTAATATGCATTGTTCTGAGAAACAAAACAGAAGGTCCTTGGCCTTTCTCCTATTATTTGGCCTTTTTTTTTTCCTTTTGTTTTCTCTAATTGTTCTTGTAAGCCTCTGTGTGTTTGTGCTTGAAAGACCTGACAATGCCCATGGCAGTTTCTCAACACACTTCCTGTGTTTTGGCATGCAGAAAGCGTGGTCCCTAGGCCTCACTTCCCGTTGCAGAGACACTTTCTGGAACAACAGAAGATGATGATGAAGAAGAAGGCTGGCTGGCTGTGTTGAGAGGGAAGAATAGGTTACATCATCAGAATGGCAGGAGCTCTTGTTTGGCCTTGATTGTCTTCAGGAGAGGAGGGGGAAGAAAGAGAAAGCTGGTGTCAGGGGGAGTAAAACAGGAGTGACTCAGTACCAAAAAGCAGCACATTTTTGAGAGCTGACTCACCAGCTCTTAGGAAAAAATTCCGATCACATATTTTCCCAGAGAGGTAAACAAGGTCATCGCGTTCAGCAAGATCCTGTTTACCTGAGAATGGACATGTTTTTCAAAGCGATAAGAATACTCATAAAACCTGATTATGAGTCAGTATAATAGAGGTGTTGTATTTTACCTGGGGAATCAAAAGTTTAGTTCTCTGTCAGATACATTGTATTTACTTTTTCATAAAGAGCCAGTAACACTTGTTTCAGCCAAATTCAGAAAGTAAACGTAAATGCAACATGGACTACAAGTTTTTTTTTTCAGTACACACACACCTCATCTCATTCTCTTCTGCATGAATGAGGACAAGGAATAAATGTGGTTTATGAGTAGCAATTTCAGCCTTACATGTGAACAGGACCTGGTTTTGCAGATACAGTTTTTAAGCTATTCTTGGGGCCTAACTAGACATAACAAGATAGTTGGGATAATGCTCCTCCTGCTTTTTAGAATACAAAATGAAAAAAAAAACCCACTCTCTCACACACATACTTTTATATGTAAACAGGACAGCCTTATTACTACTGCCCTCTTACATCTGCCTGAAGTTAGTAATGAACAACAGGGAATAAAATATTATATGATGGCTGTCTGCCCTCATATCCCACTTGACACTGCTAACAAGCTTTGCAAATGAAATATGGGCACCTCAAAATACTGTACTAATAAGAGAAGATTTATTGGGAATTACATAAGAATTTACCTGCCACACAAAATAACTGGGAATTTTCCTTTTAAATACCCATAAATTGAATGATTTCATGGATGTCTTATAATGTGGAATGCTTCAGTAAAGCAAGTTTCTCAAGCTGTTGTCCTCCTTTTTATACTGATAAGGAATTCTGGAAACTGTAGTTAATTACATTCATAGGACACAAGGGTGGGGAAAATTGCTTTACTGAAACATTCCTCTGTACAAGACCTGCGTTCAAATAAGTTGGATATATTCTCACATAACACTAAGTGAGGATGTATTAAACTATGGTTGAACAAGCCAGCGGGCTCTTCCAAATGATGGTCTTTCTGTCTCTCCATCCTTCTGAATTCAGTTTAAAATATATCTGCAAATCCTTAGGGGTGTTTTGATTATTTACATGTATGCCCAGATCTCACGATGCTGTAAACACAATTGTGTGTGTGCACATGTATATTTTCATGAGCCTACAGTGATCTCACTGATCTCATCTAATCAGCACTTACTCTTTTTGGCCAATAGCTGAGCAAAAGAACTGCCAGCCAGTCTGTGTTCACTTGCTGACCAGTAATGAATGAATTGTCCCACTACTTTAAATGCATCACACCTACAAAAATAAAGTAGGATAAACTACTAGCTTTTATCCATGTTTCTATGCTTGCCATTGTAGCAAGCATTATCTAATGTTGGTCTTCTGGCAATTTGCATTTGAGTTCATGCCAGAAAGCTGCTAGGAGCTGGGAGAGGCAAGGATCCCCTCCAATGACAGCATAGACCATTGTTTCTCAACCTTATCAACTTCAGGGTGTGAGGACTTCAACTCCCAGAATTCCCCAGCCAGTGAAATGTTTTCAGCTTAAAGTTGACAAGGTTGAGAAACACTGGCATAGACTGTGCCTTCAAGAACAACATAGAGATACATTGTCCTTTCTCAAGCTGTACTTCCCTGTCCGTTGATATAATGCCACTAGCACAGAAATACATTGAAACGGTAAGCCCTCAGTGAGGATATTGCTTCATAAACAGGTACCTCATTTCATTCCATGGTTTGGGCCTGCCTCTTTATCTGCAGTGTCCCAGTGGTGATCTTTGACCTGAGTAATCAGGGCTTGTTTGGTCAATTCCTGGTTTATTTTCTCCATGCCATTGCTTGTATTCAGAAGACATTTAAGGAACACAAAACCCAATGAGGAATAAGTCAAGAAATAACCAGAACACTGAGTTCAGACATAACGTCAACTCATAAATTAAAAAATAGAGTTCATAAAAGATCAGCAAACCAAAGATTCAAACTGTAATTTATTATCAAAAATAAGTCTTACCTCCTTTTTATGGAATGGATTTATATCTTAGGCTAAGCCAAAACTGAACAAAACAGTTTACAGATTAGTGTTATTCATCAACCGGGCCACAGCGTCCTCTGATTGCAATTTGACTGATGCTTTTGTTCGGGCAGCAGCATGCCATGTTTCCTTTGCATTTATACACAAAGGGATTATATATGAGCTATGAAAATCTGGATAAACATTAGAAGGCAGCAAAGAGAAAGAGACAACTCTTTGCTACCATCTTACGGCTGTCCAGATTTTTGCAGTCCATATATGGTAGTCCTTATTTTCTACTTTTATGGCAGCTGACAGTCACTTTGCCCTTGCCAAATTCTTTTACCAAAAAAATATGTCCAGAGTTTTAATGATCAAACGGATTGCCACATGATTCATCAACATCTAATCCAGACACTGACTGGGTGTTTTTTCCTGATAACAAGACTTGCCTCTCCTATAGCTCTGGCCCCCCTTGTTGGTGTATATCCTGTCCTTGTCCTTCAGCTCTGACTGGAGCGGGAAATTGTAGAGTGACTTCACATTCCTGGCATTTTTGGCAGACAGTCAGAGACCTAACTATAGCTAAGTGGCATTGTGGGGGACAGTGTGGCACACCACAGCACTAACTAGATGTACCTGGAAAAAAACCTTGCCCTTGAGTGACCAGTCACGACTGTATGAGCCATTATTGCCCCCCTCAAAATGTGATTCCAGCTGAAAGGGCTGTAGAGTTGTTGATATGTGAACTGTTTTCATATGCACAGGGTCCACAATGTGTAACTGATTTTTTCTTGTTTTTTGATTGAGGAAATATGTTATTTCCACTTCACAAGTATGAAATTAGAGCTGAAAAAGAACAATTAAGTATGCCCAGTCTTGGTGAGAATTTAATGTTCATCTTCAAACCCAGCAAGAACCACTATTTTTGCACTGCCTGATTCTGAATAATGCTAAAAGAGTTACTGTAGCTTCAGATGTCCTCAGATCTATATCTATTCATTTATGTACATTCAACAAGTAGAGAGCCATTTTATCAATTGTTCACTGAGAACAAGTTTCTAAACTAGACCTTATACTAATAAGCTGGGTCTATTTGTATTTAAGTGAAATAGATACAGTGTGAGAATGAAATGATCTGGTCCAATAAATGATACATCTTAAGAGGTTTCTGTAAGGACGAGCTCTCAGAAGAACAGGGTTAAACTGATTTTGGATGCCTACAAGTCCACAACATGATGACTTGCACCAGGGACATCAACATACACTCTACATTGTGAAAAATAGAAAAAGATTTCCTGCTACCCTGAGGATAGTCAATTCTCTATTTCAGCCATGGGAGAAACACCAAAGAGCATGAACTGAGAATTAAAGTCTGAATTTACAGTAAACTCTAAGGTATTTGGTTTGGTTTTAGCTTTGGAGGCTCTTTGATCCCAGCCAACTGTGATTTATTCAATAAACTATGCTTAAACAAACCATGACTTAGCACAATATGGAAACCAGAATTAAAATGAACTGATTATGTTTGCATTGGTCACTGAAATAGTACATGTTCTACATCCAGAAGATTCCAGTAGTCTTTAGGTCTAATCATTGCCCTTTCCTGCTAAAAGGATCAGAGCAGTTGATGAGAAAAAAATGAAAACTTGAAATGCTGTTGCCAATCAGAGAAGACAATATTCTGTAAAATGGATGCAAATAATCTGGCCAGCTTTCCCCAATCTTGGTACTGCTCAAGACATGTAGACCAACTCTTCGAACTCTTGGGAATGGTTATGGTAGCTAGGGGATCTGGGAGTTTATACATCTGAAATATGCCAGAATTGGAGAAGGTTGCCAAGATTGGTACCAGGCAGTTTCTTATCTTACACATGGTTAGACTCAGTCTGGTTTAAAGCATTTTCATATGTGAATGTTTATATTGCTTATGAGCCCCAGGCCCAATTTTTACAAGAATATGTAATTGTAAGGCAACATAGGTGGGAAACATTTGTAATGTGAATAAGCATTCTGGCTAATGTAGATTGCATGTCTCATTCATTTATATGAATTATGTTAAAACCTACAGTTGCAAATAAATGTAAATGAATGAATGTTAAAAAGATTGCATGTCTGGTTTTAGACATTAGAAAATATGCTTATATTCAGCTGAAGTAAGTAAGAGGTAAAGATTCCTAAGAGATAAGCTCACCTTCTGGTGATTTCATGTCCCTGGGGTTTTCTGGGCAACAATGTAGAAAAGGTTAGGATCTTCTGGGATTTCGTTACTTCCCAACCTAGCCTTCAAGCCTAGTATTTCCTGATGGTCTGCCCTCGAGATCTAAGTTTGATACTGCCAAAGTCAGCTAATTTAAGAATCAAGAGCCAAATTACATACAGTCCTGGATCATAATATACCTTAGGGCTACCAGATCTAGGCTGTAAAAATCTGGATGACTACTAGATGGCAGGAAAGAGTTAGCTTTTTTAATATCTCTTTATTGCCATTTGATAGTCATTTGGATTTTTTGCAGACCCAGCCTGGTATCTATTATGCTGTCTTCAGCATTGTAAACAAGAAGAGGCTGAGTGCAGCTGGAATAGTGACACAAAATGGGCAAATATTAAAACATGTAAGGTCCTCTTAGTCAGAGGCTGAGTATGTATTTTATTTTTATCCCACCTTTATTATCTTTATAAATAACTCAAGGTGGGGAACATACTAATACTCCTTCCTCCTCCTATTTTCCCCACAACAACAACCCTGTGAGGTGAGTTGGGCTGAGAGAGAGGGACTGGCCCAAGGTCATCCAGCCAGCTTTCATGCCTAAGGTGGGACTAGAACTCACAGCCCCTAGCTTCTAGCCCAGCACCTTAACCACTAGACCAAACTGGCTCTATGATGACTGAGTGTGAGTACAGGCACAGTTTAGATTCTTAATGTGAGGACAAGTAGAATGCTTGATCATAATTTCTTTTATTGGTAGCCTGATGCAGTAAAACACTTTTAGCCATGCTGCTAACAATGGAGAATATAAAAACAGCAGAATTTGGGAAGTTAGAAACAATTTCCTTAAAACAGGAATAGAGAGCATCTGAACCTTCAGATATTAGATGCCAGATGACATGGTTTTCAGGGATGATGGGAGTTGCAAAGCCAGTGAAATGTGAAGAATCAAAGATCTGCCCCTATATCATTCACAATGCAACCCCCCCAATCAATTTTAATAACTTGTGCTCATTTCTAGGGGGGGGGTCATAGCATGTTGAGACTCCCCCAATAGAAGAAAT
This sequence comes from Candoia aspera, assembly GCF_035149785.1. Taxonomy (NCBI): domain Eukaryota; kingdom Metazoa; phylum Chordata; class Lepidosauria; order Squamata; family Candoiidae; genus Candoia; species Candoia aspera. The sequence goes on from NC_086159.1 coordinate 29,290,820, forward strand.
AGCTTGTTATAAAGCTCCATCTTTCTGGGGAAAGAGAGGAACACAGAGTCTGCAAAACAATCCAGATCCTTAGGGACGTATTTTAGGAATATTCTAAATAGGAACACCCGTCGCGGTTGTCTAACAATATTAACTAGCTAGCACAACAAAGTTGGTATGCAAATTCTAAAAGTAATTATCCATGGGATTCTAACATGCATGAATTCCATTGTATTCTTTCTTAGAATAACTCTCTTTAAATATGGAAAGAAAAATAATTGTCTCAATAATTTGACATTGAGGATACAAGTAAAGTGTATATTGATTCCTTTCAGTTTTGAGAATACAGAAAGGGTTATTTCTATCAAACATTAATTAAATATTAATGTTTGCATGGATTTGGCTTTTTGATCTATTTAAGATTTCCCTGATGCCTGTATCATTACTTATGAGAAGTTTTTTTTAACAGTATCATTACCAATAAAATACATAATGCTGATATTTTCCACTCCAAAGTAGTTATGGTGAAGAAATATATTTATAGCAATGCTGATGGATGACTGTATTTATCTATTAGTGTGTTCCTATTTAGCATGCCAAAACCACAGCAAAAACCTTACTATCTCTTTTCCAGTTTCGATCCAAACTGGTGTTTTATGCCTAAGATTATAATGTAACTAATACACTTAGATAATCATTAAAGAAGCCTGCAATTTGGGGGGAGGAACATTTTTGTAATACTGCATTGCGACATAAAATAAACTGGTGTCAAGGGACTTGGATGGTTTAAGGCTGCTGGAAGTTGCTAAGCAACAGCATTCTGTTCACAGGCTGATGGATTGATCAATTTCCTTGATGGTGGTGTTGTTGCAGAGCTAAGAATGTGCTTGATGGAATAGGTGATCATTTATTAGCAGCTGGAACCTTGTCTGTAAACAAATAATTCCAAATATCAGTACTTTGCTCTAGAGAGCATTTCTCTTGAATAGGCCAATGTTTCTCAACCTTGGCAACTTGAAGATGTGTGGACTTCAACTCCTAGAATTCCCCGGCCAGCTTGCTTCTGGGAGCTGAAGTCCACACATCTTTAAGTTGCCAAGGTTGAAAAACACTGGAATAGGCAACATGTCTGCAAGAGGGTTTTTCTCCCCATACGTGTATCCAAGAGTGCCTTTGTTCTTCTTTAGGGTCAGTTGTCTCATTCTGAACTGCATCTTGAAGAGGGCAGGAAAATTGACACCAGAGATTTAGACTTGGCTCTTCACAATTCTGCTGGGCCACATCAATAAGAGCACTTTCAGCCCTCTTAAAAGTGTAGATGTAACAGTGTTATGTGGCTAAACAAAACGATGCAGCTCTGCAGCATAAACCAAAAGCAAACAACAACAACTCCTCTTGAGCAATCCTTCTAGAATGGACAAATAAATAATTTTAAAAGGGAAATGATGTTTTCTGTTGCTCATTCTAGAACTTCCTCTTTTAGACACCTCTTGCTTCCTCTTCCCCATCTGTGATTTTAGTAACTTTTTGAATGAAATGCAGATGCCTGAAATCTTACTATTTTTTAAATGTGTAGAAAACTACATGCTGAAAAAGAACTAAATTATGTTTTCATCCGGTTGCAGGTCTGTGCATTTGCAGAGAGGAACATAGCAGAAAAATAAAAGCAGGATTTTATATAGTCATGTAGGGAGTATGATTCATAAGGAACTGAAAATATGATTTTGTAAATCTTCACTCAGAAAATGCTCATGATGTTTTAAGAGCACTCCCTAACTGCATACAGCTTTGGTGCTGATTGATTGCTGGGTCTCTTATCTTCCCTACAAAAGACACATTCTTCAAAATGCAGTCCAATTAAAGATGATGCTAAAAATGTACAAAAATCAAAGGACTTGAATTACACTGGGACCCATTGATTCTAAAAAGTGTGCCGGCTGATTACCCCAGATTTTTTCCTAATTCCTCTCCTGTTGGTTATATCAGGAAGAAGGAATTTTCCGATACCATCTGTGGCAGTGGTTTTTAACCTTGGCAACTTTAAGATGTGTGAACTTCAACTCCCAGAATTCCCCAGCCAGCTTGTTTAGAGTTGAATTCTGGGAGTTAAAGTCCACACTTCTTGAAGTTGCTAAGGCTGAGAACACTGGTCTATATAGGGTGGCATAGGTGAGGGTTCCAGACTGGGCTCCTCTCAGGAGAATGAAGCAGATCTAAAGATGATTCCAACATTTACCCAATCTTTTTGTGTGCAAGTATGGAAGTAGGAGTTGGGTCCTTTGTCCAAGATTGCAGCAACTGCAGTCTTGTGCCTTATCCCATTTTCATTTTTCATTTTGCATTTTATAATTGAGTTGTAAATCTTCATTGTTCCCCTTACCTTCATAGGCTCTGTTGAACCTTCTATACCTGAGAAAGAGGAACACTCTTGTTGTATGTCTAAATCAATATTTGCAGTGCTTGCACTGCTTGGTGTGGGTTCTATCAAACTGTTTTTCTTGAATTTAAATAATTATCCTATCTCTGTTTAATGTCTTGTCAAGAATTTCCTTTTCTTCTATGAGACTTAAGAATATGTTTTTCCTCTGTTGCATTTTCAGGGGTTTTTTGGAGGGGTGGAATAATATTGAAATGTGCCATTTTTTCCTTTGTGTAATCTTACACAATTTTTCTGATCACTTTATCCAACTATGATTCTGAAAGTAAATGGGTGAAGGTATTCAGCTACATAGCTTAGCTGATTTTATCAAGCCACAAAAATAGTCCAAGGCATTTTGATGGCTTGAGGAAGGGGGAAAAAAAGATTCCACATAAAGAAGCTGATGAGATCAATGGCTGAATTTTACTTTAGCATCTTCTAATACATATGAGGCAACAAGGTGCTTAAGAGTCTAGCACTGGTTGAATTAAGTTTGATTCTTGAACAGAGAGGGACATGATAGAACTCAAGAAAAGCAGCTGAACTGCCCCTTGTTTTCTCCTCTACAAAACCTTCAAAAGCATCTGAAAAATTGAACCCAAGTTAAGAAGTCAGAATAAATAGGATTTAGTTTTTGTTTCCCCAAAAACCTATTCTATGTAAGCCCATTTATATCAAGGGCAAGGCAGAATTGAGAAAACAAGAATATGCCCTTATAATTCCACCAAGGCTCATTTGGTGGGTTTGTTGTTGTTTATTCATTCAGTCGCTTCTGACTCTTCATGACTTCATGGACCAGCCCACGCCAGAACTTCCTGTCAGTCATCAACACCCCCAGCTCCTCCAGGGATGAGTCCGTCACCTCTAGAATATCATCCATCCACCTTGCCCTTGGTCAGCCCCTCTTCCTTTTGCCTTCCACTCTCCCTAGCATCAGCATCTTCTCCAGGCTGTCCTGTCTTCTCATTATGTGGCCAAAGTATTTCAGTTTTGCCTTTAATATCATTCCCTCCAGTGAGCAGTCTGGCTTGATTTCCTGGAGGATGGACTGGTTTGATCTTCTTGCAGTCCAAGGCACTCTCAGAATTTTCCTCCAACACCACAGTTCAAAAACATCGATCTTCCTTCGCTCAGCCTTCCCTATGGTCCAGCTCTCGCAGCCATATGTTACTACGGGGAACACCATTGCTTTAACTATGCGGACCTTTGTTGTCAGCGTGATATCTCTGCTCTTAACTATTTTATCGAGATTTGTCATTGCTCTTCTCCCAAGGATTAAGCGTCTTCTGATTTCCTGACTGCAGTCAGCATCTGCAGTAATCTTCAGACCTAGAAATACAAAGTCTTTCACTGCTTCTACATTTTCTCCCTCTATTTGCCAGTTATCAATCAAGCTGGTTGCCATAATCTTGGTTTTTTTGAGGTTTAGCTGCAGGCAAGCTTTTGCACTTTCTTCTTTCACCTTCATCATAAGGCTCCTCAGTTCTTCTTCGCTTTCAGCCATCAAAGTGGTATCATCTGCATATCTGAGATTGTTAATGTTTCTTCCAGAGATTTTAACTCCAGCCTTGGATTCCTAAAGCCCAGCACGTCGCATGATGTGTTCTGCATACAAGTTGAATAGGTAGGGTGAGAGTATACAACCCTGCTGTACTCCTTTCCCAATCTTAAACCAGTCCATTGTTCCGTGGTCTGTTCTTACCATTGCTACTTGGTCGTTATACAGATTCCTCAGGAGGCAGACAAGATGACTTGGTATCCCCATACCACTAAGAACTTGCCACAATTTGTTGTGGTCCACACAGTCAAAGTCTTTAGAATAGTCAATAAAACAGAAATAGATGTTTTTCTGACACTCCCTGGCTTTTTCCATTATCCAGCAGATACTGGCAATTTGGTCCCTAGTTCCTCTGCCTTTCGTAAACCCAGCTTGTACATCTGGCAATTCTCACTCCATGAATTGCTGAAGTCTACCTTGCAGGATCTTGAGCATTACCTTACTGCCATGTGAAATAAGTGCCACTGTTCGATAGTTTGAACATTCTTTAGTGTTTCCCTTTTTTGGTATGGGGATATAAGCTGATTTTTTCCAATCGGATGGCCATTCTTGTGTTTTCCAAATTTGCTGGCATATAGCATGCATTACCATGACAGCATCATCTTGCAAGATTTTGAACAGTTCAGCTGGGATGCCCTCATCTCCTGCTGCCTTGTTATTAGCAATGCTTCTCAAGGCCCATTCAACCTCACTCTTCAGGATGTCTGGCTCTAACTCACTGACCACATTGTCAAAGCTATCCCCGATATTGTTATCCTTCCTATACAGGTCTTCCATATATTCCAGGGGTCCCCAAACTCTTCAGCTCATTGACCCCTTCATGAAGTTTCAGATTGTTCATTGATGCCAAAACATTTATTATATGAAAATAATTTAATAAATACTACTTCAACTACTCCTACTATTAATGACAACTAAAGAGCACTTTTCATGGTCGCTGACCATTTAATCCTGGGTAACACTGTCTCACCACTAGCCACTTCACCTTCAGGACTAGGGACTGATGCGAAGCTCTTAGACAAACTAAAAGATCAATTGACACCAACTGGCCTTCCATCATTTATTGACCACCTATTGACTCCCAGACATTTACTGACCCCCTTTTGACACCCCCCCCCAGCCATTTATTGATCCCTTGGATAGTCCCATCAACACCTGGGGGTTGATCTTGACCACTTTGGGGAACCCTGCCATAGACCATATGGTACTGATGATAGGAACAAAATTAGTAGATATTGTTATTTATTTATTACAGTTTTATCCTATGAACAAGGACATCAGAAAAAGTCAAGGTGGCAGCTACAATTGCACAAAGATCTACCTCTTTTTATATGTGTCCCCTGTTTACAAAGAATCCTCACATTTTATCCTGTAACAATCTTGTGAGGTAAATTAGGCTATGAGATAGTGACTAATCTAGAGTCACTCAGTGAGCTTCAGTTGTAATTCCCATAGATTCCCTGGACTGGGTGTTTCCTTTTATGGTATAAGCCTGATTTCTGTGGGTTTCCTCTTTCTTCTGAACTGTTTTTTTTTTTCTGTATCAGTAATGGCTTTTCATGTTGCTAAAATTAAATATTAGCTAGTACACTTATGCCATGACAGTGTTGCAATTTTCACTGATTTAGTTATTTGCTTTTCTGCAATATAAAGACAATAGCGCATAGAAATTGCTTGGGTTGAAATTTCCTCTTTCAGTTCTGCAATCTCTTATACTGATTCAGGCCTAAGCAAATAAGAACAATCAGGGGCAGGGGAGGCAGTCATGGAGAAGTTTGGTAGGAAGAAGGGTGTTCTGAATGCATAAGAGAGACATCAAAGGAACTCTGTCAGATTCCCAGTCAGGGAATCTTCTTTGCAGACCTTTTGCCCTTTGACAATGTCTGATAGGATTCATATTTATTGTTCTATTTTTTTCTTCCTGGACTTAAGATATAAGGCAATTAAATTTGGGGACTTTTTAGAGGGGAAACTATCCATGATAAAGATTCACTGAACAAGTATACAGACAAAGGCAATGTTCCACAAAGCAAAATTGACTTCTGATAACTACATGGATACCTTTATATTGTTTTCTTGGCACTTTTCTTTACAGAATTCATTTGCCATTGGCTTCTTCTGGAACATTATTTCAATGTCCTAGTCTAGTCTGTTGATATTCTAGAGGTGACGGACTTGTCCCTGGGGGAGCTGGGGGTGTTGACGACCAACAGGAAGCTCTGGCGTGGGCTGGTCCATGAAGTCACGAAGAGTCGGAAGCGACTGAATGAATAAACAACAACAGTCTAGTCTATAGCAGTTACCTGTAACAAACCACAATGGTATCAAAAGAACACCATGGGTGTGTCATTATGCAAACACTGCAATTATGCACTGTGTCCTAATGTCTAATGCAAGGGCATAAGTCACAGCATTTGTACGATGATATCACCAGGCAAATATCATTTGTCCCCTCCTTGCCCCCAGTGCAGTTGCCCATGGTCTACAGTTTGGGGATTTTCTGGTTTGCTATGTAAGTGGTAAACAAGTCTAACTCAGCATGCCTTTTTGGAGAAAAGCCAAAGTTAGCTAAATATTACTGTATAACCTGAGCAGGAGCTTCAGTGCTATTCTTATGACACTCCCCATGCTCTATTCCCGCATTCCCTGGAAACCCATGGATCTTGCTTAATTACACACAGGGTGGAGAAATTGGTGGAGTTTTAGATGACACTGGCTGGCCAGGACTCTGACTCTCCATTTTTTAACAAGAGCAGTAATAAAATTATGGGCCATCACCATTCCCATCAATTTAACTTATGCGGCTGAACTGGAAAAAGTTGAGGATTTCCCAGAACAGATATGTATGTGAATTACTGTGGCTAGTAATAATGTGGTAGTTTTCAATGACTGGAGGAGGTTTTTTGGGGAGAAAAAGAACTGTTTAGCCAGTAATCATTTATACTTCTGCATAGGTACAAGTTAGTGTGGAGAAACTATAGTAGCACAACATAGCAAGGAGTTCCTACTCGAGCCTTACAATCAATACAAAAGATGTGACACCAGCTGGCTGGCTTTCTCCCCAGCTCAACCTCCAGTTACACAGCCTAGTGTTGAGAGACTTGATTCTGCTGTGGAATACCTCTAGTCCAGTTCTGATGCTTTGCCTCATGGCCAATGCCTACTTCCTATTTCTCCCCTAACTCCTTCATGGCTGCTACCTCCTGTCAAAAAAAAGAACTCAGTGCCAGCTCAAACTGCATGTGATGATTTCTAGAATGGCAATAAAGTAATGGCTTCTAGGCATTATACAGTTGTCGTCATGTGATAAAATGCAGACAAATACCTAAAGGTAAAGGTAAAGGTTTCCCTTGACATGAAGTCCAGTCGTGTCTGACTCTAGGGGGCAGTGCTCATCTCTGTTTCAAAGACGAAGAGCCGGCGTTTGTCCGTAGACACTTCCGAGGTCATGTGGCTGGCATGACTACATGGAATGCCGTTACCTGCCCACCGAAGTGGTACCTATTAATCTACTCACATTTGCATGTTTTTGAACTGCTAGGTTGGCAGGAGCTGGGACTAGCAATGGGAGCTCACCCCGTCACGCAGATTTGAACCACCAACCTTCCGATCGGCAAGCTCAGCAGCTCAGCAGTTTAACCCGCAGCGCCACCATGTCCCTCATTATACAGTTGTTGTCACGTGATAAAATGCAGACAAATACCTAAAAGCACAATATAAATCCAACACAACAAAAAATATAGATGCAAATGCAAAACAAACAATACAAAGCCAATCTGATAACATTAAGAGTAGATTAAGAGCTAAAACCAGCCAAAAGATAAAATGTCAGGTAATTTTTCTCTCCTGCATGTGCAAATATATTTTAAATCTAAAACTTCATCCAGGCTTCAGTCATCACTGAATGTGTTTTCAACTTCCAAACTGATGATTCCACCAATTTTTGGGCTACAGGGGAGCTACACAGTATATGATTAATGTTAATGTTACATTATCTGACAATGGAGCCACTTTTCCTAGCCTTGGATCTAGGGCTCACTTTGCACAATTAATATGTGGAAATAAAAGTTCCTGCCTTTCAGGTTTGAAATGAAAAGCCTCCGTGGTGCCCATTTGTTCTTTTAGTGATGCATTCATCACTTAAAAAAAAACAACCCCAAAAGGTACTCCAATCCCCCTTGGAATTAGCAGTGGTAAGGGAGAAAAAATGATAGAGAAGCCTTGTCAAGGAGAAAATGGCTAAATCCCTTCAGGTGCTCCTGTTCTTGGAGTACAATGGAAAGTACATAATTAGACTACTGTACTGTTCTTACCCTTCACAGCTCAGCCAAGGAAGGTTTTCTGTGCCAGAATTGAAGATGGCCAATTTCAACCCCTGAGAAAGACTGGATTTATTGTTCATCTGTGACATCTCTGTCAGGATGTTTTGGTGAAATTTCCGTAACAAGATATTTCAAGGAGTAGTTCTTGACTATCGTGGCTCTGTCATGTACAGAATTTATTATTCAAGTAAGTGTATGCATTTTTAATTTGGGCATGTATTTAAATCAGTGTTTTTCAACTTTGGCAACTTTAAAATGGGTGGACTTCAACTCCCAGAGTTCCCCAGCCAGTGTCAATATTCTTGACTGTCCTGCTTCTTCAAAGTCCAACTTTTGCTTCTATAGAGTGTCACAAGAATACCATGGCTTGCACGAATCTGATTTTTGTAGGTATAGACACATCATGGCACATGAACATCTTTTTCAAGGACTTCATGGCTGCTCTACCAAGTGCTAGTCTGAGGCATATTTCTTGACTGCTTGCTCCTTTATTGTTGATAGTTGCTCCTATGAGGCAGATGCTATCCACCACTTTGATACCTTCATTGTCAATTCTAAGGTTGATTGTTCTATCTGTTGTCATTAGTTTGGTCTTCTTTATATTTAATTTTAGTCCCATTTTCACTGTGCACCTTGACTTTTATTACTTGAGCTTGCAAATCCTTTGCATTTTTGGCTATCAGGGTAGTGTCATCAGCATAGCACAGGTTATTGATGTTTCTTCCTCCAATTTTAAAACCATGCTCATCTTCTTCCAGTCCAGCTTCCTTCAATATATATTCAGCATATAGGTTGAATAAATAAGGGAGGGAGCATACAGCCTTGTCGCACTCGTTTGCCAACCTGGAGCCATTCTGTTTTACCATGTTCTGCCCATACTGTGGCTTCCTGACCTGTATATAAGTTTCTCATGAGAACAGTGAGATGTTCTGGGATTCCCTAATTACAGATTAGGATATCTAAATGCTGATTTTGGCTAATTTGAATTCTGGCATCCATGTCTATTCTTTGATACATCCATTTTGTCTGTGATACATCCTGTACATTTGAAATCAATAAATCCTAACCTGGGAATAGCAATGAGAACTATGCCAAAACATTCATTAATCTGGAAGGCATGCTCATAAGTTGTAATTCACTATTGTTACAAACATTGCTTTAGGTTTTCCAGTACAGAGTTTATTTAGGTTAAAATGTTTTGCCTGTGGTGATGAGGTTTATGGGACATCAGGGATCCCTTGCTCTTCCGCTCCTCCTCCTCTCCATGCAGAGAGTTTTTGTTGTTTTATTAGCTATTTTCTTGATTAATGGAAAAATCTGCACATGTAATGGGGAAGGAAGGTATTCTTTCTCTCTCAATAATTAGTAAAACAAACACTTTCCATTATAACAAGGAAGCACACTCTTTCCATGTAAATCATACTACATCCAGCTTTAAAGGGATAGCTCACACTTTTGCACAGCTCTGTTCCCATCTCCTCTCAGAAATCATCTGATAGTCTGTTGTACTGATGCAGTTCATGGGGCACCCTTTTCGCATGGCCAATTGTTCATTGATTGAGTCTAGCCACCATTGAACACTCTGAGCATTCTGCCTCCATTCCCAGATAGTTTCAATATAAACATTGCACTTTACTTCGGAGATAAGTCAGCACGATAGATAGAGAGAAGTCCTCTAGCAATTTCAAAGGTGTTTTTTTAAAGCAGCCAGTAAAACATAATGTATTTTCCTTTATGCATTTTCTGTGTCTTTTTTTGCTAAGCATATTCTGGGTTGTTAGCCTTTCTTACCCTCATTTTATTATCCAATCTTTGTGACTAAGAGACAGCAGCCTTCCTGGTGTCTGATGGATGCTTTGAACTAAAAGCTCCATCAGCCCCAGTTGGCATGTTCAATTGAGTACTAGAATTCTGATCCAAAACATCTGGAGGGCACTAGGCTGGAGAAGACTGGCTTATAGCTACTAAAATGGCAGAAATTCATATCTCTATATTTATCTCATGAGTCCACTTCATTGCAGTTTATAAAGTACTGACCATTTGTTGTCGGGGTTATGATGTTTTATCAGCCAGGGAACCATCATGCTCTTTTGCATATGTGATGGATGTGCCATCCCAGGATGACATGCCTGCCCTTTGCAAAGATTGCAGACATTGCATACTATTGAGAAAGTCTGGTAGGTAGTGCTGGAGAGAAGCCAATGGTTGTGTTGCACATTGGTACCAATGGCATGAAAGAAATTAATTGGCCAGTCCTAGATGTCAAATTTAGATTGATGGATAGGATATTAAGATCCATGACTGCCAAGGGGCCTTTCTCAGAAATGCTACTTGTGCAGAGCTAATTAGGCAGAGTGAGCAGTTTCAATGCATGGATGAGTTGATGGTGCCAGGAGGAGTGTTTAAATTTGTGAAGCATTGGATACCTTTCTAGCCAAACAACAAAATGGATAGGCTGCACTTGAACCAGGAAGGTACATTAGAGCAACCAGCTTTTAACTGATTCCAATGGAAAAAGCCAACAGACTGCAGAGAGTATCTAGTTGGAAAAATCATGCATGGAGGATGAGTGTGAAAGGGACAGTGTCAATCTAGGAAATGATATACATAGTCAAGAAAGCCAGGCACATTGATAAACCCACAAAACACCCAAGGGTAACATTGCATAGGTACTTATATGCAAAATGATCCAAGCCAAAGTGAGAACGCTAGATGTTAGAAGGAAATATAGATATAACAAGCATGACAGAAACCTGGTGAAATGGATATGAACAGTGGGATACAGTTTGCTCTGGGCATAGGCTCTCCAGAAGAGTCAAGGAAAGGGCATGCTGAGGGCACAGAGTCTCATAAGGCAGAACTTATAAATGGAGCAAACTGTTCCACTGAATCACCACAGACATCTATATCAGTCCCTTAAAGCAAGTTAGTATGCTATCACCAAGTAGCAAAAGTTGACCTACAAGTAGAAAATAAAATTAGAAAGGAACCTAAAAAAATAATAGCAGTAATGGGCAACCCCCATTGCCCTCAGCCTGGAAAATGCACATTCTGGACATGACTTCTTATAGAATTTTAACATGAAATCACTGATCTTTTCATAAAAATATGCAATTTCTAACCTTGGCCTATGTTCCCAAGGACTGCAAAATAGTCCATTTGACCTGAAATTTTAAAAAGGGACTTTGCAAAGGTAAACCTTATCTCACTAACTTTCTAGAATTTTTTGAGGGTGTCAGCAGGCATGTAGACAAGGATGATCCTATAGATATTTGTATACTTGGATTTTCAAAAAGCATTTGAAAAGGTATGTCCTCACCAAAGTTTCCTGAGCAAATTCAGCTGCCGTGTGATACGAAACTAGGTACTCTTGTGGATTAGTGACAGGTTTTAAAACAGATAGTAGAAATGAGTACTGTAGGCCAATCTTTACTGGCAAGCTATGCATTGTAAGGTCCCCAAGGGATCATGCTGGGACTGTGTATAAATGACCTGGAATTAGGATAGAGCAGTGAAGATAATACAAAACTGTTCAGGGTGGTAAAGTCAGGAAGGTTTATGAAGAGTTCCAGAAGGATCTGTCCAAACTAGGTGAGTGAGTTTCAAAATGGGAAATGCAATTCTGGGTAAAAAAATATAAAGTTGGCACCAAAAAAATTCCACATTTTATTGTATACATTAACGGAAACTAGCAGGGACTGAGCAGGAGTCATGGTGAGCAGCTTGATAAAAATGTAATACCAACGTGCAGCTGTTGTAAAAGAAAACAAAAAGGAGGGCAGGCATATTCATGCTTGGAGGCATTAGGAAGGGAACTGAAAATAGAATGACCAATAGAGTTACTGTAGTCCTCATTTAGTGACCACAATTGCAACCAGCAACTTGGTCATTAAACAAGGTGGTTGCTAAGTGAAACCAGGACTATGCTTATGATCGTACTTCAGCTTTTCTTTACTTTATAGACCTGCAAAGGTTGTAAATGCAAGGATTGGTCATAAAGCTTAATCACCTCATAACTGTGAGCGGTCACTAAATGAGGCAGCCACTAAAGAACTACTTGTATAATAATGCTTTTATAAAATCTAGGTAGCCATACTTATAATATTGTATGCATTTCTGGTCATCACACAGCCAGAAAAGGTGTAACAAGGGCAACCAAAAGCATTGGGTGGCTTAGCAGAACATTACAGGGAAAGATTTCAGGAACTGGAATGAAGCAGGATAAGGGGAGACATAATAGAGTTATAGAAAATCATACATTATTCCTTCTCTCTCACTGTTAGAATCTGAGATCATCCACAGAATGTAAATGCAAGGAAATTCTGAACCAACACAAGGAAAAACTTTTTCACAGTGCATTATTCAGCTGTGGAATTGACTGCCAACAGTTGTATGACCATGGGAACCAATTTTATAGAATCATAGGATCCTAGATTGGAAGGTGTCTTAGAGGTCATCTAGTCCACCTCCTTTGCTCTGTGCAGGATGTACTAGAGCATCTCTGACAGATAACCATCCAGCCTCTGTTGCAAGGCCTCCAGCGAAAGACAACTCAACACTTCTTGTGGCAGCCTGTTTCAAGGGCTGCCAGCTTATACAGCCAGGAAGTTCCTTCCGATGTCTGGCCTGAACCTACTTCCCTGTAATTATTCCATGAATTTGGTTCTATCCTTTGTGGCAGTAGAAGATAAATCCACTCCCTCTTCTGTGTGATCACCCTTCAGACATTTGAAGCTGATATCCTCTCTTTCCTTACCCATCTCTTTTGTAGGCAAATTTGGATGGTTTGAAGTTGGAGAGATTTGCAGAGGATCAGGCTATCAGTGGCTAATAATACTGATGGCTGTTTGCTACTCTCCAAATCACTGACAGCATCCCTTAAATACAGTTTGTTGGGAAACAAAAATGGAAGGAGGGTCCAGTTTAGGATTGAGAGCACCCTGAATGCACCTAGTTGGCCACTCTGAGACACAGAAAGCTGAACTAAATGGGCCTTTGCCCTGATCCATGGGGCTCTTCTTACATTTGTATGTCAGCCAATTGTCTTATTGAATTAAACAGGGTTAAATGAACCATAGTTTAGCATAAAGGTATCCAACTGAAGCCTCAAGGCCTACGCAGCCCTCAAAAGCCTTGAGTGGAATAGCTGCAGAGATCCCCAACTCTGATCCCCATAATTTTTAATGTGACATAGGAAAGTGATGAAACATATGACTGGAGATTAGTCATATTGGTAATCACATTAACTACATTAAAATTTAAGTAAATATAAATTGCTTATATGAAAGCAAATCTTTTCATGCTTGCCTTGACTAAACTCACAAAGTCCAAATTTGGCCCTCAGCCTGAAAAAGATTAAGCAGCCCTGGCTTAGCATGATGCGAGAACTTTTTCTACATATGTATCTATGTTTGTTTGTTTAGCCATTTATATACTCCCTAATCCTCTAGAGTGTGTTTTTTTCCTTCTTTAGAAAACAAATGACCATGCACTTGACAGAAAGCTTCTTGATTCTTGTGGCAATGGGGAATGTTTAACCATAAACAATGCATTAATTTCTTCTTTGGCAATTGAGCATTATCTTTGGTATTTCCCCAACAAATCAGGAAATGTATCACTACACACACCACCCCACATGTACACATTGTAACTTCACATTGGCGTATGAAAAACAGCTCTGAGGTTCCAGGAATTCAAGTGCTCTTTCGAATACCAGATTCTATGTAGTGGTTGAATAGGTAGACTATGCTGGAAAAAAATTATTCCAGTATCTTGTGTTGAATTAATTGGATAGAATATTGTCTGACCAATTTAGGATATTATACCCTGGAAAAATTCATGGATTTGTAGCATAATAAATTGTTTGCAGATGATTACTGATGGATTGTAAACATTTGATGTTGTTTTAGTCAAATGAGACCTGATTGACCCTTTTCAAAGTAAACATACATAAGAAATAATTCAACCCATTGGGGTATCCGCAAGGACAGTAAAAAAAGTCAAGATGGCAACATTGATCTCATGGTTGTGGCAGCCATCTTGATTTTGTTTACCCCCCCACCCCTTTGTGGATGCCCCTAAAATCTGCCCTATGTAGTTCAGTGTTCTGCTCCCATGGGGTATCTATGGGAACTCCACATGCATATTGAAATGATTCAACTACTTTGGCACGATCCAAATTTCAACAGTGGAGACATTGCTGCTAGTCAGGTTCTGTGATGGAACGTGAGGGTGACCTTGGAAGATGGGGGGCTGGGTTGGAGAGAGATGCTGCCTAGGGAACAATCAGATAAAAGAGAAAGGAGCCCACAACACAGTAACGGCCAGAGAAAGAAACTTAGGAAGGACCTGCCTTCCTAAACGGTAAATAGGGAAACTTGCTAGATTCTGTTAATGTAGCTCAAGTAGAATTAGCTCAACTAGTCATGTTTCCTGCCTGGTTTACCAGGGAGGGCTGACGGGCTCAAAATGTAAATGCAGAGTTAGCAAGTGGTTACAACAGCTTGAAGTACACCCTGTTTCTCTATAACTTTGGACAAACTTCCTCAAATACAGAACAAACATTTGAAATTAAATAATTATTAACTATCAGTGCCATAGCAATCAGTGGGCTACCAGATATCCATGCCTAAGAACTTCCAAATCCTTATCTGAAGGGGGAATTATCCAGTTGGGTATGTACTGTAAACTCCTGCTCATTTAGGGCTCCCAATGAGAGCTTCCAACCCGAAGAATGAATTCCAAGATCTTCTGGACTAAACTTACAGCTACCCTTTATTTATCTGAAAAGAGATGGTGGAGGAAGTACAGCTTCTAATACAGTGGCCTGCCACCATATCGTCTTATTTGTCCCTGAAATTTACAGTATTTAAAAACTGAACATATATTGCAGTTGTTCATTCATTAACCCCATATAATCGCAGGTGCATTGA
The DNA here is from genome assembly GCF_035149785.1 of Candoia aspera. Taxonomy (NCBI): domain Eukaryota; kingdom Metazoa; phylum Chordata; class Lepidosauria; order Squamata; family Candoiidae; genus Candoia; species Candoia aspera. Next base: position 29,306,030 of record NC_086159.1, read on the forward strand.
CTACTTTCCTGAATACTGTCTCCAATTTTTCCATGGATAATTAGCTGCTGAGTAGACCATGACCACTTTTTCTCTTTAAAAAAACTGTCTATGAATTTCCAGTGTTCCACTTCAGGCAGAAATGATTTTTTTAAAAAAAGAAAAGACTTCCACCCTCCATATGTATTGGACTTTTAACTCCCTTAAAGCTTTCAGTAAATAGAACTCCTCTTAGGTACCAGACTAACATTTAGGTAGGAGCTAAGTAGAATCAGGAGGAACAAAAATAAGTCTTGATCTCTACAGAAACGTAAGTTGCTGCTTGCACAGAATTATAAATCAGGATTTTTTAAAATTATGATTTGGTGAACACATCAGGAACAAGGCAATCAGTCTTGCTAAGTAATCATGGGCTGCTCAGCTGATTTCTGCTTTCCTTTTTCCATTCTTCTGCCAGTTCCCAGAAGAAATGGGCAGAGCATAGAAACCACTAGGAATATGTCAGAAATTAGTCAGAATTCTACTTCTGAAAAAATGAAAACTATGTTAAAACAGGCCAGGATTCATAAACCACTGAAAATCGTGGTATTGTAGTTGTTGCCAAAATATAAACTATCACTTCTTTCTTGGAATGGTTTTATGTACCATTCTACACCAAAAACAATCAAGGTGCATTATGGCTTAGTATTATGGCAATATGCTATGGCAGTGTTTCTCAACCTTAGCAACATGCTGGCTGGGGAATTCTGGGAATTGAAGTCCAGACATCTTAAAGTTGCTAAGATTGAGAAACATTGTGCTAAGAGTTCAGGCAGAGCAAAGAATGGGTAGCAACAAATGACAAGGAAAACTGACACAAAACTGGCCAGAAAAAAATTACAATTCATCTCCGTACGTCAAGCCATTGATAAGTCTTTGGACAAAGACTTCAAAAGCCCTAACACTGAACCATGTTCAGGATGAATCTGGACAAACAAAACAATAGAATTATCGTGACTCAGAATTATCCAACTGCTTATAATGTAACTGTTTGCCAAAAGGCAGTCTGCTGTAGACAAAAGGGGTCATTGTGACTGCTGTGAACTTTATGGCAAGGTTTCTCAATTCTGTTATTTTTCTCACCAGAGGGCTGGATTGGTCATTCAAAAGTGTCTTGAGGATGATGATTCTAGTAATCCACTGGGACTTTCCTGTCTATCCATCAGATGGGGTAGGGGCAGAGAAAGGTGTGTCTCTTTCCTACTTCACTGTGGGAGAGCCATATTAATCCATGGTGGCAAAAGATCAGAAGGAGTCTGATAGCACCTTTTCCAACTAACACATTTTGTTAAAAGGCATAAGCTTTTTCTAGACTGGTGTAGGATTTAAATTGGGATGAGGCTGGGGGGTGGGGGGAAGGAAGGGGAGGACAGACTGATTATACAGATGCAGTTTCCAAGGACTCCACAGATGCAGTTAAAACAGATTACATGTATGTTAACTGTTATCAGTTAACAATTGTAATATGTTAAAAGACCTTTGTGTTTGTCAAGACCTTCTGAGATTGCCTGAAACCTCTTGATATTTGTGAGTTCTCCAATCTCTCAATTAATGGTGCTGTTAAGTCCTGTTTATCCAAAAATTGTCACTTGGAGGTCTGCTATAGAGTGTCCTGGGAGGCTGAAATGCTTTGATATTACTTTGTCCTTGTCTTGAGACCTGATATAAAACTTGTGTCCATTAATACTTTTGTGCAAAATTTGTCCCATTTGTCCTATGTAGAGTCCAGAGGGGCATTGCTGGCCAATGATAGCATATATCCCGCTAGAGGAAGAGCAGGTAACGGCCCCTCTTGTCTTGTGTGTGTACTTGTTGGGGCCTGTAATGATGCTGTTGGTGTAGATGTGGGGTGACTGATGTCTCTGTCTTCCTTTTTGTTCCCCTCCAGGTTTCCCTTCTTTGCCGTCGTTGCTCTTTTCTCTTGTGCTGTTTTCATGGGTGTTTTTTGTATTGTTTTTTGCTCTCAAATGTTTTTAACAATTGTAAACTGCCCAGAGTTGCTGGGAGTTGGACAGCATATAAATTATTATTATTATTATTATTATTATTATTATTAAAGTAGACATCTGGGTTTGGTGCAGGGTGGTTCTCATGTTAGCATTAATTGCTATTAATAACACATTATTAATAACAATTCTTATTAAGTACAGTCCATACTAGACAATGACACTGTACTTTCTCAGGCACTTGAGGCTTGAAACCTTTGACTGGTCCAAAATGCATGTGCTAACCAGAGATAGCAGATTCAGCAATATGTCACCGAGGCTAGACTGCCTGCATTGGTTATATCAGTTTGTTCCACATCCAATTCAAAATGCTGGCGATTATCTTTAAAGCTCTACATGGCTCAGTTTCCAAGTACTTACTAAACCATCTTTCCTGACAAGATTCAGCATGCACTGGGTTCTCCAAGGGAAGAGGGTTCTCACCCTGTGTGAAATGGGAGGAGGTTTTCAGAGGAGACCACCACAGTGGTTTCCTTCACAATCTGGAATGCCTTGTCTCCTCTGAAAAAGTGACAAGATGAAATCGGATTCCTGTATATTTAAGAAGGATGTGGAAAAGGGAATGTCAGGAATTCACTATCAAGACACATCAAGAAATGTTGCTACCTAAGATGAATGATAAGATGTTGCCTCCACCATTCCACAGCAGCTTAGGTAACTGAACATTTTATTTGTTTCTTTCTATCTTAATCACATCTGTTGTTATTCAGTCGTTAAGTCATGTCTGACCCTTCGTGACCCCATGGACCATAGCACACCAGGCCTTCCTGTCCTCCACTGTCTCCTGGAGTTTACTCAGATTCACGATGATTGTGTCGGTGATGCTATCTAACCACCTCATTCTATGCCATCCCCTTCTCCTTTTGCCTTCAGTCTTTCCCAGCATCAGGATCTTCTCCAGTGAGTCCTCTCTTCGCATTAGGTGGCCAAAGTATTTGAACTTCCCAAAGCAATTATTATAACATCCATACAGAACAATCCAAGTAAAACTATGGCAACAATTGTGCATTGGAAAAGCTCTATTTTTAATACTTTCCAGAATACCTTCTATAAAGGAGCAAAACTAATTTTGTGTGGGAGACCATTTTAGAGTGCCTGGGGTGCAATGGAAAAATAGCACCTCCTATCCTTGACTCCCCTCCCTTAATGGAGATGGGGAACTATTAATAGCTTTTCCCAGGAGGAGACCTGGACAGGTTGGCTTCTTGCAGGGGGGTGCCCCCTCCTGTATTTCAATCTTTATTTAACATTGAGTGTGAGATGTGGCTCTCATCAAATTTAAGGGCAGCAGGAGAAGCTCAGAGGCACAAGGCAGGTCATACCACACACACAACTGTCTGATCCAATACTTCACTGCTGCCTGCCCCGCCTTGCACTATCCATCCCCCGAGGTAGCTGCCTCAATGCTGCACAGGGAATGAAGGTTCTGTATTCACTCGTCTACATGGTATGTGGCTCTGTCTGGTCTTCTGTTAATTAAAAGTATTCACCCAAATGATCTGTATGTCCACAGTCTACATCTTGGATGTCTACATCTTTGTCAGCCCTTAGAGGTAGTCCAGACAAGAAGCACCAACCGCAAGTACTAACACTACCTGTATTGTAAGGTTACAGTATCAGAATCTTGCAAGTCTGAAAGTACAGCTCTCCCCCATCACCTTTATAGTCCAGGAAACTAGGCAGGGTCCCTTCTGAGACGTTTCTCATTCTCCCACTGCTTCTACAGACTCAGCTGCCTCTTATCTGACCGTTGCCTAGTCTGCTGCTGCTGCTGTTCCTGTCTCTTAAGGACATTCTCACAGACCATTACAATCTTGGATAAGATGCATGATTATGTATAAGACAGTGAAGGGTAATTAGAATAGATAATATCCTGTATTCACATATTTCATCATGAGATAAAGTTTTTAGAGACAGTATAGTTTAAAAAGTGCAATGCAGCAAGGTATTTCATGAAGTTCTTCATTTAGGGGAATAAACTCCATTGATTGCTCTGTTTCATATACAGTATGTGTGGATTGTTTTGCATCTGGGATCATGTACACTCAAACACCTCAGAAATGTGTGAGCTGTGGAGATATTAAATTCCTTTGAAGTGAGGAACAAGCTAAAATAACAATCCCATTAGTTCAAAAGCTTACTACCAGATTTTATCAGTGATCTCTCCACTGCAGAGATCATTGATAAAACTGGTTGGAAACAAAATATTAGCAGACATGGCAAAGTGGAAAACCCAGTCCCTAAGCATTCCCTTGCTAGTTAGCTGCAATTTGAATGTAATAGCAAAATAATCTCCGCAAAGGATCGTTACCTTGTCGTGGTGCTGGAGCTTGAGCACCTCAATGATGCCATGAGCTAAACCGTGAAGGGCCACCCAAGACGGGAAGGTCATGACAGAGAGGTCAGACTAAATGCGATCCCTGGGGAAGGTAATGGCAACCCACCCCAGTATTCTTGCCGTGAAAACTAAATGGATCAGTACAACCAGAGATATGTCGGTATACCATCGGAAGATGAGACACCCAGGTCGGAAGATGGTCAAAATGCTACTGGGGAGGAACAGAGGATGAGCTCAACTAGCCCCAGTCGTGATGACGCAGCTAGCTCAAAGCCGAAAGGACGGTTAGCGGCCGACGGTGCTGGTGGTGAACGGCGAATCCGATGTTCTAAGGATCAACACACCATTGGAACCTGGAATGTAAGATCTATGAGCCAGGGCAAATTGGATGTAGTTATTGGTGAGATGTCAAGATTAAAGATAGACATTCTGGGCGTCAGTGAACTGAAATGGACTGGAATGGGCCACTTCACATCAAATGACCACCAGATCTACTACTGTGGACAAGAGGACCACAGAAGAAATGGAGTAGCCTTCATAATTAATAGTAAAGTGGCTAAAGCAGTGCTTGGATACAACCCCAAAAACGACAGAATGATCTCAACTCGAATTCAGGGCAAGCCATCTAACATCACAGTGATCCAAATATACGCCCCAACCACAAATGCTGAAGAAGCTGAAGTAGAGCAGTTCTATGAGGATCTGCAGCACCTACTGGACAACACGCCTAAAAGAGATGTTATTTTCATCACAGGAGACTGGAATGCTAAGGTGGGCAGTCAAATGACACCTCGAATTACAGGTAAGTATGGCCTGGGAGAACAAAACGAAGCAGGACATAGGCTGATAGAATTTTGCCAAGACAATTCACTCTGCATAACAAACACTCTCTTCCAACAACCTAAGAGACGGCTTTACACATGGACTTCACCAGATGGACAACACCGAAATCAGATTGATTACATCCTTTGCAGCCAAAGGTGGCGGACATCTGTACAGTCGGTAAAAACTAGGCCTGGAGCTGACTGTAGTTCAGACCATGAACTTCTTCTTGCACAATTTAGGATCAGACTAAAGAGATTAGGGAAGACCCACAGATCAGCTAGATATGAGCTCACGAATATTCCTCAGGAATATGCAGTGGAGGTGAAGAATAGATTTAAGGGACTGGACTTAGTAGATAGGGTCCCGGAAGAACTCTGGACAGAAGTTGGCAGCATTGTTCAGGAGGCGGCAACAAAATACATCCCAAAGAAAGAGAAAACCAAGAAGGCAAAATGGCTGTCTGCTGAGACACTAGAAGTAGCCCAAGAAAGAAGGAAAGCAAAAGGCAACAGCGATAGGGGGAGATATGCCCAATTAAATGCAAAATTCCAGAGGTTAGCCAGAAGAGATAAGGAATTATTTTTAAACAAGCAATGCGCGGAAGTGGAAGAAGACAATAGAATAGGAAGGACAAGAGACCTCTTCCAGAAAATTAGAAACATTGGAGGTAAATTCCAGGCCAAAATGGGTATGATCAAAAACAAAGATGGCAAGGACCTAACAGAAGAAGAAGAGATCAAGAAAAGGTGGCAAGAATATACAGAAGACCTGTATAGGAAGGATAACAATATCGGGGATAGCTTTGACGGTGTGGTCAGTGAGCTAGAGCCAGACATCCTGAAGAGTGAGGTTGAGTGGGCCTTAAGAAGCATTGCTAATAACAAGGCAGCAGGAGACGACGGCATCCCAGCTGAACTGTTCAAAATCTTGCAAGATGATGCTGTCAAGGTAATGCATGCTATATGCCAGCAAATTTGGAAAACACAAGAATGGCCATCAGATTGGAAAAAATCAACTTATATCCCCATACCAAAAAAGGGGAACACTAAAGAATGTTCAAACTATCGAACAGTGGCACTCATTTCACATGCCAGTAAGGTAATGCTCAAGATCCTGCAAGGTAGACTTCAGCAGTTCATGGAGCGAGAATTGCCAGATGTACAGGCTGGGTTTAGAAAAGGCAGAGGAACTAGAGACCAAATTGCCAATATCCGCTGGATAATGGAAAAAGCCAGGGAGTTTCAGAAAAACATCTATTTCTGTTTTATTGACTATTCTAAAGCCTTTGACTGTGTGGACCATAACAAATTGTGGCAAGTTCTTAGTGGTATGGGGATACCAAGTCATCTTGTATGCCTCCTGAAGAATCTGTATAACGACCAAGTAGCAACAGTAAGAACAGACCACGGAACAACGGACTGGTTTAAGATTGGGAAAGGAGTACGGCAGGGCTGTATACTCTCACCCTACCTATTCAACTTGTATGCAGAACACATCATGCGACAAGCTGGTCTTGAGGAATCCAAGGCTGGAGTTAAAATCTCTGGAAGAAACATTAACAATCTCAGATATGCAGATGATACCACTTTGATGGCTGAAAGTGAAGAGGAACTGAGGAGCCTTATGATGAAGGTGAAAGAAGAAAGTGCAAAAGCTGGCTTGCAGCTAAACCTCAAAAAAACCAAGATTATGGCAACCAGCTTGATTGATAACTGGCAAATAGAGGGAGAAAATGTAGAGGCAGTGAAAGACTTTGTATTCCTAGGTGCAAAGATTACTGCAGATGCTGACTGCAGTCAGGAAATCAGAAGACGCTTAATCCTTGGGAGAAGAGCAATGACAAATCTCGATAAAATAGTTAAGAGCAGAGACATCACACTGACAACAAAGGCCCGCATAGTTAAAGCAATGGTGTTCCCTGTAGTAACATATGGCTGCGAGAGCTGGACCATAAGGAAGGCTGAGCGAAGGAAGATCGATGCTTTTGAACTGTGGTGTTGGAGGAAAATTCTGAGAGTGCCTTGGACTGCAAGAAGATCAAACCAGTCCATCCTCCAGGAAATAAAGCCAGACTGCTCACTTGAGGGAATGATATTAAAGGCAAAACTGAAATACTTTGGCCACATAATGAGAAGACAGGACAGCCTGGAGAAGATGCTGATGCTAGGGAGAGTGGAAGGCAAAAGGAAGAGGGGCCGACCAAGGGCAAGATGGATGGATGATATTCTAGAGGTGACGGACTCGTCCCTGGGGGAGCTGGGGATGTTGACGACCGACAGGAAGCTCTGGCGTGGGCTGGTCCATGAAGTCACGAAGAGTCGGAAGCGACTAAACGAATAAACAACAACAACAAGCAAAATAATATAACGTTTTTATGGAGCTTTCTTTATATGTGCAAGTGCAACCAATATATACTAGGAGACAAAAGTTTGCCTAAGTTGATTGGGTGCCGTTTGTGGCTGAAGTAAGAACTGAAGCATTTAATAGCTTATGTGCTTGAGCAGAATATGTAACACCCCTACAATGTGGACTAAGATCTTGATATGTGCAGCCAAGTACATGTATTTAGAACTCTCATTTAATCTCTTCATATAGGATACTGTTTCAGTGGTACAAAATGAAACACTAACTCCCTCTCAACCCCTCACAAATGTGCACATAGAGAGTAGTTGCAGGGCATGGGACTTACAGTTGTGTACTAAAATTCATAATGCTACAGTAAGAGTATCCAGATTCCATTTATAGGGTGAATTTATGGAAAACACTTCAATTTCCTTGCAGAATTTATTTGCAACTTTTCTGGATTAAAAAAAAGTTTTATTTCAATTTAAATAGTTTGGGAAAGTCTACTTATAGATCCATAGATTTTTTAAAAAGCATATTTTAATAAATAAAATGACAGTCTCAGAATAAAGATCCCCAGCATTCTACAAGGATCTGCTTATAGGTTCTGCAGCTGCTTCTAGATATTGGAACTTTGGCCTCATGGTGAAATTGCAACCACACAAATGTTAAGGCCTTTTGATCATGAACAGTGTTAGGAGAGTTACAAAAAAACAGCATGTTGCACAAATGCCATCTAATCAGATCATTTTGAACAATTATATCTCATAAAGTTAATTTTCAAAATTACTTACTGGAAAAATTCCAGAAAGATAGCCATGTTAGGGCTGCTCACATACAGTATGTATTCATCGTTTAGTAGCTGATGAGTCAATTATCAACTGTTTCCACTTAAAAATATTAGGCTGGATCCAGGCCAAGATAGTTGATCTTTATTTTCATTGAAATCAGTAAAACAAATTAGCCATGGCTAAGTCCCATTGAGTTCAAAAGAATATAGTTCAATGATAACTTAATCAGGACCCAACCAATTGTGTTTTAGGTTTATGACAACATTTAATATGTGATGGCCATTCCTCGTTATGTCATGCATCCCCTGATATTGGAGTCATATTAAAGGAAAGGACTGTTACTCAGTGTCACAGCGTATCTTTTGCAGGTCTGAGCTTCCATCCTTGGTTTTGGAGTGTTGTCTAACCAGTTTGTTTTGGTTTATTGAAACTGAATTTATATTTTTCTGCTCTTCCTGGGCTTCTTTCTGAGGCTTGTCACAGTGAAGTCCTGGGCACTGGGACTGTGCATCCACTCTGGGCAGCCTGTGGGCTCTGCCTCCTGTATTTCTTCTGGCAGGAGGCTGCCTCATGATGGGGGGCCAGTGCAAGGTGCAGCTTAGAGTAATAACACTTTTATGAAACTGCAAAAGTGTATCCAGTTCCCTTATAGTTAAGTGGGAAGGAGGGGAAATAACCACAATACCCAGTCTTCTGTGCTTGCAAGTGGGGACAAGAGAGAATGGGACTGGATTGGCTTTGTTTAATGAGACATGTCAGCATGCTTCAGCAAAGTATTGCAGTTTGTTTGCAAACAAGAGTGGGGTAAGAGAAGAGAACCTGGAACCAGTTGTTGGAACTGGTTGTTGCCCAGATTAGAAACACCCCTGCTTGGTGCCTCATGGAAGGGCTGCACTGGCAAAGCCAGTATGGAGACTATGAGATGTTTTTGGATGTTTGAGACCACTCTGCTGATAGGCCCAATCAGGTGAACAGTGGGAAATGAGTATGGGAAGTATGTTGTCTCAGGCATCTGGACAGGACCTGATGAGCCAGATAAACTAAAGATTGGCTTAAGTATAGAGCAGCTTCATATCATGACATACAACTTGAGTCCTTTTTTGCAACGAAAGAAGAAAGAACACAGCTGATAGTTGTACCATAGAAAATCACTGCGAACTTCCCCATTTCATTTAGTATGAGTCATTTAGGCAATATATGTATTGGGATGTCAGACTGCTTGAAGTACAATAGACAAAAACCCTACAAACAAACAAACAAACAAACAGGGTAGAAGTTAGCAAAGCAAATTCTGACTTCTCTCCACCTTCATGCGCAAAACCAAAAGTCCATTTTAAAAAATCTCCTTAAAATTTCAGATTTATTTTTCAACCTCAGACCAATACTGCAAACCCAATGTTGGGCAAGGGAAGAGAAATAAGATCCAGTAGTGAAGCTTTTTATAAAGAAAAGAAGATTCCAGTTGAGCTAATGGGGCAGTGTCTTAAACAGGGCAATACCACTGATACCTTTCCATATGCTAATTGCATTCTGGCATTGGCTGGCATACAGATGCCAGTATATGCAACTACTTCCTTTACATAGAGGGAAGAGACACAACATGGACTTCTGAACTCAGATGAGCTGCGCTTGTCTAGACAATGACTAAGGCAAATGCACTTGCTGTTTGCGGGGCTCTAAATAGTTTAAACAGCAAAGAAGGAGACAGATTCTCAGGACTTTCAAATATATCATGGCAAGGACTAAAATGAAAAAAGTGGCCTCTGACCTGAGAGCTGCAATGAAAAAGATTTTGCAATAATGAAGATATAGTAGGCTGAGGAATGCCATGGATTGTCATTTCAATTTAGAGGGGTGTTGCGTGAGGTTGTCTAGAGTTGGAGTATGCAGTTGTAACTTGTTCCATGGCTTTTGAGTGTGAGGCAGGGTCTGCACTTAAAAAGTAGCGTACTAACTTTGATTTGGTTTCATCACATTTAGACTTAATTTAAAGATACAGTTTATGGAATTATTCTCTAGCTATGTATTTAAGAATTTTTTCTTCTATTGTGTGAAAAATTATAGTTTGGTAGTAACTTTGGGGTCTTCTCTAGAGTTCCTTGCAACTTATCCTTGATGATAACTTTAATAACAGAAGGTAAGTTTCCCTGAAGACAGTTTACTCACTCTGCTATTGGCCTTCCTATTTCAAGCAAGTCTGCAAGAGTAGGTATATTTTATAGCAGACTCAGTTTATGAGAGATGTCAATAAAGTCCAGCAAGGTGGGCCAGTGAATGTGCTGTGCTTTTTGGCATATCCCATACCCTCCTGCTGCACAATGTGCAAGATGTCTCCCTTGTTGGAATTATCAGGGATCAACTCAGCATTGTCTCATAAGGGGGTCGCCCTAACAAATTGCATCTCTATTGTGCTTGTGGGATGTCACGTGGATCACCTGATTTCCACTTCCTCCTCCTTCATGGGCTTGGGGATTAACAGTCTCCATTACCTTGTGGGCAGACATGCAAGCAGGGGGGTTGCAGAATGCAGCTCCTCGCCCTTTCTGTTCCACATAGAAGGTGTCTACAGAGAACCTGTGATGACTAAGTGCTTTCTACTATGAACCTACCTGTATCCAATTCTACTGGATAAAAGTAAGCTATCTCTATTTTTCTTCATCTAACTACTTTGTGAAGACTGAATTTATTTCTGGATGTAATTAAGCTTAATGTGCAAGTTCCTTTTTTGGTTCATGCTTCTACTCTGAAAGATTGTTCTTAGCTGCTTGGAGTTCTTTTATTAACCTTTAAAAACTCCATCATCCCTTTTGCCACATTGCTTAACAATTCAAGGAGTTGTAATTCAGTACACCTGGAAAGCACTTATCTGAAGAAGGCTATATAAATATTTAAAGTATCTTGTTATTTAAAGCAAATTATTATTCAAGTCTACATCTGTAGCTTTCAAACTCTTCTAGTGGGACTGTGACCAATATTCAAAGGTTTCCACCTCGCCGGATGTTCTTTGAAGATTGAAAGTAAGCAAAAAAACACTTGCTGATCTACATTGTGGTAACGTAATTTGCCATATGTCATCTTGGATACCATTGTAACATCTGGACAAAGACTTATGCAAAGAGAGAGTGTTTACTCTGGAGAAACAAAAACAATCAAGGCATGTTCCCTGTAGAACTATACCTTGGGCAATCAACAGAGGTGACTTGGGGGCATCTAGGAAGCTCAAGTGGTGGCAAATGATGAAAGCATTATGTTGTTGCAATGCAAGCTCTGTCCCTTTTGTATATGCAGCATGTGCAAGCTTGCATCACAACGGCAAGTAATTTTGACAAAAGTATCAGATCCTGCAGATGCCTCTGGCAACTAAGTGGTTTGTTATCCACAGTAACACATTGGCTGGGTTCAGACGTTGCACTAAGCCATGGTAGGATTTGTTTTGGTTTGAGTGTGCAAAAGTAGGCCCTATGGTTTCTAAAGTAAGGGTTATATCTTGGCATTATGCATGAACTCATCCTATATGTACTATATAGTAATTAGGAATGGAATAAAGGCCTTTGAAGTAGGAAGACATTAAGACTGTTTCTCATTGTAAATTCATACACCAAGGTTTATTTTCCAGTCTACTAAGAATGAAGTCTGAGGCATCCTCCCTGGGCTGCAGCAGTTTTAATAAGCAGGTTGCCTCTTCATCCACCAATAGGATGTCATCCTTGCTCTTGGAACTCTTTGGGTTTCACTTTTATCTGAGCCAACTTTCTGCATGAATGGATGTATCAGTCATTCAGTGGTTAATTCATTCTGTTGTATACCAATGGCTTGTGCATATTGAAGCATTTTTTTATGAGATCACAAACCATTACCATAGGTGAAATGAATTCAGTGAGCTCTGCAACCTTACAATTCATGATGTGGCCAAATCATCCCTAACCCACCTAGTACACCACAGCTTTCCTATGTTGGCCTTCCAAATGCCAGTGGTGTGATGGTGAGATAACAGTCATGTGCTCAGACCCTCTGGAGATGGCAGAGGAGTCCTTTTTATAGATTTTTTTTTCTCTATTCAGCAAATTCAAGTTGGGAACAAGGAGTATGGCAGGCAAATATGAAATGCAGCACTTTCCGTGGTGCCCAAAGCATGTGAAAATCAGAAACCAAAGATACCAAGACCTGCATTTCCCCACTCCTTTGGCATTCATCAGTGATGCTGAGAGAATTCCACCAGCTGCCTTCTGCTGCTGGTGGGGAAAAACCACCCCTGGGGAGGGGAGGGGGTGTGGTGGTGCTAGTGATATCAGATTACAGAGAAGGTGTTTTCACCACGATGGATGGTGGAATTCTCTTTATTTTATTTCAGCTATCATGTTGCTGTTAGCAGTAACCTGCAAGGGTATCTGCAGAGCATGGTCAAAAAAGTCAAGATGGTGCCTGCAATGGTGCAATCCAAGTGCCACCTGTTTCAAGATGATAGCTGTGATGCACATAAAAAACAGAGCTTCAATATTACCATCACAGCTACCATCTTGATTTTTTTTTTACCATTCCCAATGGATGTCCCTGCATTTTGAACACAGAATACTTAAGGAAAAGAATGACTATCAACCAACAATAATGAACATCAACTTCTAAATGTAAAATATAGTTTGGCTTCTGAGACTTTTTAAATTTTCTCTTCAACCTGCATATAGGAATTGAACCCAAATAAAACATAAAACCATTGAGATTTTGGGTTTTAAGATTTTTTAAAAACAGTTTTAAATACAGTACAGAGTATAAATTAATTGTACATAAAAT